>NW_021604643.1:7861996-7913948 GCF_004785775.1 Grammomys surdaster
AAAGAAAGAAAGAAAGAAAGAAAGAAAGAAAGAAAGAAAGAAAGAAAATACAACCCCTGAAGTCTATAGGTCAGTTGTTATACAAGATCCTATGAAAACATGCCTCCTTTTAGTCACACAGAACATACATCCCAAAGAAATATTGGAACAATTTTTAGTGAAATAACCCCACTTGACTTTACTTATCATGTCAATTTTTCTAAATATAAAAAACTTTACTATTAGTCTGTAAGGATCCACGAAGAGGACCCCCAACTCAAGTCCCGATCAGCGTGCACCCAAGGAGACATGAGAGACTGACTTGATGCAAATGGCAAAAGGCAGTTTACTAACAAGGGCCCTTGGATCGAAACTCATCCCATGCAGGGGAGAGAATCGACCCAGACCCCCGAGAGCTCAGGGCTTTTATAGGGGACAGTGTAAGGGGGAAGGGGAAAGCGGGAAATTCTGACGAGGTTACATATAATTGAATATTTCAAACATCAGCACTTTGCGTAAGCAATCATTTTGACAGGCTGGATGGCCCACTATTTTTGACCATGAAACCTCAGACCTTTTAGGATAAACACCAGGTGGCCCATTACTCACTTGGGCATGTTTAGACTGGTCAAGATATGTCTTTGGTTGTTTCTATACTTTTGGTCACCTTGTCCCTAGAGGGGCTTAATATTTTTATTATGGCTATTTTCAGCAAGCTAAGTAAGCCGTCCGGCGGTCTTTGCCAAGTTGTTTTCTAATTTTTACTCTCACGGGTCCATCAGGCTCTCATGAAGACAAAATCTAACATCTGGGTCTGAAAAATGACTTAGCAATTAACAGTGCTTCCTGTTATTACAGAAGACTTAGGTTCCGTTCCCATAATCCATAACCAGATAGATCAAAACTGCTTGTTACTCTAGCTGCATCCAAGAGATCAGCTATCCTCTTCTGGACTCCATTGGTGCCAACACACATGCATGCACACACAGAGACATAGTAAAACAAAAATCTTTGGGCTTTTTGTTTTGTTTTGAAACTGAATCTCACCATATATGTCTGGCTGTGCTGGAACTCACTATATACATCAGGGTAGCCCGGAACTCACAGAGGTGTTTGCCTCCCCAGTACTGGATTAAAGGCATGTGCCGGTGCACTCAGCTAAAACAAATTGAAAAAAAGAGAAAGAAAATATAATCCCTGGAAGTCCTCTTTAAAAAGATACTTTGGAAAATTCACAGTGCGATTAGAGGAATGACTGAGAACATGAGTTTAGAAGTCAGGTAGCTATAACTAGAAAGTGGCTCAGCAGTGTAAAGTGTATCACTCTAGAAAAGCACCGAACACAGTGAATTCATCATTTTATCTGAAACTAAGACAATAGAACTCATCTCACAGGGTTTGAGATTCAATCAGCTTAGACATACAAAGGAGTTGACTGGGTCATATCAGGTAATGTAGGAAGCAGCATTGTTAGGAAATTGCTTCCAACACAGTTTACAGCACACTTTGGGTTTGTAAATGGCTTTTAAGTTTAAATGTCTGAGGCTTGGGGAGTGGCTCAGTCAGTAAAGTGACTGCAGCATAATAATGAGGATCTGAGGTCGAATAATAAATGTTCACACCAAAGCCAACAAGCAAGTTTTACTAAAGCAGATAAACTGAGGGTGCCTGTATCACCAGTAAATAAGGTCATAATTAATACTTTCTACTACACTCAAAATATCCTCCAAAGTTTGGGAAATGCCCTAGAGCTTTACATTTTTAATAGTTCAAATAAGTATTTCATACATAGACATTGTGTTACTTCCTCCCTTCCCTCTCCCCATTCAAATTTCTCCAATGTCACACCACCTCCAAAATTCATGATCTCTTCTTTATTGTGTTACACATAAATACATGTGTATGTGTACAAGTGTTTGTGGGTGTGCCCACCACTAATGGATACATCTGTAATGCTAACTCCAAATCTAAGGCTTGAAGAAAAATTAAAGAGGATATGGCAGAAAAGATTGTAGGAACCAGAGATCAGGGACTCATGTTAGAAGATTCTATTCCCTAGACATGACAGAGGAAAATAGACCATGAACTCTCAACAATATACTTAAGAGAACAAGGACAGCACATTGCTAATATAAGTGGACATACCAATATGTACAGGGGAAATTCCACATGGCCTCATACCTAGATAAAGAAGTAGATATTTATAATGAATGGGGTGTTTTTCATGAAAGTCTAGAAGTGCAGAATAATATATTGGAAAGAGTTGCTAGGCAAAGCAGAATGTATAACCTGCATTCTACATACATACAGCTGCATGCTGGTGTGGTACCTACACACTGTTTTGTGTCTTTAGATTCATTATGAGAGCTTGTTATGAACTAGAAACTTCTGTTAGAATCATTTAGTGGGCAACAGGAGGGAGGCCTGAGGAGGCTAATTTACACAATGTTGCATAAGCTGTAGGGTACAGAATTCTAAAAGAGTTTTGTGATAGCAACATTCAAAGCCATAATCATCTTAAGTCCCTAGAGTGATGACAGAGAACTAGTGCATGTCTTCCATCTGGAATTTCCTCTCATGTGCATGGAGATAGTATCACTGTTAGGATGACTGATTTAGGTTAGGAGTTTGAAGAAATAAATGTCTATGTATGTAAATGTGTATTATTTAAAGGGTAGTGTATACAACTACAAGCAACAGTTATTCAGCTATGTGACTAGCCAGCTCTGCCATTAGGGGAAAATCCTTTAACATCTCTGATCTTATGATTGCAACCAAAAAGTTGAGAGTCTAAGGACTAGAAGATTTCCTATGTCCTTTCTACAAATAGCTCTTAGGTCCATAGAGTAACAACCCTGTGATAATTAAAGGACCAGTGGAAAGCAGAGAATTGATACACATGGCAAAGTGGGCCTGAAATCATTAGGGAAGTCACCCTAGCAACCATTACACCAGAGAGTAAGTATCTGTAGTATTTCCGTGTAATTGGCTTTTCTCCTTCCAACTTTACTCTCAACAGGATCCCAGTGTTGCTGTCTTAGTTGCTGTGAGTGGATAACTAAGCCCATGGCCAAAAGCACCCACTAAGGAGAACCATTGCACTCAACTGGAAAGTACACAGAAAAAAAATAGGTAGCTTGAACCTTACAAACAAACCCACATCTTCTTCTAGGATTTGCATTGGGGCTAAATGTCAAGACTTTGAATGTAGAATCTGTGTTCTGTCAAGACCTGTGCAGCGTTTACAGTAGGACTCATATGGGACAAGGTTTTTAGTTATTTACCTCATCCATCCATCTTCCCTTACCTCTCTCAAACTTCCTTACCCTGAAAACCATTTTCTTTCTCTTTACTCGGATTATTGAATTTCAGTGAATAGAATTATCTCAAACATAAAAATCTGCATTAATTTCGGCCATGAGGTGCAAGTTAAGTTCTTAAATATCTTACTGTGACATTTATTGCCTTCTGTTTGTTGACTTGTATTATGAGGGAATAGGGGGATCTTCAACAAAGAAACAGTGACTGTCAATCCTGACAGTTGTGTAAGACTTCCAGAGAGACCTAGATCAAAACAAACTTAACTTTGTTTCAGGAAAGTTGGCTGAGATAAAAATGTGTTTGTCTACCCTTCCCCATTTTTTAATCATTGGGATAAAATTTTATTTCTCTTCTTTAGAAATCTGCTTTAAAAATAGGAACTTTATCTGTAAAAAGATGCACAGCTTGATCCATAACTTTTGGCTAGCCAGAGATAAGGTAAGTGTTAAGGAAGGACTCTGTGCTCAAGTCATTTGTCTTTTTGGAAGGCCACAAACAGCTTTTTGTTGTTCTGCTTCATTGTGCTGGCAATTCTGAGACAACCAGGATGACAAAGCAGATATACAAACTCAAACAACAGTAGCAGATAGCATCGTTCTGGACATCAGCCTTCTGGCTTCTTTAACTTGAATCATTTGTTACCCAGTAACATTCTCTGTTTCATCTGGTTTTGTGCCCCCACACACCCCAAACTGATCACATCTTTGTGATGTCAGCACTGGAAAACGCTTCCATTAGCCTACTTGTACCTTGTGAAGTTTCCAATCTAAAGTTTACATCATAAAATTTTCCTTCTCTAGCTGTCCAGAGAGATGGTGAACAAAGAAAACATACTTATCAAAGATAGTGAGTATATTCAGAATTACTCCTTTACCAAATGAAAAGTTATCAAAAAAATTTTATTACTGGGAATAAAAATAAGAATTCACATCTCCCCAGTTTCTTCTGGAGATAGTGGGCTACACAGAATACATCAAAGTTGGCAACCCATGTTCCCAGAATGCAAGTAAAAAAAAACAGTTAAAAAAAACAAAACAAGGATGAAATCTATTGCAAGTAACGAATCAAGAGTTTCCCTGGACTAAAAATTTTAAGTCAATGTTTCTGGGACGCTCATAATCCTCCCAGGAAACTTGCGGTTCAAGAGCACTGGGGCTCAGTTTGTTAGCAGAAGAGAAACTTTAGTAATCTTAATCAACATAGACAAATTCATACTGCAAAGGGCATCACGCTAAACCTCTTATTTTGAACTGTTGATCACATTCCTGCTATGGTGTTATCCAACTAACAAAATACCCTGAAACTGAGATAGTCCTTCCTTAAAGACAAGAATGGACTACCCACTTACATATTAGATGTATCATAGAAAGGCTTCCAAAGAAGTAGTCCATGATTTTATTGGGCACCCATGAATAATTCTATCACAATTAAAAATTATATAATAAGGCAGGCTACTTTTAAAATGTTGTTTAAATATACTAGCAAAGCAGTTGAGAAATTCTTATGAATAGAGAAACTTTCCCTAAATGAAAAAGATAACTATTGCTAAATTTTTAATCTGGTATATAAAATTATTTAATTTTTTATTATGAAACTACAACACCTACAGTCATGAGTCTGAAGGATCAGTTGCACTCAGAAGTGTCAGAAAACCACTAAAGCCACTTACTTCAATTAATCACATCTGCCATCTATTTCATAAGCTCAGGATTTCATGAGTGCATTAATAAATGTTTCCAGTCAATCTTTAATTATCTCTTTAAATCATCATGACATTCTGTGAACCAGGTAAGATCTGGAAAATGAGCAAGTTTTCAATGACAGATGGAAAGAAAACACAGGTTTCTTTCTGTGGAAAGGCAATGGAGGGTTTCTCCCACTTCAGACTCAGAGAAAGAGAGAAAATGTTATTATATCACTTGAGCCAATGATGTGTTCTTTTTCTCCTCCAAAATACTAACTAGGATCACAGAGGCGATGATTAAAGGAAGAAACATTACTGAGATCACACAATTCATCCTCCTAGGATTCTCTGATTTCCCCCAAATCACAGCACTGCTCTTTGTTATGTTCCTCATCCTGTACATTACAACGCTGACCTGGAACCTGTCCCTTATTGTTTTAATAAGGATGGACTCCTACCTCCACACACCTATGTACTTCTTCCTCAGTAATCTGTCACTTATAGACATCTGCTATATCACTTCTACAGTCCCAAAGATGCTTTCCAACCTCTTCCAGGAAAAGCAAACTATCAGCTTTGTGGGCTGCATAGTTCAATACTTTGTGTTTTCCACTATGGGGCTGAGTGAATCTTGCCTCATGACAGCCATGGCCTATGACAGGTATGCTGCCATTTGTAACCCACTTCTCTACTCATCAATCATGTCACCCAGCCTTTGTGCTCGGATGGTGATGGGAAGCTATACAGCAGCACTTATAGGTTCTGTATCTCTGGTATGTGCCTTGCTGCAGCTCCATTTCTGTGGACCTAATGTCATCAGACATTTCTTCTGTGACATGTCCCAGCTGTTATATCTATCCTGCACTAGCACATTTTTGGCACAGGTAGTGATTCTCATATTAACAGTGTTGTATTGTCTTTCAAATGCCTTAGCCATCATAATATCCTATGGCTATATTGTCTTGTCCATCATGAAGATCACTTCAGCTAAGGGCAAGTCCAAGGCTTTCAATACCTGTGCTTCTCACCTGACAGCTGTTTCCCTATTCTACACCTCCAGTGCTTTTGTATATTTGAGTTCCAGCTCTGGTGGCTCCTCTAGCTTTGACAGATTTGTGTCTGTCTTCTACACGGTGGTGATTCCTATGTTGAACCCTTTGGTGTATAGTCTGAGGAACAAGGATATCAAAGATGCTGTAAAGAGATTACGGAAGAAACTTGGATCCTGCTAGTAAAAGAGTCTGAGATTTCTGACAGAGTTTTCCTACAAACTACCTACTTACAGGGAAAAATGATTCAAGCTGATAAAATAATATGAACAGTGACTGATTTGATGCTACTGAAAAATGATCCTTGTAAGTCCTCAAGGTCTATCCTTTTCATGTTCCATCAGAAATAGCTTCATCTTTCATTATTTATCCACAGTATTTGTGAAACATCCAAATTTATAAGTTTTTGCTGCTGTAATTGAAGACTCTTCACTCCTGGGTCCTGTCCTTACAGAAAGCTGTAAGCATCCCTGGGTTCAAAACTCTTGTCTAACAAATAGCTTAATTCAGCGTAATAAAGACCTGATAGATAGCAAGGTTGTTCTTTGTTAAGAACAAGAAACTTCCTGTTAGAAGGAATAAAATTAACATTGACTTGGCTGTGCCTCCTGGGAAAAAAACTGCTTCTGACACTAAAGTGTTTCTAAGGCAAATCAGTGCTAATCATCTATGAATTTTAGGAGTCTTATTCCTGCCTCCACTAGCAACTGAGTAAGTGTAAAAGATGTTGACTAAGATTTCCATAAAGATGAAGAAAATGGTTTGTTCATTTACTGTGAGTATGATTATTTGATTCTTGACATCAGAGTTCACATAAGATTTCAAATTTAAATTCCATATGATCAATAGCAGAATCTGATACCTTGGTACTCTAACTTTCTCTCTTAAATTATGGCAATTTATTCTTGGTTAATATAGACAAGGGAATAATACTATGAAATTGCTTTGATATTTCAAATATAGGCTATAGTACTTACGGCAGTACACATATGAATTTACTATAGTAAGTTACTGAATACTCGATTTTCTAAAAATTAACAGAACATGTGTAAAATGCTATACAAGTCTCTAAAATTAAAGAACAATATAGGTACAATCAAGAGCCTTCTAAGTATCCCCCAAAGATCCTGAACCCTGAACAGCAGTGTCTGAAAGGAGTTTGGATAGCCCATTTTCTAGAGAGTCTGCATACTTCTCTATGTTTTGGCAGGTGAAAACAAGACCATGATTAGGACACAATGGCATCAGCTTGATCCAAATTTACTTTTCTCTACTTTCTTTGTCACTTAGTGTCATACATGACAATGCTCAAAATCACTCTTAACTATGATGGGTTTTGCTTAATGAAAGAGAAGCAGAGGTGATGCAAAGATAGGTGGGAAGAAATCTTCAAAGATGGGTCACACATTGCCCTTTGTGCTTTCTCATTTTGTCATTGGGATAGGCAGTGTTGCAGATATTGTTTTATCTGTAGAGATATGGAAGATGAGTCAAATTGGTTGACATGGTGGATTATAAAATAATAACAAAAGAAAGGTTTGTTATTTAGCTCTTGAGTTTCTGGTTGTTTCTTCAGCAGTACAAAGCCTCATGCCTTTAACATCTGATCTAATATGATCAGAAACTCCAGATACTCAACAACCCAAAAATTTCTAACCCTAGTCATTCACATTAATTGATCCTCTAGAAATAATATTTTATCCTCTAGCTTATTTTGTTTTAATATAAACCATGCTAACACTTACTTTGGGGACGTAAAGACAACTAGAACTTCATGCAATATCCAATTACTCTAAGTCTGAAATTATTAAAGCATATACAATGAATAGGTTCTATACAAATTGAGGGTCCCCTTCCCCATATCCTGCCTTTTTGTGTTTACATCCCTTGTGTGAAAAAGTAAAAATTATGATTTGATTAAAGAAATTAAGGGAACTGTACTGCTAATATCACTGATTATTTGGAATATAGCATTGATGTATGATGTATTTTCACTTAAAAGTATTCAAATTCTTAAGTTCAAAAGATATTTACTGCATAAATTTAATTGCAAAAATATCATACAAAAGCAGTATTTTTTCCTTTTATTGGCTATGTTCTTCATTTTCATTTCAATTGTCATCCCATTTCCAGGTTTGTAATCCTCCTATCCCATGCCTCCTCTCCCTACTTCTATTACAGTGCTCCCCCACCCACCTACCTACTCCCACCTGCGAACCCTGGCATTCCTCTATGCTGGAGCATCAAGCCTTTCACAGGACCGTGGATCTCTCCCATTGATGCCCAACAAAGCCATCCTCATCTACATATGTGGCTGGAGCCATGGGTTGCTCCATGTGTACTCTTTGGTTGATAATTTAGTCCCTGGGAGCTCTGGAGGGGGTCTGGTTGGTTGATATTGTTGTTCTTCCTAGGGGGTTGCAAACTCCTTCAGCTTCTTCAGTGCTTTTTCTAAATCTTCCATTGGGGAACCATTTGGGACCCCATGCTCAGTCCAATGGTTGACTACAAGCATCTGCCTCTGTATTTGTCAGGATCTGACAGAGTCTCTCAGGAACAGCTCTATCAGGATCCTACCAGCAAGTACTTCATGGCATCCACCATAGTGTCTGCGTTTGGTGACTGTATATGAGATGGATCCCTAGGTGGAACAGTCTCTGGATGGCCTTTCCTTCAGTCTCTGCTCCACACTTTGTCTTCATATTTCCTCCTATGAGTGTTTTGTTTTCCCTTCTAAGAAGGACTGAAGCATCTACACTTTGATCTTCTTCTTGAGATTCATGTTATCTGACAACTGTATCTTGAGTATTTCTAGCTTTTGTGCTAATATCCACTTATCAGTGAGTGTATACCATGTATGTTCTTTTGTGATTGGATGACCTCACTCAGGATATTTTCTAGTTCCATCCATTTGCCTAAGAATTTCATGAATTCATTGTTTTTAATAGCTGAGTAGTACTCCATTGTGTAAATGTAGCACATTTTCTTAAAATCCATTCCTCTGTCGAAGGACATCTGGGTTCTTTTCAGCTTCTGGCTATTATAATAAGGCTGCTATGAACATAGTGGAACATATGTCTTTGTTATATGTTGGAGCATCTTTTGGGTATATGCCCAGAAGTGGTATAGCTGGGTCCTCAGGTAATACTATGTCCAATTTTTGGAGGAAACTTCAGAATGATTTCCACACCTGGTTGAGCCACCTGTGAATCACACCAACAATGGAGGAGGAGTGTTCCTCTTTCTCCACATCCTTCCCAGCATCTGCTGTCCCCTGAGTTTTTTTATCTTAGCCATTCTGACTGGTATGAGGTGGAATCTCAGGGTTGTTTTGATTTTCATTTCCCTGATGACTATGGATGTTGAACATTTCTCGGCCATTCGATATTCCTCAGTTGAGAATTGCTTGTTTAGCTCTGCACCCCATTTTTAATAGGGTTCTTTGATTCTCTGGAGTCTAACTTCATGAGTTCTTTGAATATATTGGATATTAGCCCTCTATCGGATATAGGATTGGTAAAGATCTTTTCCCAATCTATTGGTTGTCATTTTGTCCTATTGACAATGTTCTTTGTCTTACAAAAAGCTTTTCAATTTTATGAGGTCTCATTTGCCTGTTGTTGATTTTAGAGCATAAGCCATTGGTATTCTGCTCAGGAACTTTTCCCCTGTGCCCATGTGCTCGAGATTCTTCCCCACTTTTTCTTCTATTAAATTCAGTGTATCTGGTTTAATGTGGAGGTTCATGATCTGTTTGGACTTGAGCTTTGTAAATGGAGATACGAATGAATCAATTTGCATTCTTCTACATGCTGACCTCCACTTGAACCAGCACCATTTGTTGAAAATGCTGTCTTTTTTCCTTGGGTGATTTTAGCTAAAATTCGAGCTTTCTCTCTGATCCTGTGATCCTGGGCATTTCAGAGCACCTGAGAGTGGGACGACCTCTGGGTGTTGTAAGAGTGGATGCAGAGCCAGCACTCAAGGTCTGCTCAGGGCACAGGTTCAGACCAGAAGTAACCCATGCCACTGCCTGTGTAAGGGTTTCTGAGTCCCAGGATCCTGTGGGACCCAGTTACTCTGTGTGTTGGGGCAGATTTCGTGACCTCCTCACCTGTAATCCTGGGTGTTTTAGAGCACCTGGGAGTCATGCTTCTGGGTGTTGTGGGACTGACAGCGGAGCCACAGCCCAAGGTCTACTCAGGGCACAGTTTCAGATTGGAAGACTAAAACCAATATTTTACCATAAAATTAACAATGTAAATTTTCTTTCTTCTGAAGCTAAAGGTGAAATATGTAAATTAAGAGTCAGTAGCTATAAGCAACATGAATTACACCTGATTTTTCTATCATGACTCTAAATCCAAAAGGGCCTGGACAAGTTGCTGCACACTCTAAGAGACTATAAATGACAACCCAGACTACAACAATCATCCAAACTTTCAATTACTATAGAAGGAGAAAATAAGCTGTTCCATGATAAAGCCAAATTTAAAGTGTATTTATCTACAAATCCAACTCTACAGAACAGGATAAAAGAAAAATTCCAAACTAAGAAGTCTAACTACACTTAAAAAACACAGGAGCCTTTGGGCTGGTGCAGACACAGAATCGGTCTGCTCCTGTCCTGTGGAGATACTGAATTCCGAGTCATCCTAGAAGAGCCACTGCACTCAGAACAGCCGGTAAGAACTCCATCTCACTCCCTAAGCCCCAGAGATACATCTGAGAGCCAGGGACATTCAGGGCACAGCAGCTACCCAAACCCCGCCCCTCCAGAATTCCACTTCCCTTCTGCCCCTGCCTGGTCCTTTGGGCTGGAGCAGACACAGAGTCGGTCTGCTCCTGTCCTGTGGAGAAACTGAATCCTGAGTCAACCAGGAGCCACTGCACTCAGAGCAGCTGAAACTAAATCCTGAGTCATCGAGGACCCACTGCACTCAGAGCAACCAAGGAGCCACTGCACTCAGAGCAGAAGGATTTCCAGATCCAAGAGGTGGCCTGAGTCCCAGGAGTTCTTCCACCCAGGAGATTAGGAGCATAAGACCACAGAGACATCTGGACTCCGAGGAGCTCTGCAATAAGCAAGATAACTGGAAATACAGACTCCACTCTTACACAGTGAGGGCACATGCCACTAGAGTTAACCAGATGGCGAAAGGCAAGCACAAGAACATAAGCAACAGAAACCAAAGTTTCTTGGCATCATCAGTGCCCAGTTCTCCCAATATAGCAAGCCCTGAACACCGCATCACACCTGAAAAGCAGGATTCAGAATTAAAATCACTTCTCATGATGATGATAGAGGATTATAAGAAGGAATTAAGTAACTCCCTGAAAGAAATACAGGAGAGTACAAGTAAACAGATAGAAGCCCTTAAAGAGGAATCACAGAAATCCCTTAAAGAAATGCAAGAAAACACAAAGAAGGAATTAAACAAAAACATTCAGGATCTGAAACTGGAAATAGAAACAATAAAGAAAGTTCAAAGGGAGACAACCATGGAGATAGAAAACCTAAGAAAGACGCAAGCATCACAAACCGAATACAAGAGATAGAAGAGAGAATCTCAAATGCAGAAGATACGGTGGAAAATATTGACACAGTTGTCAAAGAAAATGCAAAATGCAAAAAACTCCTAACTCAAAACATCCAGGAAATCCAGGACACAATGAGAAGACCAAACCTAAGGATAATAGGTATAGATGAGAATGAAGATTCCCAACTTAAAGGGCCAGTAAATATCTTCAACAAAATTATTGAGGAAAACTTCCCTAACCTAAAGAATAAGATGCCCATAAACATACAAGAAGCCTACAGAACACCAAATAGACTAGACCAGAAAAGAAATACATCCCGTCACAGAATAATCAAAACATCAGATGCACAAAACAAAGAAAAAATACTAAAAGCAGTAAGGGAAAAAGGTCAAGTAACATATAAAGGCAGACCTATAAGAATTACACCAGACTTCTCACCAGAGACTATAAAAGCCAGAAGAGCCTGGACTGACATCATACAGACCCTAAGAGAACACAATTGCCAGCCCAGATTACTATACCCAGCAAAACTCTCAATCACTATAGATGGTGAAACCAAGATATTCCATGACAAAACCAAATTTGCACAATATCTTCCCACAAACCCAGCACATCAAAGGATAATTGATGGAAAACGCCAACACAAGGAGGGAAAATACAACCTAGAAAAAGCAAGGAAGTAATCTTCCAACAACCCCAAAAGAAGATAACTATACAAACATAACTTTACCTCTAAAAACAAAAATAACAGGAAGCCATAATCATTTTTCCTTAATATCTCTTAACATCAATGGTCTCAATTCCCCAATAAAAAGACGCAGACTATCAGACTGGATACACAAACAAGACCCAGAATTTTGCTGCATACAAGAAACGCACCTCAGTGACAAAGACAGACACTACCTCAGAATAAAAGGGTAGAAAACAATTTTCCAAGCCAATGGTCCCAAGAAACAAGCAGGAGTAGCCATTCTAATATCAAATAAAATCGACTTTCATCCAAAATTAATCAAAAAAGATAAGGAAGGACACTTCATACTCATCAAAGGAAAAATCTACCAAGGTGAACTCTCAATTCTGAACATCTATGCTCCAAATGCAAGGGCACCTACATACATAAAAGAAACTTTACTAAAGCTCAAAACACACATTACACCTCACACAATAATAGTGGGGGATTTCAACACCCCACTCTCAGCAATGGACAGATCATGGAAACAGAAACTAAACCGAGACACTTTGACATTAACAGAAGTTAGGAACCAAATGGACTTAACAGACATCTATAGAACATTTCATCCTAAAACAAAAGAATATACCTTTTTCTTAGCACCTCATGGTACCTTCTCCACAACAGACCATATAATTGGTCACAAAACAACCCTCTACATATACAAAAAGATTGAAATAATCCCTTGCATCTTATCAGATCACCACGGACTAAGACTGGTCTTTAAAAATGACAAAACCAATGGAAAACCCACGTGCACATGGAAACTGAACAACTCTCTACTCAATGATGACTTTGTCAAGGAAGAAATAAAGAAAGAAATTAAAGACTTTTTAGAATTCAATGAAAATGAGGACACATCATACCAAAACTTGTGGGATTCCATGAAGGCAGTGCTAAGAGGAAAACTCATAGCTCTAAGTGCCTACAAAAAGAAATTGGAGAGAGCACACACTAACAACTTGACTGCACAACTAAAAGCTCTAGAACAAAAAGAAGCAAATACACCCAGGAGGAGTAGAAGGCAGGAAATAATCAAACTCAGGGCTGAAATCAACCAAATAGAAACAGAAAGAACAATACAAAATATCAATAAAACCAGGAGCTGGTTCTTTGAGAAAATCAACAAGATAGATAAACTGTTAGCCAGATTAACCAGAGGGCACAGAGACAGTATCCAAATTAATAAAATCAGAACTGAAAAGGGAGACATAACAACAGAAATGGAAGAAATTTAAAAAATCATCAGATCCTACTACAAAGGCCTATACTCAACAAAACTGGAAAACCTGGATGAAATGGACAATTTCCTAGACAGATACCAGGTACCAAAGTTAAACCAGGAACAGATAAACCATCTAAATAGTCCCATAACCCCTCAGGAAATAGCAGCAGTCATTAAAACTCTCCCCACAAACAAAAAGCCCAGGACCAGATGGTTTTAGTGCTGAATTCTATCAGACCTTCAAGGAAGACCTAATACCAATTCTCTTCAAACTATTCCACAAAATAGAGACAGAAGGAACACTACCCAATTCGTTCTGTGAAGCTACAATTACACTCATACCCAAACCCCACAAGGACCCGACAAAGAAAGAGGACTTCAGACCAATCTCCCTTATGAACATTGATGCAAAAATACTCAATAAAATTCTAGCAAACCGAATCCAAGACCACATCAAAACAATCATCCATCATGATCAAGTAAGTTTTATCCCAGGAATGCAGGGATGGTTCAATATTTGGAAATCCATCAATGTAATCCACTATATAAACAAACTTAAGGGCAAAAACCACATGATCATCACACTAGATGCTGAGAAAGCATTTGACAAAATTCAACATCCCTTCGTGATAAAAGTCTAGGAAAGATCAGGAATTCAAGGCCCCTACCTAAACATAGTAAAAGCAATTTACAGCAAACCAGTAGCCAACATCAAGCTAAATGGAGAGAAACTTGAAGCAATCCCACTAAGATCAGGGACTAGACAAGGCTGCCCACTCTCCCCCTACCTATTCAATATAGTACTGGAAGTCCTAGCCAGAGCAATTAGACAACAAAAAGAAGTCAAAGGGATACAAATAGGAAAGGAAGAAGTCAAAATCTCACTATTTGCAGATGATATGATAGTATACTTAAGTGACCCCAAAACTTCCACCAGAGAACTCCTAAACCTGATAAACAACTTCAGCAAAGTGGCTGGTTATAAAATCAACTCAAACAAATCAGTAGCCTTCCTCTACATGAAAGATAAACAGACTGAAAAAGAAATTAGGGAAATGACACCCTTCACAATAGTTGCAAATAATATAAAATACCTTGGTGTGAATCTAACCAAGCAAGTGAAAGACCTGTATGACAAGAACTTCAAGTCTCTGAAGAAAGAAATTGAAGAAGATCTCAGAAGATGGAAAGATCTCCCTTGCTCATGGATTGGCAGGATTAATATAATAAAAATGCCCATCTTGCCAAAAGCAATCTACAGATTCAATGCAATCCCCATTAAAATCCCAACTCAATTCTTCACAGAGTTAGAAAAGGAAATTCTCAAATTCATATGGAATAACAAAAAACCCAGGATAGCGAAAACTATTCTCAACAATAAAAGAACTTCAGGAGGAATCACCATCCCTGACCTCAAGCTGTACTACAGAGCAATAGTGATAAAAACTACCTGGTATTGGTACAGAGACAGGCAGGAAGATCAGTGGAATAGAATTGAAGACCCAGAAATGAACCCACACTCCTATGGTCACTTGATCTTTGACAAAGGAGCTAAAACTGTCCAGTGGAAAAAGGACAGCATTTTCAACAAATGGTGCTGGTTCAACTGAAGGACAACATGTAGAAGAATGAAAATTGATCCATTCTTATCCCTTGCACAAAGCTCAAGTCTACGTGGATAAAGGACCTCCACATAAAACCAGATACACTGAAACTAATAGAAGAGAAGGTGGGGAAGAGCCTCAAATACTTGGGCACAGGGGAAATGTTCCTGAACAGAACTCCAATGGCATATGCTCTAAGATCAAGAATTGACAAATGGGACTTCATAAAATTGCAAAGTTTCTGTAAGGCAAAGGACACTGTCAATAGAACAAAATGACAACCAACAAATTGGGAAAAGATCTTTACCAATCCTTCATCTGATAGAGGGCTAATATCCAATATATACAAAGAACTCAAGAAATTAGACTCCAGACAACCAAATTACCCTATTAAAAAATGGGGTATAGAGCTTAACAAAGAATTTTCAATGGAAGAAACTCGAATGGCCGAGAAGCACCTAAAGAAATGTTCAGCATCCTTAGTCATCAGGGAAATGCAAATCAAAACAACCCTGAGATTCCATCTCACACCAGTCAGAATGGCTAAGATTAAAAACTCAGGTGATAGTAGATGCTGGCGAGGGTGTGGAGAAAGAGGAACACTCCTCCATTGTTGGTGGGACTGCAAGATGGTGCAACCACTTTGGAAATCAGTCTGGCGGTTCCTCAGAAAATTGGACATAGCATTACCTGAGGATCCAGCTATACCACTCCTAGGCATATACCCAGAAGATGCTCGAACATATAACAAGGACATATGCTCAACTATGTTCATAGCAGCCTTATTTATAATAGCCAGGAGCTGGAAAGAACCCAGATGTCCTTCAACTGAGGAATGGATTAAAAAATGTGGTATATTTACACAATGGAGTATTACTCAGCTATTAAAAACAATGAATTCGAGAGGTTCCTAGGTAAATGGATGGAACTAGAAATTATCATCCTGAGTGAGGTAAGCCAATCACAAAAGAACACACATGGTATTCACTCACTGATTATTGGATATTAGCCCAGAACCTTGAAATGCCCAAGATGCAACTCACAGGCCACATGAAGCCCATAAAGAAGGAAGACCAAGTGGGGGTGATTCGGTCCTTCTTAGAAGGAGCAACAAATTACTCAAGGGAGCAAATATGGAGACAAAGTGAGGGACAGAAACTGAAGGAGGGGCCGTTTCAAGACCACTCCACCTGAGTATCTATCCCATGTGCAATCACCAAAGGTAGAGGCTGATGTGGAAGTCAGGAAGTGCATGCTGATAAGAGCCTGATATAGATATCTCCTAGGAGGTCTTCAAGAGTCTGAGGCAGATGCTCACAACTTGCCATTGAACTGATCATGGGGTTCTCAATAGAGGAGTTAAAGTGAAGACTGAAGGAGAGCTGAAAGGATTTGCGGCACCATGAGGAGAGCAACAATACCAACCAACCAGAGCTCTCAGGGTCTAAACCACCAGCCTGGGAGCACTTAGGGAGGGATCCAGCGCTTCAGTTGAATATGTAAGAGTGGAGGGCACTGCTGGGCATAGGTGGAAGAAGAGAACCTTGACCACATGAAGGCTTGATGCCCCAGGGGGTGGTAATTTTGAAGGTGGGGAGGTGGGAGTGGGGGGGGGTAGATAGAGGTTACATCCACAGAGAAGAAGGAGGAGGGGTGAGGGGATAGGGGGTTCCTGGGTGGGTGGGGGATGGGGTAAGTGGACAACATAGGAAATGTAAATAAAACATCCAATAAAAAATATATATAAGGAAAAAAAAGAAAACATTAAAAAAAGAAAGAAAAAAAACACAGGAAATAAATAATCTCACACCAGTAAAACCAAAAGACAGAAAACACACATACACCACCACCACTACCACTACTACCACCACCAACAACAACAACAAAATAACAGAAATCAACAACCATTGGTCACTGATATTTCTCAGTATTGATATTCTCATTCTACAATAAAAGAAACAAACTAACAGAATGGGTGTGAAAGTAGGACCCATCTTTCTGTTGCATCCAAGAAACACACCTCAACATCAAGAATAACCATTACCTCAGGGTTATTAGTTGGAAAAAGTTATTCCAAGAAAATGAACCTAAGAAGCAAGCTGGTTCATTTTGATATCTAACAAAATACACTTCCAACCAAAACTAATCAAAACATATAGGAAAGGACACTACATATTCATCAAAGGAAAACCCTACCAAGATGATATTTCAATTCCTTTTTGGTTTGGTTTGGTCTTCTTGTTGTTGTTTGGTTGGTTGGTTGGTTGGTAGGTTGTTTTTTTTTTCAAGGCAAGGTTTCTCTATGTCAGTATTTTTATTTTGGTCAAGCTTCAAGAATGGCATATATAGCTTGATCATGACAGCCTTTTTGTCCTGGGAATACTTTTGTTATTGCCCATCATATTAAAGCTTGTCTTTAAAACATCAACATATTGGCAGCCAAAGTACATGGCTTGAACCTGAAAATGGACTCCCAAATGAGATACTTAATTAACAGGCTGGCAAGCCAAGTATGGATAAGATTCTGCACAGAGCCTACCAATGTAAGACAGAAATGCATTGCTTGTGATAATGCATATTCCATGATATGTAAGGATGGCATTCTTGGCATAACAACCTAAGACAAGCTCAGTCATGTTTATGAAATTAAAAAAGGAGGGAGAGGAAGAGAGCTTTGGGGTCTGCTTGACAAGGATCTGACACGGGCCAAGGACAAGGAAGTGGCTTCAGGCAGGTATCTGACATTAGGCTAGAACAAAGTAGTAATTTCAGTCAGGAATATAAATCTCAGGCTAGAAAAAAAAGTAATTTTAGGCAGGAATCTAAATTTTAGGCTAGAACAAGGAAAGTAGGCTTCAGACAGGAAAATGACTTTGGGCTAGGACAGGGAAGTTGGCTCAGATATTTTGGTCATACTGATAAGCCCCTAGAAACAGTGATCATGGGAGTGTTCATGGAATTTTGTTTATTGCCTTGCTTGTTCTTTGACTATTTGTATTTATTGTCGTGCTTGTTCCTTGACTATTTGCATCTATTGTATTGCCAGTTCCTCAACCTAGAACTGACCTTAATACTTGCATGTAATTAAAATGGTATAAAACTAAAAAAGAGGAGGGGGGATGTGTTGTGGGTAATATTTAGAAAACGACACACAGTCCAGGCTGTTCCCAGATAGCCAACATTTTCCTGTGGTTCCAGCTATCTAGAAACACCAGCCCTGACAGCTGTGAGCCGCCAGCATAGGGGATGGCTCTGCCAATCCACCATGCTTTCTCCACAAAGCTCAACAGAACCCCAGGAATACCTGCCATGCCTGTGGTACCAGGTAGAATGAAGACTCTTAGAGCTTAAAGGTTATCCAATTGGTTCATATATTTGGAAATACTCAATTAACAGGAGGCGCACACAATTAGAACTGTAAACCCAATTACCTATCCTTGATATTAATAACTACCTCTGCTAGAGACACTTAGACATCCTCTGCCATCTTCTCTCATCCTCCTCTCCCTCCTTCGTCTCATCCCCTTCCACTCCTTCTCCGTCCTAACTCCTCACTCTGCCTACCTCTCATATGGCAAATTGCCAAGCTTTATACAAATGAAATGGGAATATATCACACTACAGGGACAGGATAGGGGGTTTCTAGGGAGGGAAAATGGTGGAAGGGGGAGGCATATGAAAATGTAAATAAATAAACTATTCACTTAAAAAAAGAAAATTTTTGTTCCTAAGAACTATATTTTAATTGATTAATTAATTAATTTTGTTCAGTTTATGATTTAGCATGAGTCTTAGACTGTTATTATTTATTTATTTCTGGCTGAGGACATCTTAAAGTAAAAGACTGTTTTTCAATATAAGAGGGCATCTTCTTAGACCCAAAGAAAAAAGTCTTATAGGAGAATAAGGCAGGGGACATTGGTAATGGGCAGCCAGCCCCAATATCATTACACCGGAGAATAATTATTACTCAGTAGATGTTATCACTAACAGTTGCTCAGCTTTACACATTGGGTCCTGGGGTAGCAGCGGGCAGCCTCTGGGAGCTGGGATGGAGGGGAGGGTGTCTCTGCCCATTAAAGTAATAAACTCCCACAGGTCATTTGAAAACTTTAGTGACAAAGGAACAAGAATTATAGAAGCACACATTTTTATTTACACAAAGTTAGTGTACATTAAAAAAATGATGTAAGCAGAAATGAGGCACATAGCAGTAAGAAATGCAAATGAACCAAAGGTTACAGAAGGCTACAGTTGAAAAGCCACCAATATTTCTCTAGTGGTACAAGATTTCAAGACGCTTCACCTAAAGAAATTCAGTAAGTCTAACTCATTCCTTCTCACTTTATTCTCCTGAAAATAGTACATTTCAGTTCATCCCAACTTTCCTCTGTAAAAAGGGCAGAGAAATGTTGCCAGGTCCTGAAGCTGTGCAGACCAGGCTTTGTACAAATTGAGTTCTCAAAACAGTGTCTGGCACATAGCAAGTATTAAATAAGTATTTATTCACAGTTATATGGGATTATATCTTAGGATCATTGTTTGTGTCTAAAAACATATTATATGTTTTATTATAATAATATGCCAAGCATAATAACTTATGGTACACTCTGCTGAACTCTGAGGATAAGCAATGGAAGGCATTTGTTCCATACCATGAATAATCATGAATGTTCATGGATCTTTCATGAATATTCAACAAGTGCTAGTTACTTGAAGGGAGATTCAAAATTTTAAAACACCCCAATTCAGAAGCAGATGTTACACATGAGTGTGAGTAACAAAAAGCACAGGCAAGGATGGACAGTAAAACACAAGTGAGAGAAGACCAGAAGCTTGAACTTCACCAATCTATCATGGCAAATGTTCATTTGCTTTTTTAGACACACTTGTTCCTACTTTGACCTGACACCAGAACCAATCTGTCTTTCTTAACTCCAGAGCATGTGTTAAGGTTTTGTCTTTTATTGTCTATTGTAATGTTATGTGTGGGCCTCCATCATCTGGAGTCTGTACATAGACCCTATGATCCTGCCCCAAGTTAATTCTGACTAGTGAATAAAGATGCTAATAGCTGAGCAAACGAGTCATAGGTGGAGTTTAGGTTTCACTGGCTTGGGGGAGAGAAGGATCAGAAGGAAGAAGAAGGTGCAAAACGGAGGAAGGAAAAGCCACCATAGGTTAAGGGTCAAGAGAGCATGGCCCTGAGAACTAACCAATTGGAGCTAAGAGCAGCTGAGATGAAACATAATAAGTAGTAAGTAAGTAAGTAATAACTCAGGTTATCAATAGGAAAGCAGATTCTAACAGCATGGAGGGTAGGCAGCAGCCCAGCTCTTGAGCTGTTTAGGGCTTATTGTAAATATGAAGGCTGTGAGTGTGTCTTTTATCTGGGAACTCAATAACCAAAGGTGGGATTTAGAACCCCAGGCTGAGATTTAAATATTTACTACAAGTGTGCACAGGCTTACTCCATGTGTTAGAATGATGATCTGAGCTAACTGGTAACATCAAGCTGAAGTTTGTCAATCACTGACCTAATGAACCCTTTCTTCTTCCTGCTTCTTTTCTCTGGGAAAATACTAACATCTGGTGCTCCTGGAGTTTTCTTCCCCTTTACATGGATGCTTGTTTACATTCCTTCCATTCTGTAACTTGTAATGCTGAAATTGATCAAGTCCAAATTTTCATCTTTCATAACTGCTGGGCAGCCACACTCAGGTCCTCATGATTGTACAGCAAACGTCTTACGGATGGAGTCATCTCAATAGCCTCATCTTTTTTGTTTTAGACAAGGTCTCGTGTGTCCCATGTGTTCTTTCAACTGACTAATGATATAGTCAAGAATCACACTCAATTTCAAATTCACCTTGGCACCCATGTGCCAACATTTCCAGTTTATGTGGTGCTGGATATCAAACTCAGACCTTTGGGCATGCCAGTTAAGCAGTATACCAACTTAGTTACATCTCCATCCCCAAGCATTTGTTCTTAAAGTTACCAACAGTACCTCTCTAACTTCAGGATTGTCTCTTTTTTTAATGCAGGAAGCTTGTGTATGGCCGGAGGAAGAAACAGCACAGCTGTGACCAGATTCATCCTCCTGGGATTTTCAGATCAGCCTCAGATGAAGGTCTTCCTTTTCATGCTGTTTCTGGGAATTTATCTCCTGACCTTGGCCTGGAACCTGAGCCTCATCACCCTCATTAGAATAGACAGTCACCTCCACACACCCATGTACTTCTTCCTCAGTAATCTCTCCTTCCTGGACATCTGTTATTCATCTTCCACTGCCCCCAAGATGCTTTCTGACATTGTCACAGATCAGAACAGCATTTCTTTTCTTGGCTGTGCCACACAATACTTTGTCTTCTGTGGAATGGGGCTGACTGAATGCTTGATCCTGGCAGCTATGGCCTATGACCGGTACAACGCCATCTGCAACCCACTGCTCTACATGGCCCTCATGTCCCATACTCTGTGTTTAAAGTTGGTGGTTGGTGCCTATATGGGTGGTTTCCTTAGTTCTTTAGTTGAAACATGCTCCATCTACCAGCACGATTTCTGTGGGCCCAACATAATCAACCACTTCTTCTGTGATCTTCCTCCAGTCTTGGCTCTGGCCTGCTCTGACATCTTTATTAGCCAGGTGGTGACCTTTATTTTAGGTGTCATTGTTGGGGTGATGTCTGTCCTAGTGGTCCTCATCTCTTATGGATGCATTGTTGCTGCTGTCCTTAAGATCAACTCAGCTAAAGGTAGGACCAAGGCCTTTAGCACCAGTGCTTCTCACCTGACTGCTGTGACCCTCTTCTATGGTTCTGGTCTTTTCATGTACATGAGACCCAGTTCAAGCTATTCCCTCAGCCAGGATAAGGTGGCATCTGTGTTCTATGCTGTGGTGATACCCATGATGAACCCCATCATCTATAGCCTCAGAAATAAGGATATTAAAAATGCTGTGAGGAAAGCTGTGGAAAGGGACTACACGTTCTCTCATGTTCATTCATTTTTCTGACCATGGGTGGTGTTTACATGACAGTCTGAGTGGCTGAATATTGCAGAAATTTATTTAGGTTTGGCTACTTGAACTTCAAGATGATTTGAATGGACCAAGCTTATTCTTCCCTCTTTGTTTAACTAGAGATGGTTTTGTCATTATTGGTTCCTAAAATAAACAGCATGAGTATATTTAGGTTTCAATGCTCTCTTTAGTGAAAAACCTCACCATGATAAAATAACACTCTGCAATATCAAAATACCTCTTTTTCATACTATGAATTTGAAGCACATGGAAACCAAGCTCGAACTCAGATGGAAGCTTCCTCCCTGCTGGTTAGCATTAATAGCACCAGAGTGTGATAGGAGAGAAGTCATCAACAATATCACCTAGCTGTGGACCTTGCCAATTACAATACCAAAATGTCTGATAGTGTATGCTAAGTGGACCAGTAGTGGCATGAATACTGAGAAGTAACCAGTCACTTCATGATTGGATCTGAAGCCTGTTCAATTGAATGGTGTCCGTGCACCTGATACTATAAACATGATCTAAAGCCTGTGACTAAGGAGGCTACAGCCACTTTCTGGAAGTCTACTGATAACTTGCTGTTGACAAATGGATATGTTGCTGGTCATGGTTTATACCTTTAATCCCAACATTGGACACAGAAGCAGGTAGATCTCTGTGAGTTCAAGATTATCTTGGTCTACAAAATAGACAACCAGGACAGCCAGGGCTACATATTGAGAGCCATTTAAAAAAAACAAATAAATGGATATGTATCAAAACTGTCTGCTAAGTAATTATGTTTATATATTTAGATAGTACAATTCTCAGTCTTGGTTAGAGAAGATTTTTGCCAGTGGAAGGTGTCAAAATGGAGCATCAAATGGAACATCTATATGACCTTCTTTATCCCCCAAGGGTAAGCTAATAACATAGACAAGGAGGAGAGAGAATATACAAGCATGAGGGTGGAGTGAATGCTATGGTGTTTTACCTTCTAGGAATTGCATGGGCGTTGAATCCCTGAATTCACAGAAACTTTGATTACCAGCACAAGACCTGCAGGAGATAATGTTCTCCACTAATCCACACACCCCTACCTGGGGACTCATTGGAAGCTAAGGTTCCTGAAAGAATGGCGATCACAGTGCTTCACTTCATTATTTTACTCTCCTCTGGAAAACTACAATGATCCAGTATCTGAATTCAGTCATCCACATATAAGAACTCCAGTTAAACTCAGTAGGTTATAAAAAAAAAGGACATGAAAACAGCAGCCAAAGGTGTTGGCAAAGCTGATAGTTCCAGAAGAAATACAAGAGAACAAGAGAGGAAAATGAGATTTGCAAACAGTCAAGGCACATTATATACATGTAGGAAACTTAAAACAATAAACTTTAAGTTATATTTTAAAAAGAAATGTAGCATTTTATCTAAAGCATACATATTTATGATCATTCACAATTTAGGGTTTGCCAAAGAGCAATGATAAGGTTTTGTGATGGTTAGGGTTTGGTTTTTTTTTAAGTTCTATTATTTTATTATTTTTAAAGTAATACAAAAATGCTTTCCATTTCTTTCTCTTTGTGTATGTGTTGGTTAATTGGTTGTTACAACCTACAATCATGTAGAAAGAGAGCCTGAAGGAAGGATTGCCTAGATCTGGATAGCCACTGGGCATGCCTTAGGAAACTGTCTTGCTTCCCTTAAGTGAGGTAGAATGAAGAACTACCAGCAAAGTGGATAGCAATGTTGCATCATGAGTTCTTTGCATGTGGTGAAAAAAGCAGGAAGCCAGTAAGCAGATAGGTATGCATTTAATCACTCTGTGCTCCTGAATGTGGATGTGATGTGACTACCTGCAAGCCTGTGTCGAAAGAGCTTGAAACGTAATTTTAATGAAAGCTGGGAAGACAGTAATACTGAAAGAAATATGGACAGAGGAGGCCTTTTTCATGAGGTTTCAGGGTGAGAAGGACTTTTTTAGAAACTGGGCAAGAAAACATTTTTGAGAAATTTTCATTAAGAATATATCTGTGCTGATCAGACTGGGGCTGAAGAAACTGTTGTGATTAATAAGAAATCTGTACCATCGAAGTGAAACTTGTGCTTCATGAGAACAAGAGGAAAGTATTTTTATCAAGATTAGTATGTAGAAACTCATACAACTTTGGTCCAAAAGAGCAAGGCGACACATGGAGCTTACTGCAAAACTTGGCAGTAAAGGAAAAGATGTCTATATGGTACTGAAACTAAAGGATGAAAGAACTTGTGGAGAGAAATTGAGGCCTGGCGCTGTGTTGCAGGTCTAAAAATCCTGTGTAGAGATAGTAGAAAATATTCTTCAAAGTGGAGACTCAGTTCTTGTGGACACCTCAGGACACTGAGCTGCCAGAACCATTGGACATCCCACATGGACATCTGTGGGTGAAAAATAGAGCTAGAATGGAAAGTCTTTGTGCTGAGAAGGACAGAGTTGGAAAGGTGGTTCTACCAACCCCCTTTTGCTCCCAGAAAATCACAAATCACAGGAAGTTAGACACTAAACAACTAGGCTTGGTATTTGGACTATACTGGATTTTGATTTGGCTTAAGTGTTATTGTTCACTTACTGTGAAATAAGAATGTTTAAGTAACTTATTTTTTAAATATGAGACTTTGGGTTTTTTAATATGTTGGACTCTTGAAGTAGTGGAAGTTCTTAACACATTAGGAGATCATTAGTGTGTGACATTTTTATGATATTAACATGAGACTCTGGGAACAAGGAGTAAAAAAGTTATGGGTTAAGGTTATATTCTGTGTGTCCAGTTAACAAGGGATGATTTATGAAGAATAATATTGAGTGTCAACTTGTCACAACCTATAATCATAAGGGAGGAAAGCCTGAATGAAGGATCCCCAGGATCAAGTGGATCCATATGGGGATTGCCTTAATTGTCTTTCTTAGGATGGAAAAGAAGGCTCTGGATCTGGGTGGCACCATTTCACATGTGGACCTTAGAACATGTAGCAGTAAAGAAAGCTGGAAGTGAACAGAAAAGAAAAGCTGTGTTCTATTTTCAATCTTGAATGTGGACATGATGTGACTTAAATGAACTGGATTTCCCTTCAATGATAGACTGTAACTTGGGATTGTAACTAAATAAGCCCTTTCTTCCCCTTTACTTTTGTTGTCAGGATATTTTCCTAAAACAACAATAACGAAATTAGTACATGTTTTTGAGCTATAATGAATCATACTTAAATTTATAGCTTCCTTTTGTCGTGTTATTTGATAGAATATTAACACAATAAAAGGGTTTGAGACATGTAAAGTCTTGTGTTATAAATTATCTTCATCGAAAAACTATAATTCTCAGTTATATACTTGTCTTCACATTTTTTTCTGTAAGAGTACAGATTTTTTGAAAATTGCAGAAGATGTATATTTACACTTTTGAAAATTATTTGCAGCTGGGCGGTGGTGGCACACGCCTTTAATCCCAGCACTTGGGAGGCAGAGGCAGGCGGATTTCTGAATTCAAGGCCAGCCTGGTCTACAGAGTGAGTTCCAGGACAGCCCGGGCTATACAGAGAAACCCTGTCTCAAAAAAACAAAAAAACAACAAAAAAGCAAGCAAACAAACAAACAAACAAACAAAAAAGAAAGAAAATTATTTGCAGATCCAGAGATCAAGTTTATTTGAATAATTCTTTAATATGTAAATATAAGAATCTGAGTTTGAGCCCCAGAACTCAAGTAAAAATATAGGATTGTACAGCATTCTAAATGGTGAAAACCAAAACATTGTCATAAAAAGCAATAGCAAGACAAGGGTGTCTATTCTCTGCACTTACTCAATGTATTCCTAGCATCCTAGCCAGAGAAATAAAAGAACTGTGATGGCTTGTATATGCTTGGCCTAGAGAGTGGCACTATTAGAAGGCTTGGCCTTGTTGGAGTAGGTATGTCATAGTGGGTATGGGCTTAAGACCCTCATACTAACTGCCTGGAAGCCAGTCTTCCACTAGCAGTCTTCAGATGAAACTGTAGAACTCTCAGCTCCTCCTGCACCATGCCTGTCTGAATGCTTCCATGTTTCTGCCTTGATGATACTGGACTGAACCTCTGGATCTGTAAGCTAGCCCCAATGAAATGTTACCTTTTATAAGACTTGCCTTGGTCATGGTGTCTCTTCACAGCAATAAAACCCTAACTAAGACAAAAACAAAAGGAAATTAAAGGGATACCACCAGAGACAACCAGCTCTATCTGCCATCCCAGAAGCCTGCAGACATCAGAGACTAACAGCTCAACCTGCAGCCTCAGAGACATCTATCAGGAACTACCAGGCCTGCCAACACTAGTGACAACCAGATGGTTAAAGGTCAATGTAAGAACACAATCAACAAAAGCCAGGGTGATATGGCACCACCAGAACCTAGCTGTCCTACAACAGGAACCCTGAATATTCTAACACACATGAATCACAAGAAAATGACCTTATATCTAATCCTATAAAGTTGATAGAGGCCTATAAAGACTGAGTGCATAAATCCCTTAAAAGAACTATAGGAAAAGACCATCAAACAGGTAGAAGACCTTAAAGAGAAAAATAAATAAATACAAGCAAATACAGGAAAATACACCAAAGAGGTTAAATAAATGAACAAAACTATGCACCTGAGAATAGAAGTAGAAGCAATAAAGAAAATATAAACTGAGGCGATCCTGGAGATGGAAAACCTAGGAAAGAGAATGGGAACTGCAGGCATAAGCATTATGTACAGAATACAAAAGATGGAAGAGAGAATCTCAGGCCCAGAAGATACAATGGAAGAAACCTACACATTGGTCAAATAAAATACTAAAGCTATAAAGTTTCTGGTACAAAACATCTGGAAAATTTGGGACACTATGAAAAGACCAAACCTAAGAACAATGGGAATAGAAAAAAGAAGACTCATAAGTCAAAGGCACAGAAAAATATTTTCAACAAAAATCATAGAAGAACATTGCGTGATGTGCCCCACAAAGGCCATGGGAGTTTGAAGCTCGGGGATGGTGTGGAAGTGACTCACCAGTGGGAACATAGCGAGCTGGGTGGTGAGATTTTGGAGCTCCGGAGCCCAGGCCAGTGTCAACAGCCATGCATGAACTTGTTGGCAGCAGTGCTGGGAAGCTGCCAGGTAGGCAGCCAGTGCCTCCATTATTGTGGGAACTTAGGACGAGCAGCCAGGCAGTTGTCTTTTCTAATATCTCTCGCTACAGGTGGAGCCCTAAGTAGGGCAAGAATTCACTAAAAAATTTAAGATTATTAACCTGAGAGTTAGAGTTATTTTATTAAGTGAGCACTAAAACAAGTCATATGTACTCAAGCGCAGAAATTTTGAAACAAAGAAAGAGACAAGATGGCGACTCTGAGTCAGACAGCCAGAGAGAATGAAGTTGCCTGCCTTTTAGCTCAGAAAAATTTAACTGTGTATTTATAATTTTGAAATTATTTGTTTTTAAGATAGATTTAAAAACAGATTTGTCCGAATCTTGTGGGGAATTTTGCCTGCGGTTCAGAATCTAGAGGGAAAATTTGTGCCTCCAGGTAGAGAGATCAACCGACAGATGGTATAACAAGATGGCTGCTCTGAGCCAGAGAGCTGGAGAACGAAAAGGGGTAGATACTGATTTAACTGTGAATTTATAATATTGGGATTTATAGGTAGATTGGTTTTAGGGTAGATTTATAAACAGATTTGTCCGAATCACGGGGGAATTTCACCACCCGTGGTTTGGAATAAAGATAGGGAAAATTTGTCTGTGGCTCCAGATAGAGAGACCAACAAATAAATATTATCAGGTATCAATTAATAGATCTGTGGCTCCAGGCAGAGAGCCAAAGAGAAAGTTTGTATAAAGTTATATTACTTTAGTATGCCTCAGAATATTCAAATTTTACCTAACATGGGCTCCATGGGAATCTTGGGTTTTTATCCTGCTGGGCAAAATAGATAAGGCCTAGTAATAGACACATACAATACTTCAGTTTACTTCATCTGTTCTAGATTATTTTAGTTTTTAAAATGGGTGTGATTTTGAGTTTTGTGGTTATATTATTCCTCTGTGAGAGAGGTCTAAATAAAGGGTTTTCTGATTATTGGCTCAAGGATATGCTGATTTGGAAAAAGATTTTATCTTTTTGTTTTTAGAAAAGATGATTAGGGTAATTACACCTTCCAGAGTAATATGGATCAGATTTGATAGAGACAGACCTCCAGAGAACTAGATTCCAGTGAATCAGATAAAAAAATTACCTTGATGAAACTAAAATATTGTTTTGATTTGTATATTACAGAATATACAGTCTTGGTGAATTCTGTCAGACACGCTGAACTCACCTGCTTGAATTATTGACGTCCTGGACTTTCAGCAGGATCCACGTAAGACACAGACATTGGTGACAATATTCCCTACCCTTCCCCCTGACCCCTTCAATATCTCAATGCCCATATTCAGCTTGAAGAAGTTATGAAGAGTTGGTGTCCCAATTCCCTGGGCTTTGGGGCTAGAGATGGTTAATATAGGTTGCCTTTCTAGGGAATTTAGAAATGGTCTTATTTGGAACAGGGAGCAATAGCTAGAATTGATTACATAGCCATAATCTCATTTGGTAGAAATATTTATAATTGTTACCAAGTTGAAGTCAAAATCTTTTAGATGGTGCAGAATTTATTTTGATGCAAAATCAAGGGTCTCATTGGTATAATTTCTTCTATTGATACAAAATTTTGTAAGTACAAGGCTTAGACCCAGTCCCTCAATAACTGTTATTTTTAAATGATCTGAGATGTTTAGCCTGTGTATAAAGGGCCAAATAGCAAACTCAAGACTCTGAGTTTTTTGTTAGGATGTTTTCAAGATTTTAATTAGAAATAACTGAGGTAGTTAACAGACAATCATCAAGATTACTTTGCATAGATAGTTGGTTTTCAAAAAACATCAGAAACTCACAGAATGTGACATTTAATGTTATTTACTCATTTGTTGTTGAGACAAATCTGCTCCAAACAGCTTCACTTTCTTGGATTATAAGAAGAAATTAAGCATCTATGGAGTTACTACAGTAGTGGCAAGATAGCTGCTAGGCAAGAATTGCCTCTTTTCATCTATAGACCTACACTGTCCAGAAAAAGGACACAATTTACAGGTTAGAACAGCTTGGTTCTGCCGAGACAGAATAGGCTTGTGCTTAATAATTCCTGTTTACTTAAGGTCTGTCAGATTATCCTCTGCCAGAAGGATGAAGATTAATGCGCCAACTTCCTGACTTACTGGGACTGTACAGGTAGGCAGCTGTTGCTACAATTGATCTCAGTTCTGGAAGCTGTGTTAGGCTTCCTATAAATATATCAGTTAATATATTCAGTTAATATCAATTGCTCTTGGATTTCTGATGGGGTTGAAGACTTATATCTCCTAGCCAACCCAGGCTATGTACATTGAGACAATAGATTTGAGAGGATGGTTTCCAGATGGCATTCAGTCTGAAGCCAGGACATAAGCCAGGAGCAGAACTATAGTCTTTTAAGTTAGGATAGAGCACAGTGCTCTTTTTTTATTGCCAATAATGTTGGACTGGATGTTAGGTCTACGTTGTACTTTATAAATCACAAAATGGTAATAGTTGTACTCAATTTACATCTGAGATAAAAAGAGTCTTTTAAGTGAACAGAAAGAGGAAGTGTTGTGGATGGCACTGTTATTTTGTATTGTGATGTAAACTCTGCTGTCCTGGGAGGGGCTGCAGACAAGGAATGAGTCCCATAATCAAAGACTTCTTGTGAACCATCTCTTAATGATTAAAGGAGCCAATCACTGGGCAAGTAAAAGGCAGGACTTCAGAGTTGCATGGAGGAAGAGAAGTAAGAGGAGGGGGGCCTTTTAAACCAGGACAGTGTGACCACAAGATGCAGCTACTAATCTCTCCTTGTTTCTATAGAGGATCCACTAGTATTCATCATCAGAGGATTTAGATTTAATATAGATGCAAAATTAGGATTCTAGCTGGGAGATAAAAGTGGAGAAAACATTATAAAAAATATACTGTATGAAATTTACTTTCAGCTAAAAATTAAATTTAAATTACACTCATACATATTCACACACAAAGGTAATGATTAGAGTTGACCTGAACTTTCAAGAATAAGGGTCCCAAACAGTTTGCTGTCATGAAGGAGAACTGGGGAAGATGGAGGGGGATAAAGAAGACAGAAAATTGTAATTAAGAAGTCTATATGACCTGTAGACTCATGTCAGCAATTTTATGAGGAAGTACAGCATTTTATATACAGTTTGTAGGCTGAAAATGGGCAAAGGTCAATAGAAATCTAAGTTAAAAATTATTGGCAATTTGGATTCCAAAACAGAGATGACTGAGGACTAGTAATCACAGCCCATTCATGGGTGAAAGTTGTACATCCAAGATCCTAAACCTTAATATCTTTGGGGCCCTGAGTCTGGCCCTAGACAAGACCTTGCCTAGTCTATCCTCTAACAAGGACCCATAATGAGAACACTCTTTGTCGTTGCATCTGGGCCTCTGAAAAAGCATTGAGTCTGCCTGGATCCAAATATAGTTGATGTTATGTTACATTCAGTACTGACCTACAGGGCAGCACATGCATACTAGTGCAATAATGGCAATACAATTATGGAAATCACTAATCATGTTTTGATTGGAAAGCAGGTCTGTCTACATAAGGAACTTCCTGCTTAACACTATGATATTGTACCTTTTATAAAACTGAACAAGAGCTCATAGTTAGAGAGGTCATAGACTTTGAGAAAAATCAACAAAGATAGGCAAAAAAGATAGTAGGAACAAGAGACCAAGGTTTCATGTTATAAGATTGTGTTCTCTAGACATGGCAGGGGAAAACAGACCCGTGAACTCTCAATAATATGCTTACGAGAACAAGGACAGTATATTGGCAATACAAGTGGCCATACCACTGTGGACAAAGTAAATTCCACAAGGCTTCATGCTTAGATGAAGTAGATATTTATACTGAATGGTTTTTTTTTCCATAAAGTTCTAGAAGTGCAGAATAATATATTGGAATGAGTTGCAAGGCAAAGCAGAATGTATAACCTGCAGGCTACATAGAAACATGATGTGCTACCTACACACTGTTTTTGTGGCTTTAGACTCCCTATGAGAGCTCGCTATGAACTAGAAACTACCGTTAGATCCATTTACTGGGCAACAGGAAGGAGGCCTGAGGAAGCTAATTTACACAAAGTTGCACAAGCTGTAGGGTACAGAATTCTAAAAGAGTTCTGTGATAGCAACATTCAAAGTCATAATCATATTAAGTCCCTAGAGTGATGACAGAGAACTAGTGCATGTCTCCCATCTGGAATTTCCTCTCATGTGCATGGAGATAGTATCACTGTTAGGATGATTGATTTAGGTTAGGAGTTTGAAGAAATAAATGTCTGTGTATGTAAATGTGTATTATTTAAAGGGTAGTGTATACAACTACAAGCAACTGTTATTCAGCTATGTGACTAGCCAGTTCTGCCATTAGGGGAAAATCCTTTGACATCTCTGATCTTATGATTGCAACCTAAAAGTTGAGAGTCTGAGGACTAGAAGATTTCCTATATCCTTTCTATAAATAGCTCGTAGGTCCATAGAGTAACAACCCTGAGATCATTATAGGACCAGTGGAAAGTGAAGAATTGATACACATGGCAATGTGGGCCTGAAATCATTAGGGAAGTCACCCCAGCAACCATTACACTAGAGAATAAGTATCTGTAGTATTTCCATGTAATTGGCTTTTCTCCTTCCACCTTAAATCTCAACAGGATCCCAGTACAACTGTCTCAGTTGCTATGAGTGGATAACTAAGTTTACGGCCAAAAGCATCCACTAAGGAGAACCATTGCACACAACTGGAAAGTGCACAGAAAGAAAATAGGTAGCTTGAACCTTACAAACAAACCCACATCTTCTTCTACGATTTGCATTGGGGCTAAATGTCAAGACTTTGAATGTAGAATCTGTGTTCTGTCAAGACCTATGCAGCTTTTACAGTAGGACTCATATGGGACAAGGTTTTTAGATATTTACCTCATCCATACATCTACCCTTATCTCTCTCAAACTTCCTTACCCTGAAAACCATTTTCTTTCTCTTTTCACAGATTACTGAACTTTAATGAGTAGAATTATCTCAAACATAAAATTCTGCATTAATTTCGGCCATGAGGTGTGAGATAAATTCTTAAATATCTTACTGTGACATTTATTGCCTTCTGTTTGTTGACTTGTATTATGAGGGAATAGGGGTATCTTCAACAAAGAAACAGTGACTGTCAATCCTGACAGTTGTGTAAGGCTTCCAGAGAGACTAGACTTAAAACAAACTTAACTTTGTTTCAGGAAAGTTGGCTGAGATAAAAATGTGTTTGTCTACCCTTCCCCATTTCTACATCATTGGGATAATATTTTATTTCTCTTCTTCAGAAATCTGCTTTAACATTGGGACGGGTATGGCCCTCATGCCTCATTGTACAACGACAGGGGGACTGGAGCCATTACAAGGTCCCCTTCAAATACTGGAGGTCAGGCCTCTATCCCCGCCTTAGCAAGTTTAGAATTGCCACAGCCCTTCTATACTTAGAGAAGGGAGGAGATGTCAGGGGCAGCCCTGCTTACACGCTGAAGGCCTAAAATCAGCCACAGGTCTAAAATCAGCAACAGGCCTGTCATACATGTATACTAACACCAAGTCTTGGGTCTCAGTGGAAATACATTGAAACAGATGGCCATAAGCTAATGAAAACAGGCAGCTTTTGTGGTAATTTACAAGCCTGAGTAGTCATAGATCTTGTAAATAGGTAGCCTGGGCAGACAATACCAACTTAGATAAGGTCAAGCGAGTCATAGGCAGAGTCATAGTGCCTTGTCCCCTGAACCTTCACCCAGCTGATACCCGGTTCTGAAGATATCTGTATTCCCCCTGAACACCCACACTCCAGTGCCATTCCTTTTCCCACATCCTGCCTTTCTGTGTTTATAACCCCTGTGTGAATGAACTACGATTTGAAAAAAAATAAATTGTATTAAAAAAAAAGAAATCTGCTTTAAAATAAGAACTTGATATCTGTAGAAATACACAGCTTGATCCGTAACTTTTGGTTAGCTAGAGATAAGGTAAGTGTTAAGGAAGGACACAGTGTTCATGTCATTTCTTTTGTCTTTTTGGAAGCTCTCAAACTACTTTTTGTTGTTCTCCTTGGTTGTGCTTGCAAGTCTGAGACAACCAGGATAACAAAGCAGATATTTAAACTCAGACAATATATGCAGACAGCATGAGTCTTCTGGCTTCTTTATCTTGAATCATATTTAACTCAAAACATTCTCTGTTCCAATTGGCTTTATGCCTCACATACCTCAAACTGATGACAACTGTGTCAGGTCAGCACTGGGAAATATCTCCATTAGCTACTTGTACCTAATGAAGTTCTCATTTAAGGTTTACATCAGAAAACTTTCCTTCTCTAGCTGTCCAGAGAGATGGTGAACACAAGGAACAAATTTATCAAAACCTGTGAGTATATTCAGAATTACACATTTACCAAATTGAAAAACTATCAAAAATTTTTATTACTGTGAATAAAAATAAAAATCCACATTTCCCCAGTATCTTCTGGAGATGGTGGGCTACACTGAATACACCAAAGCTTGGCAACCCATGTTACCAGAATACAAGTTTAAAAAAACAAAACAAAAGCGATGAAATCTATTGTAAGTACTAGATCAAGAGTTTCCCTGGACTAATGACTTTAAGTTGGTTTCTCTGGATGCTCACAATTCTCCCAGGAACCTTGGGTTCAAGAGCACTGGTGCTCAGTGTGTTACTAAATGAGAAACTTTAGTTATCGTAAGCCGAATAGACAAATTTATAGTGCAAAGGGTATCACACCTAAACCTCTTATTCTGAACTGTTGATCATATCCCTGCTATTTTCTTCTCCAACTAACAAAAATACCCTGAAACTGAGATAATCCTTCCTTAAAGACAAGAATGGACTACCCTTTCCAGATTGGGTGTTTCATAGGACGATTTACCAAAATTTCATCCATGATTTTACTGGGCACAGAAGAGTAATTCTATCACAATTGTAAATTATATAATAATTCAGGCTACTTTCTAAATGTTATTTAAATATATTAGCAAAGCATTTAGAAATTCTTATTAATAAAGAAACTTACCCTAAATGAAAAAGATAATAAACATTACTGAATATATAACTTGGGATATGAAGCAATTTCATACTTATTATTTTGAAAGAACAACATTTACATTGTGATAAGACTGAAACAGCAATTACACTCGGAAGTATCAGTAAACCATTAAGCCACTCATTTCAATCAATCACATGTGTCAACTATATCATAAGCTCAGCAACTTTATGTGTGCATTAATAAATGTCTCCAGTCATCTTTAATTATCTTTTTAAATCTTCATGACATTATCTGAATCAGGTAAGATCTGAAAAATGAGCAGGTTTTCCTTGGCAGCTGGAATGGAAACACTGAGTTCTTTCTATGAAAAGGCAAGGGAGGGTTTCTCCTGATCCAGAATCAGATAAAGAGATACAAAATGTTATCATTTGACTTGAGCCAATAATGTGTTCTTTTTCTCCTCCAAAATACTAAATAGGATCACAGAGGCGATGATTAAAGGAAGAAACATTACTGAGATCACACAATTCATCCTCCTAGGATTCTCTGATTTCCCCCAAATCACAGCACTGCTCTTTGTTATGTTCCTCATCCTGTACATTACAACGCTGACCTGGAACTTGTCCCTTATTGTTTTAATAAGGATGGACTCCTACCTCCACACACCTATGTACTTCTTCCTCAGTAATCTGTCACTTATAGACATCTGCTATATCACTTCTACAGTCCCAAAGGTTCTTTCCAACCTCTTCCAGGAAAAGCACACTATCAGCTTTGTGGGCTGCATAGTTCAATACTTTGTGTTTTCCACTATGGGGCTGAGTGAATCTTGCCTCATGACAGCCATGGCCTATGACAGGTATGCTGCCATTTGTAACCCTCTACTCTACTCATCAATCATGTCACCCAGCCTCTGTGCTAGGATGGTGATGGGAAGCTATACGGCAGGATTTATAGGTTCTCTATCTCAGGTATGTGCCTTGCTGCAGCTCCATTTCTGTGGACCTAATGTCATTAGACATTTCTTCTGTGACATGCCCCAGCTGTTAAATCTATCCTGCACTGACACATTTTTTGCACAGGTAGTGCTTCTCATATTAACAATGTTGTTTTGTATTTCAAATGCCTTAGCCATTGTGATATCCTATGGCTATATTGTCTTGTCCATCATGAAGATCACTTCAGCTAAGGGCAGGTCCAAGGCCTTCAATACCTGTGCTTCTCACCTGACAGCTGTTTCCCTATTCTACACCTCCAGTGCTTTTGTATATTTGAGTTCCAGCTCTGGTGGCTCCTCTAGCTTTGACAGATTTGTGTCTGTCTTCTACACGGTGGTGATTCCTATGTTGAACCCTTTGGTGTATAGTCTGAAGAACAAGGAAATAAAAGATGCTATAAAGAGGTTACAGAAGAAGGTGGGATGCTGCTAATAATAATAAGCATCTGAAATTTCCGACAGATTTTCTCAACAAACTACCTACTTATGTAGAAAAAGAGATTCAAACTGATAATAGCAATAAACTGTGACTGATTCAATGCTACTGATCCATAATCCTTGTAAGTCCTCAAGGTCTATTTTTTTCGTGTTCCATCAGAAACAGCTTCATCTCTCATTATCTATCAACAGTATTTTTGAGACAATCAAATTTATAAGTTTTTGCTGCTGTAATTGAAGACTTTTCAGCCCTGGGTCCTGTCCTTACAGAAGGCTGTAAGCATCCCTGGGTTCAAAACTCTGGTCTCACAAATAGTCCAATTCAGCTTAATAAAGACCTGGTGGAGATCAAAGTTGTTCTTTGTTTCTGAACAAGAAATCTCCTGTTAGAAAGAATAAAGTTAACATTGACTTGGCTGTGCCTCCTGAGAAAAAACTACTTCAAACACTAAAGTGTTTCGAAGGCAAATCAGTGCTAATCATCTATGAATTTGCGGGTCTTGTTCTTGCCTCCACTAGCAACTGTGTAAGTCAAAACGATGTTGACTAAGACTTCAGTAAAGATGAAGGAAATGGTTTGTTCATTTACTATGAGTGTGATTATTTGACTCTTGAAATCAAAGTACATATGACATTTCAAGTTTAAATTCCAAATGACCAATAGCAGAATCTGATACTGTAGTCCTCTAACTTCCTCTCTTAAATCATGGCAATTTATTCTTGACATAGATAATGGAGTAATGTTATGAAATTTCTTCTGATATTTCAATATAGATTCTATTACTTGTGGCACTACACATATGAATTTACTGTAGTAAGTTACTGAATATTCAATTTCTAAAATCTAACAGAAAATGTGTAAAATACTGCACAGGTCTCTAAAATTAAAGAACAACATAGATATACTCAAGAGCCTACTAAGTGTTTCTCAAAGATCTTGAATCCTAAACAGCAGTGTCTGAGAAGAACTTGGACAGCCTGTTTTCTGATAAGTCTGGATACTTCTTTCTGTATTGGCAGGTGAAAACATGTTCGTGATTGTGATGGTTAATTAATTTTATTCACAATTATTGGAATTTTATTTACAATAGCTTCAAGCTGTAATTACATGCCCAGGAACAATGAAATAAATAACCAGTATGTAAACAATGCTTGGTCAAGGCAGTGGAACTATTAGGAGGTACAGCCTTATTGGAGTAGGTGTGTCACTGTGGGTGTGGGCTTACAACCCTCACCTTAGCTGCCTGGAAGTCTGTCTTCTTCTGGATGCCTTTAGATGAAAAAAGAGAACTCAGCTCAGCCTGCTCCATGCCTGCCTGGGTTCTGCCATGCTCCTTCCTTGATGATAATGGACTGAATCTCTGAACCTATAAGCCAGTCCTAATTAAATATTGCCCTTAATAAGACTTGCACTGGACATGGTGTACATCACAGCAGTAAAACTCTAAGACAGAAATTGATTCCAGGGACTGGGGTTTTGCTGTGATTGGCCTGATCATGCTTTGTTTGAAAGAATGTGGATTTTTGTGATTTTGGGTTTGGAAAGCAGTGGGATGTTTTAAATGTGGCTCAATTGGCTATCCTAGTAGGAATATGGAAGACTTTGTTACTGAGAGTAATTTGAATTGTGCAGATCTGGCCCAAGAGATTTCAGTGGAGAATTTCAGTATATGGCCTAGAAACTATTTTTGTGGTATTTTGGTGAAGAATGTGGCTGCTTTTGGCCCCTGTCTCAAGAGTCTACCAGAGGCTATGGTAAAGAGATTTATTTAATTGCATTGACAAAAGAATTATCAAAAAAAAAAACCAGCAGAGACTTTGTTTTCTGGTTAAGTCTCATGAAGATTATTTTGGACGAGTATAGCAAGCTTAGAAAGGAAAAATATAAAATATATGGTTCAAATATTAAAGGGACACCAGGAAGTGAAATGGAACCAAATCTTGTATTCTAGGATATAGAATGGGGACTTTGGGGCAAGATCCTATCTAGCTAAATTTAGATCCAGTATGGTGGTACATACCTTTTATCCCAGGAGATAAAGACAAGCAGATCTCTGAGTTCAAGGCTAGTCTGGGACAGAGCAAGTTCTAGGTGAAGAAAAGCTTAAGACCAGGTATCATAGTACACACTTATAATCAATCCTAAGAGACAGGTATGCAGAACTCTTGAGTTCAAGGTCAATCTACATAGCAAGATCCAGGTCAGACAAGCTTAGCCAGTAAAGTAGTTGGAAAACAGAAAGCTGTTGATAATGTAATAGAACAAGGCAGCCATGTTCCAGTTTCTGCAAGCAGCAGAACTCCGCAGCTTTGGCCACATGGTTCTGGCTTTAGAGTGAAAAATAGAAGGGGCAGCTGGGACAATGGATGCTGGATAGTTAGAGCTAAGAAATTATCAATGATTAAGAAGAGACCAGCATCACTGAGGTAAAATCTTCTGGAAAGTGTTATCTGAAAGCACAAAGCAGTATACCAGAAATAGCAGAGTTTGTATTCTGTGCTGCAGCTGTACTTGGCAATGTGTAAGATTCACCCAGGTGGTACTGGTTTTGAAGGCGAGAAGGGTGGCTGAGGCTTGGCATTGTGAGAGGCCATAGAAGGCCATTAGTGAAGTGACAGCCTCATTTGCAGTTAGTGGCTCATGATTGAGGAGGTCATGCAAAGGAGTTGAGGCTTGGCACCATGAAGAGAGCCTATGAGAGGCTACTGATAAAGCCTAGTTCCAGCAGAATACTCTAACATATTGGAGATGCCAGTGTCATGAGATGACCACTAAGAACAGCAGCAACAGTGGAGTGGATCAACATGAGCTTAGAGTACTATGGAGGGCAGAGCTACAGTGATGCCTGCCCTTTGGAGACGCCCAGAAGATCATGTGTGGATCCCAGACAATGAAACAAGAAGCTATAACATTGAGGTTGCCTTAGAGAACACTGGATGTTTGAGATGCCAGAGCTGTGGGCTATCTACTGAGGAAAGCTGCTAACAGGGAGTAGAACCAGCCAAGGAGAAAGAAGTGTTGCTGTCAACAAAGATGAAAAGGAGTTGGAAATCCGAGGACCATGTCGGCATCAGACATGGAGATGCAGAGTCTGGAGTTCACCCAGCTAGTTTCCTGTCTTACCTTGGGGGATACAATTAAGTGATTGAAAAACTCTCAGAAGAGACTTTGAACTTTGGACTTTTAACACTGTTGAAACTGCTATAGACTAAGGGAACTTTGGAAATTGGACCAAATATATTTTGCATTATGCTATGTTTAGGTATGGCCCGTATGACTCATATGTTGGACAAGACTATGGGGGCCAGGGATTGGAATATGATGGTTTACATATGCTTGGCCCAGAGAGTAGGACTATTAGGAGATGTACCCATGTTGGAGTAGTTGTGTCACTGTGGGTGTGGGCTTAAGACCCTCACCTTAGCTTCCTGGAAGTCAGTCTTCCACTAGCTGCCTTCAGAGGAAAGCTCTGCCTGCACCATGCCTGCCTGGACTCTGCCATGCTCCTGCCTTGATGACAATGGACGAACCTCTGAACCTGTAAGCCAGCCCCAATTAAACGTTGTCCTTTATAAGACTTGCCTTGGTCAGGGTGTCCATCAAAGCAGCCTAAGACAATGATTAGGACAAAATAGCCTCAGCTTGTTCCAAATTTACTTTCCTCTAGGTTCTTTGTCACTTAGGATTATATATGACAATGCTCAAAATCACTCTGAAATATGATGGGTTTTGCTTAATAAAAAAGAAGCAGTGATGAGGCAAAGATTTGTGGGAAACAGTGGTGAGGCAAAGATTTGTGGGAAGAAATCTTCAAAAATAGGTCACACTTTGCCCTTTATGCTTTCCCACTTTACCACTGGGATAGGCAGTGTTGCAGACATTGTTCTATCGGTAGAGACATGGGAGATGGATCAAATTGGCTGACTTTGGTGGATTATGGAATAGTACACAAAATAAAGCATTATGATTAGGCTCTTGAGTTTTTGATTTATTGTTCAACAAAACAGAACTACATGCCTTTAACATTTGACCTAGTATGATCAGAAACTCCAGATACTCAACCTCCCAAAAATGTCCAACTCTAATCATTTACATTATTTCATCCTCTATAAATAATTTTTATCCTCTAGTTTTTTTTATTATAAGCCATGCTAAAGTTAATTTTGGGGAATTATAGACAGTTAGAACTTCATGCAATCTCCAATTACTCCAAGTCTGAAATTACCAAAGGATGTAAGATAAATAGATTCAATACAAATTAAGGGAATCGTATCTCCAATAACACTGATTATCTAGAATATAGCAATGATGTATGATATATTTTCACTTGAACTCATTCAAATTCATAAGTTCAAAAGGTATTTACTGCATAAATTTAATTGAAAAAGATTATAGAAAAGCAATATTTTGTCATAAAGTTAATGATATAAATTTTCTTTCTTCTAAAGCTAAAGATAAAATATGTAAATTAAGAGTCAATGATTATAAGCAACAGGAATTACACCTGATTTTTCTGTCAAGATTCTAAAAGCCAGAAGGGCCTAGACAAATTGCTGCACACTCTAAAAGACTATAAATGATAGCCCAAACTACAACAATCATCCAAACTTTCAATCAGTATAGAAGGAGAAAATATGATATTCCATCTTAAAGCCAAATTTAAACTGTATCTATCTACAAATCCAACTCTATAGAAGGTGGTAGAAAGAAAATTCCAACCTAAGAAGTCTAACTACACTTGTAAAAACATAGGAAATAAATAATCTCACACCAGTGAAACCGAAAGAAGGAAAACACACACACACACCAACAACAACAACAAAATAACAGAAATCAACAATCATTGGTCACTGATATTTCTTAGTATCAGTGTTCTCAATTCTTCAATAAAAAGACACAAACTAACAAAATAAGTGCAAAAGGATCCATCCTTCTGTTGCATCGAACAAACTCACCTCAACATCCATGATAACCATCACTTCAGGGTAATTGGTTACAAAAAGATATTCCAAGCAAATGAACCTAAGAAGCAAGCTGATTCATTTTCGTACATAACAAAATATACTTCAAACCAAAACAAATCAAAACAGATAGGAAAGGACACTACATATTTATCAAAGGAAAACCCTACCAAGATGATATTTCAATTTCAGTTTGATTTGGTTTAGTTTAGTTTGGTTTGGTTTGGTTTTCTTGTTGTTTGGTTGGTTGGGTGGGTGGGTGGGTGGGTGGGCCTGTGGTGGGGTGGGTGGGTGGTTGGATGGATGTTTGGTTAGTTGGTTGGTTGCTTGGTTGGTTTTTCTCAAGACAGGATGTCTCTGAGTAACATCCCTAGCTGTTCTGGAACTTGTTTTGTAGACCAGGCTGTCCTCAAATTCAGAGAGGTCTGCCTGCCTCTACCTGCTGAGTGCTAGGATTGAATGTACACACCACCATTCCTATACAACATCATTTCAGTTATCAACATCTAGTCCCCAAACACAAAGTCACCCAAATTTGTAAAAGAAACATGACTACGGTTTAAATCACACATTAACCCTAACAGTGATAGTAGAAATCTTCACTACCATACACTCACCATTTGACTGGTCATCTAGACAAACACTAAGCAGAGGTATACTGGAGCTAACATATTATAAAACAAATGGAACTAACAGATATGTACAAAATATTTTACCGAAATGCAAAATAATATATCTTCTACTCTGTACCTCATGTGACTTTCTCCAAAATCAACCACACATTTAGGCACAAAGCAATCTCAATAAAAAGAAGTAAATTGATATAACTCTCTATATCTTATCAGATAAACACAAAGGGAAGGTGGATATTAACAACAACAAAAGTGTATAAATACATTGAAACTGAACAATTCTCCATTGAATGAAAAGTAGGCCAAGACAAAAATAATGAAAGAAATTAAAGACTTTGTAGAATTCAATGAAAATGAATACACATCACACAGCATACCCAAACTTCTGGGATACAATGTTAGTGGTGCTAAGGAGAAATTTCACAGAGCTAGAACTAGGTTTAAAAAGAAGAGGGGCAAGAGGAGTAGGGGGAGGAGGAGGAGGAAGAGGAGGAAGAGGAGGAGGAGGAGGAGGAAGAGGAGGAAGAGAAAGAGACAGAGATTTCACACTAGCAACCTAACAATTCATCTGAACAAAAAGAAGTATGCACATCTAAGAGGAGTAGATGGCAGGAAATAATTAAACTGAGTGCTGAAATAAATAAAATAGAAACAAAGATAACAATACAAAGAATCAATGAAACAAAAAGTTGGTTCTTTAAGAAAATCAACAGGGTGGACAAACCCTTATCCAAACTCATTAAGAGACAAAGAGAACATTCAAATGAACAAAATGAGAAGGAAAGGGAGAATAATAAAAGCCATCAAGGAAAGCCAGAGAATCAATCATAAGGATAAACTTTAAAATTCTGTATTCCACAAAATTGAAAAATCTAAAGGAAATGGGTAATTTTCTTGATAGGTACTACTTACTAAACTTTAACTTTACTAAAGTTAAATCAAAATAAGAAAACAATTTAAATAGATATACAATCCCTAATGAAACAAAAGTTGTCACTAAAATCCCTCCCACACCAAAAATAACCATGGGACAGATGGTTTTAGTGCGGAATCAATCAAATGTTCAAGGAAGAGTAAATGCCAAAATTATTTCACAAATAAAAATATTGAAGGAATATTGCCAAATTTGTTTTATGAAGCCATAGTCACCTGCTATTCAAAGCATATAAAGACTCAACAAAGTAAGGAGATTGCAGACCAATTTCTCTTGTGAAAGAAATGCAAACACACTTAATAAAATTCTTGCAGTCCAAATCTTAGAACACATTCAAAAGATCATCCATCAAATTGGCTTCATGCCAGAAATACATGGACGGTCCAACATATGATAATAAGTAAATGTAATCCTGTGTGTGTGTGTGTGTGCGTGTGTGTGTGTGTGTGTGTGTGTGTGTTCGTATGTATGTTCACAGATTACAATTATTCTCCTATGGTATTGTTCATGTTGAATCTATTCTACCCTGTAATGTACAGCCTCTACCTAAATCAAGAATGAGTTTAGATTATAGTTTATCTTCTGCCTTAACAGTTCTAAATGCTGTCCTCAAAGTGTATGTTTCTCATATGTATCAACAGCATTTTCACAGTACTATAAAAAATCTATTCATAAATTTCTGTTATTTAATAAATAATTGTTTAAAAGTTGCCATTTCAAGTTTTCTTTTTTTTTGTACAACCGTAATAGCAAATTGCTTTATTTTTCATGTAGAGTGAATAACTTTTCCTTAAGTAGTTTAATAGATACTACTTTCAAACATCTAAAGGGACAAGAATTTCAACCTGACATCTCCTCAACTATAGAGCACAAAAACCAAAAAACATAAAACTTCCCCTAAATGGCCATGTACTGATTCGCAGACTTGGTGGGTGAAATACTTTACATAGCAAAGGGACAGAAATTAACCCTAATGTGGAGACATTTTTCTTGTTTATCTGAGTGGTCCTAAAGTAATTTAAATTGTAGTCAGAGGAAGGAGTATATGAGAACCAGAAAAGTATTAGACCAAGCCACACTGAATTTTTAAGGCAGAGAAAAGGATTACATTGGTGGATTTTCATATATTGAACCATCCCTGCATCCCTGGGATGAAGCCTACTTGTTTGTAGTGAATGATGGTTTTGATGTATTCTTGGATTCCATCTGCGAGAATTTTATTGAATATTTGTGCATCAATATTCATAAGAGAAATTGGTTTAAAGTTCTCTTTCTTTGTTGGGTCTTTGTGTAATTTAGGTATCAGAGTAAGTGTGATTTCATAGAATGAATTAGGTAGTGTTCCTTCTATTTTGTAGAATAGTTTGAGGAGTATTGGTATTAGGTCTTTCTTCTTTGAGGGTCTGGTAGAATTATGCACTAAAACCATCTGGCCCTGCACTTTTTTGGTTGGGACTTTGTTTTTTAATAATTTATTTTTTCTCAAATCGTAATTCATTCACACAGGGGTTATAAACACAGAAAGGCAGGATGTGGGGAAGGGAATGGGACTGGAGTGTGGGTGTACAGAGGGAATACAGATATCTTCAGAACCAGGTATCAGCTGGGTGAAGGTTCAGGGGACAAGGCACTATGACTCACTTGTTTTTATCTAAGTTGGTATTGTCTGCCAAGGCTACCTATTTACAAGGTCTATGATTACTCAGTCTTGTAAATTTCCACAAAAGCTGCCTGTTTACATTAGCTGATAGCCATCTGTTTCAATGTATTTCCACTGAGACCCAAGACTTGGTGTTAGTATACATGTATGACAGGTCTATTGCTGATTTTAGGCCTATGGCTGATTTTAGCCCTTCAGTGTGTAAGCAGGGCTGCCCCTGACATCTCCTCCCTTCTCTAAGTTTAGAAGGGCTGTGGCAATTCTAAACTTGCGAAGGCGGGGATAGAGGCCTGACCTCCAGTATTTGAAGGGGACCTTGTAATGGCTCCAGTCCCCCTGTCGTTGTCCAGTGAGGCATGAGGACCATACCCATCCCAATGTCTTTTTCCTGGAGAGGGGATACTTTTGACATCAACCCCTATGCAGTCAGGCTTGTCCCTCAGGGAACCCAGAGAGATATTTTTATCTTTTATTTATATTCCCTTGCAGTGCTTAGCCTCGCAGCCTAAGCAAGAATTCAGATCGCCTGTCAGAGGGGGTTCTGGGTGGCCCCTCTCTTCTTGGTCTAGGGGCAGAAGTCCCCCCTTTTAGGTTGGGTGGAGATGGGTTTTGGAAACACCCTGTATAAAGTAACAACCTCATCTTGAGTCTCGTGGTCCTCCATAGCTAACTTATGATAATGTATCTGAGTAGGTTTTGCTACCAAATTATTTATCTGTTGTATCACAGAGTTAGTCTGCCTATTTGAGGGCCAGGGACCAGCAGAAAAAAGCAAAAAGAACCCAAATAATGGTCCCAAGATGGGAAGAAATAGGGTTGACAACCTTGGAGAGGCTGAAAACTAATTCTTGTACCAGCATTCATCTGTCTCTTTCTCTCTCTGATTTTTTCTTAGGGCCTTCACTGACCTATTTCATGCTCACTTTAACCCTCCTTGACTTGTCTATGTAAAGGCAACCTTCTTCTTTAAAGGTTCTACAAAGTCAAGAGCTGTACACAGCCTTTACTATTGTACTAGAGTAAATCAAGTCCAATAAGGATCTTTGTGATTTTAGGAGGTCTCTTCAGACAGCGAAATGAGGGATTTCTTCAGATTAGTGATGTCAATCTCTAGCTGTTTGATATTCTTGTCAGTGGCCCTTCAAAGGTCTGAGTAGTATAAGTTCGGAGGCCAGCATCTGGATTAGAACTTCTAACAGCAGACATCATGCGTGATTCATTTTTACCTGGAAAGGAAAAAGAAGGGGATTCTCAGGGAGATTTCTCTTCCCTGGATGTAAATTGTTATTCATCATATTTATGGTTGGGCCTGGCTTTGTGGGGGGATCTATTTTTTTCATTAATCTTTTTGGTAGCCGGTTAGCTGTGCCTTATGTGGTATCAGACAGGCATATCAATCCTCGGCCCCATAAGGAAACTGGGTCTGGGCCATTCCTTTTAAGGGTAAGAAGGTCCTTCCCCATATCTGTGGCAAAGTTTCGTTGGTTTCCATGGTGCCAGAGGCAGTCAGCAGCAGATTTGCCATGAGCTTTCAGCTTTAGAGAGATAAAAGTGAACAAGATATGATGGATAGTATTTCAGGGGGACTCCTTCTGAGGGGGTACCATTCCCCCTCTTTTGTTTTTAAAGCCAATTCTATAGAGTTCTTGTAAAATCAGGGCAGAAGTGCCAACAGTCACTCCTTCCACACTCAGAGAGTCATGAAGACCCTCTTTAAGGATATACAAATCTATATTAATAATCTTTTGTCAAAGGACTGTTATATCACCGCCAACAACTAATCAGACTATATAATATATCGATTAGTAATAGCTTCTTCTACTTTTTGTGAGATTACCTCTCTTTTGTCAATTAATTGTTGAAGAAAATTAGGATTTACATCTCTCTTGAGAATATTGAACAGAGACTTAAATTCCTTTGTGGAGAGCTTAAAATAGGATCTTAGGCAATTAGCAACTCCTAGAAACTTTTGAAAATAATTTAAAATAAATAAATTCTCTCCCTTTCTTTTTTTTAGACCCTTTATCTCTGTGGTTTTTTATTTTATTGGATATTATACGTATTTACCTTTCAATGTTATCTCCTCTCCCATTCTCTCCCAATACTCCTTATCCCATACCCCCTCCTCCTAATTTTTGTGAGGGTTTGCTCCAGACATCCTCCCAGTCCCATCTCCCTGCTCTCGAATTCCCACACAGTAGGGGATCCAAACTTTCAGGGACCGTGGCCCTCCACTTTCACTGAAGTCTAACAAGGTCACCCTCAATTCCCTATACAGGTGCATGAGTCTCTCCCTTTGTGCTCTCTGGCTGGCGTTTTAGACTTTGGGAGCACTGGTTGAAACTTTTGATACTCCTTCTAGAAAGGACCAAAGCATCCACACTTTGGTCTTCCTTCTTCTATGTGAGGTTTTTGTGGTCTATACGTTGTTTCTTAGAAATTGTGAGCTTTTGGGCTAATATCCACTTATCAGTGAGTGCATACCATGTATGTTCTTTTGAGATTGGGTCACCTCACTCAAGATTATATTTTCCAGCTCCATCCATTTGCCTAAGAATTTCACGAACTCATTGTTTTTAATAGCTGAGTAGTACTCCGTTGTATAAATGTACCACATTTTCTGCATCCATTCTTATGTTGAAGGGCATCTGGGTTCTTTCCAACTTCTGACTATTATAAATAAGGCTGCTATGAACATGGTGGAGCATGTGTCCCTGTTGTATGTTGAAACGTCTTTTGGGTATATGCCCAGGAGTGGTATAGCTGGGTGCTCAGGTAACACTATGTTCAATTTTCTGAGATACCGCCAGACTGCTTTCCATAGTGGTTGTACCAGTTTACAATCCCACCAACAGTGGAGGAGTGTTCCTCTTTCTCCACATCCTCACTAACATGTGCTGTCACCTGTGTTTTTGATCTTAGCCATTCTGACTGGTGTGAGGTGGAATCTCAGTGTTGTTTTCATTTGCATTTCCCTGATGACTAGGGATGCTGAACACTTCTTTAGGTGCTTCTCAACCATTCAAGCTTCCTCAGTTGAGAATTCTTTGTTCAGCTCTGTGCTCCATTTTTTAATAGGGTTCTTTGATTGTCTAGAGTCTAATTTCTTCAGTTATTTGTATACCTTGGATATTAGTCCTTTATCAGATGTAGGGTTGGTGAAGATCTTTTCCCAATCTGTTGGTTGCCACAGGGTTGGTGAAGATCTTTTCCCAATCTGTGATTGCCGCTTTGTCCTATTGACTGTGTCCTTTGCTTTACAGAAGCTTTGCAGTTTTATGAGGTCCCACTTGTCAATTCTTGGTCTTAGAGCACAAGCCATTGGTGTTCTGTTCAGGAACTTTTCTCCTGTACCCATGTGTTCCAGGCTTTTCGTCAGTTTTTCTTCGATTAGTTTCAGTGTGGCTGGTTTTAGGTGGAGGTCCTTGATCCACTTGGAATTGATCTTTGTACAAGGAGATATGTATGGATCAATTTGCATTTTTCTACATGCTGACCTCCAGTTGGACCAACACCATTTGTTGAAAATGCTGTCTTTTTTCCACAGGATGGTTTTAGCTCCTTTGTCAAAGATCAAGTGACCATAGGTATGGGGGTTCATTTCTGGGTCTTCTATTCTATTCCATTGATCCTCCAGCTTGTCTCTGTTCCAATACCACACAGTTTTTACCACTATTGCTTTGTAGTACAGCTTGAAGTCAGGGATGGTGATTCCCTCAGAAGTTCTTTTATTGCTGAGAGTAGTTTTTGCAATCCTGGGTTTTTTGTTATTCCAAATGAATTTTAAGATTGCTCTTTCTATCTCTGTGAAGAATTGAGTGGGAATTTTGATGGGGATTGCATTGAATCTGTAGATGGCCTTTGGCAAAATAGCCATTTTTACTATATTAATCCTTCCAATCCATGAGCATGGGAGATCTTTCCATCTTCTGAGATCTGCTTCGATTTCTTTCTTCAGAGGCATGAAGTTCTTGTCATACAGGTCTTTTACTTGCTTGGTTAGGTTCACACCAAGGTATTTTATATTATCTGTGACTATTGTGAAGGGTGTCATTTCCATAATATCTTTCTCAGTCAGTTTATCTTTCATGTAGAGGAAGGCTACTGATTTGCTTGAGTTAATTTTATATCCAGCCACTTTGCTAAAGTTGTTTATCAGGTTTAGGAGTTCTCTGGTGGAAGTTTTGGGGTCACTTAAGTATACTATCATATCATCTGCAAATAGTGAGATTTTGACTTCTTCCTTTCCAATTTGTATCCCTTTGACCTCCTTGTGTTGCCTAATTGCTCTGGCTAGGACTTCCAATACTATATTAAATAAGTAGGGGGAGAGTGGGCAACCTTGCCTAGTCCCTGATTTTAGTGGGATTGCTTCAAGTTTCTCTCCATTTACTTTGATGCTGGCTACTGGTTTGCTGTATATTGCTTTTACTATGTTTAGGTATGGACCTTGAATTCCTGATCTTTCCAAGACTTTTATCACGAAGGGGTGTTGAATTTTGTCAAATGCTTTCTCAGCATCTAGTGATATGATCATGTGTTTTTTTTTCTTTGAGTTTGTTTATATAGTGGATTACATTGATGGATTTCCATATATTGAACCAACCCTGCATTCCTGGTATAATGCCTACTTGATCGACTTGGATAATTGTTTTGATGTGTTCTTGGATTCGGTTCGCTAGAATTTTATTGAGTAATTTTGCATCAATGTTCATAAGGGAGATTGGTCTGAAGTTCTCTTTCTTTGTTGGGTCTTTGTGTGGTTTAGGTATGAGAGTAATTGTGGCTTCATAGAATGAATTGGGTAGTGTTCCTTCTGTTTCTATTTTGTGGAATAGTTTGAAAAGAATTGGAATTAGGTCTTCCTTGAAGGTCTGATAGAATTCTGCACTAAAACCATCTGGTCCCGGACTTTTCTTTGTAGGGAGACTTTTAATGACTGATGCTATTTCTTTTGGGGTTATGGGACTGTTTAGATGGTTTATCTGGTTCTGATTTAACATTGATAACTGGTATTTGTCTAGAAAATTGTCCATTTCATCCAAATTTTCCAATTTTGTTGAGTATAGGCTTTTGTAGTAGGATCTGATGATTTTTTTAATTTCCTCAGTTTCTGTTGTTATGTCACCCTTTTCAGTTCTGATTTTATTGATTTGGATACTGTCTCTCTGCCCTCTGATTAGTCTAGCTAAGGGTTTATCTATCTTGTTGATTTTCTCACAGAACCAGATCCTGGTTTTATTGATTCTTTGGATAGTTCTTTTTGTTTCTATTTGGTTGATTTTAGCCCTGAGTTTGATTATTTCCTGCCATCTACTCCTCTTGGGTGTATTAGCTTCTTTTTGTTCTAGGTCTTTCAGGTGCGTTGTCAAGCTGCTAGTGTATGCTCCCTCCAGTTTCTTTTTCTAGGCACTTAGAGCTATGAATTTTCCTCTTAGCACTGCCTTCATTGTATCCCATAGATTTTGGTATGATGTGTCATCATTTTCATTAAATTCTAAAAAGTTTTTAATTTCTTTCTTTAATTCTTCCCTTACCAGATTATCAAGGAGTAGGGTGTTGTTCAGTTTCCATGTGAATGTGGGCTTTCCATTGTCTTTGTCATTTTTGAAGACCAGCCTTAGACCACGGTGATCTGATAGGATGCAGGGGATTATTTCAATTTTTTTATATCTGTTGAGGCCTGTCTTGTGCCCAATTATATGGTCTATTTTGGAGAACGTAACATGAGGTGCTGAGAAAAAGGTTTATTCTTTTGCCTTCCGGTGAAATGTTCTATAGATATCTGTTAAGTTCATTTGGTTCATAACTTCTGTTAGTTTCACTGTATCTCTATTTAGTTTCTGTTTCCATAATCTATCCATTGCTGAGAGTGGGGTGTTGAAGTCTCCCACTATTATCATGTGAGGTGCAATGTGTGTTTTGAGGTTTAGTAAGATTTCTTTTATGAAAGTAGGTGCTCTTGTATTTGGCGCATAGATATTCAGAATTGAGAGTTCATGTTGATTGATTTTTCCTTTGACAAGTATAAAATGTCCTTCCTTATCCTTTTTGATAGCTTTAAGTTGAAAGTCGATTTTATTCGATATAAGAATGGCTACTCCTGCTTGTTTCTTAGGGCCATTTGCTTGAAAAATTGTTTTCCAACCTTTTACTCTAAGGTAGTGTCTGTCTTTGTCACTGAGGTGGGTTTCCTGTAAGCAGCAAAAATCTGGGTCCTGTTTGCGTATCCAGTCCGTTAGCTTATGCCTTTTTATTGGGGAATTGAGTCCATTGATGTTAAGAGACATTAATGAGAGGATGTTGTTGCTTCCTGTCATTTTTGCTAATAGTGGAGACATCGTTTGTGTGGTTATCTTCTTTTGGGTTTGATGGATTATTTTCTTTCTAGGGTATGATTGCCCTCCTTGTATTGGAGCTTTCCTGCTATTATCCTTTGTAGTGCTAGATTTGTGGGAAGATACTGTGTAAATTTGGTTTTGTCATGGAATATCTTGGTTTCTCCATCTATGGTAATTGAGAGTTTTGCTGGGTAAAGTAGCCTGGCCTGGCATTTATGTTCTCTTAGGGTCTGTGTGATATTTGTCCAGGATCTTCTGGCTTTTATAGTATCTGGTGAGAAGTCAGGTGTAATTCTGATAGGTTTGCCTTTATATGTTACTTGGCCTTTTTCCCTTACTGCTATTAAAATTCTTTCTTTGTTTTGTGCATTTTGTGTCTTGATTATTATGTGACGGGAAATATTTCTCTTTTGATCTAGTCTGTTTGGCATTCTGTAGGCTTCTTGTGTAATTATGGGCATCTCATTCCTTAGGTTAGGGAAGTTTTCCTCAATAATTTTGTTGAAGATATTTACTGGCCCATTAAGTTGGGAATCTTCACTCTCATCTATACTATTATCCTTAGGTTTGGTCTTCTCATTGTGTCCTGGATTTCCTGGATGTTTTGTGTTAAGAACTTTTTGCATTTTGCATTTTCTTTGACAGTTGTGTCAATATTTTCTAAGGTATCTTCTGCACCTGAGATTCTTTCTTCTATCTCTTGTATTCTCTTGGTGATGCTTATGTCTATGACTCCTGATTTCTTTTTTAGGTTTTCTATCTCCAGGGTAGTCTCTCTTTGTGATTTCTTTATTGTTTCTACTTCCATTTTTATGTCCTGGATGGTTTTGTTCAATTCCTTCATCTGTTTGTTTGTGTTTTCTTGTAATTCTTTAAAGGATTTTTGTGTTTCTTTAAGGACTTCATCCTGTTTACCTGTGTTCTCCTCAAGTTTTTTCATAGTGTTATTTATTTCCTTCTTATAGTCCTCTATAATCATTAGAAGTGATTTTAGATCTGGTTCTTGCTTTCCTCGTGATATCGGGAGTTCAGGACTTTCTAATGTGGGAGAACTATGTTCTGATGATGGCAAGTTCCTTAGGTTGCTGGTGCTTGTGTTCTTGCGCTTGCCTTTTGCCATATGGATCACCTTTGTGCTATCTGTGCTGTCTCTGACTGGGGCCTGTCTTTCCTATTATCTAGGTTGTGTCAGAACTGTTTGGGATGGGTTTTGCTGCTGGGGTTAGAGCGGAGGCCCAAGATCTGCTCCGTGATCAGGTGGAAACCGGAAGGGGCCCGGGCTCTGGGTCAGGAGTGGATTCCTGGGTCCCAGTGGGTCCCGGTTGCTCCCTGATTGGGGCAAGTATTGCCGCTTCCTAGCCTAAGATACTGCTTGGGTTAGAGCTCCTGGGAGCCCCCACTTCCTCTGGGTTCGGTGAGATTGGGTGCAGAGCTGATTCCCGGGATTTGCCGAATGCTCGGGCTCAGACCGGAAGGAACACACGTCCCGGGTCAGGAGTGAATTTCTGGGTCCCAGTGGGTCCCAGTTGCTCCCTGTTTGGGAGAAGTATTGCCACCTCCCAGCTTAAGATACTGCTTGGGTTAGAGCTCCTGGTATCCCCACTTCCTCTGG
>NW_021604643.1:7913958-7937503 GCF_004785775.1 Grammomys surdaster
GTATTGCCACCTCCTAGCCTAAGATACTGCTTGGGTTAGAGCTCCTGAGAGCCCCGCTTCCTCTGGGTTCTGAGAGATTGGGTGCAGAGCTGCCTCCCAGGATCTGCCGAGTGCTCGGGCTCAGACCAGATGGAGCAAGTGCTCCGGGCCAGGAGTGAATTCCTGGGTCCCGGTGGGTCCCGGTTGCTCCCTATTTGGGGCAAGTGCTGCTTTTTCCTTACCTGGGATGCTGCCTGAGTTAAAGCTCATGGGAGTCCCTCTTTCTCTCGGTTTTCTGGGGTTGGGTACGGAGCTGCCGCCTGTGACCTGCTCTATGCTCGGGCCCAGACCGGAAGTCCATTTCAAGTTTTCAAAACTTCTTGATGTAGATTTTAAATGTCTCTTGCCAGGGCTTAGTGGTGGGAAAACAGACAATGTACTATCTGTAATGTTTTATCTGAGTTAACAATGCCTTTTCTTTTCTTTTTTCTCTCATCCTTCTCCTCCTCTTCCTCCTCCTCCTTCTCCACCTCTTCTTCCTCTTCTTCTTCTCCTCCTCCTCTTCCTCATCCTCCTCCTTCTTCTTCTATTGCTGCTGTTGTTCATAATCATCAAGGATCATAAAGACACTGATTGGGGAAATAAATATGACTGGAGTAACCCAATTCATCCATCTAAGATTCTTAGATCCTCCACAAGTCACAGAACTACTCTGTCTTATCTGCACCTGAAACATGTCCCTCATTATTTTAATAAGAATGGATTCACACCTCCACACACCCATATAGTTCTTCTTAGTGATCTTTCATTTACAGACTTCTATTATATCATCTCAACAATTGCTAAGACACTTTCTGAATTCTTACAGGAAAAAACAAACTATCAGCTTTGTGAGCTGCATGTTATAGTAGTTTATCTTTTTCACTAGGGGACTAGGTAAATTTTTCCTTGTGAAAGCCATGCCTATGACAAATATACTGTCATTTGTAACCTGCTGCTCTATCACTAATCATGTCACCCACTCTCTGGGCTTGGATGGTGGCGGGATGCTATATGACTGGACACAGTGCTTCTTTATCTCTGATGTGTACTTTGCTACAGCTCCACTTCTCTGGACCTAACATCAACAGACGTTTCTTCTGTGACATGCCCCAGCTATTAAATCTATCCTGCACTAACAAATTCTTCGTACAGTTTCTGCTTGCCATACTAACAAGGTTGTTTGAAATAGTAAATGCCTTACTTATCATGATAGCATATGGCTATGTAGCCATATCTGTAGTGTGTAATTTCTATTGCCTCGATTTAAGCTCCAGGCAGACCATGCTATGAGGCCCACTCAGATTCCCTTGGATATACCTATACATTTAGCTTAATTTTTTTATTAATCATTCCATTCTGTCTACATCTCAAATGATATCCCACTTCCCAGTTACCCCTCCACAAGCCCCCCATCCCACAACCTCCCTCTCCTCCCTCCCCTTTGCCTCTATGAGGATGCTCCTCCACCCACCCACTCTCTCCTGACCCACCCCTCCACCATCTCCCTACTCTGCAACATCAAACTTCCAGAAGACCAAAGGCCTCCCCTCCCATTGGTGTCAGACAAGACCACACTCTGCTACATAGGTATCTAGAGCCATGGATCCCTCCCTGCATACTCCTTAGTTGGTCTAGTCCCTGGAAACACTGGGTGGTCCTGCCAGCTGATATTGTTCTTCTTATGGGGTTGCAAGCCTCCTCAGCTCCATCAGTTCTTCTGCCTGGTCAAAAAGGAGGGTCCCTGAGCTCAGTCTGATAGTTGGTTCCAAGAATCTGCATCTGTATTGGTCAGTTGCTGGTTGAGCCTCCCAAGGAGCAGTCACTCCAGGTTCCTGTTAGCAAGTGCCTCTTGGCAACAGCAAATATCCAATTTTGTGTCTTCAGACATGATGGGTCCTCAGGTGGAGGAGTCTCCAGATGGCTTTTCCTTCAGTCTCTGCTCAATTTGTTGTCCCTGTTCTTCCTTTGGACAGGAACATTTCTGGGTTAAAAACTTTGTGATGGGTGTGTGGCCCCATCCCTCAACTGTAGGCTGTGCCTATCTACTGGAGGTGGTCTCTACAGGTTCTAGCTACCCTTCTCTGCTAAAATGATCCCTGTTGAGTTCTGGGAGCCTTTCGATTCCCTGTCATCTGGGACCCTCCAGTGGCTATCCCCATTACCTCATCCTTCCCTGCTACATATTTTTATTGGATTTCTTGACCCTCTGTCCCTCTCTCCTGTCCCCTCCAGTACCTGATACTGCCCCCTCTATTTTCTCCCTCTATCCTCTACCTCCCAGGTCCCCCTCCCTCCACTTCCCATGATTGTCCCATTTCTTCTCAATGGAGAACTGAAGCATCCACACCCTAGTCTTCTTTCCTCCTAAGCTCAATATGGTCTGTGGGTTGTATCCTGGGCATTGTGAGTTTTTGAACTAATATCTACTAATCAGTGAGTACATGCAATGTGTGTTCTTTTGTGTCTGGATTATCTTGGTTATCTTACTCGGGATAATATTTTCTAGTTCCATAACTTTTGCCTCTGAATTTTATGAAGTCTTTGTTTTTAATAGCTGAGTAGTACTCTATTGTGCAATGTAAGACATTTTCTGTATCCATTCTTCTGTTTAGGGACATCTGGGTTGTTTCCAGTTTCTGACTATTACAAATAAGGTTGCTATAAACATAGTGGAGCATGTGTCCTTGTAATATGTTGGAGCATCTTTCAGGTACATTCCCAGTAGTGGCATAGCTAGGTCTTCAGGTAGAACTATTTCAAATTTTCACCAGACTGATTTCTAGAGTTGTTGTACCAGCTTGCAAACCCACCAGCAATGGAAAAGTATTCCTCTTTCTCCATCCAGCGTCTGCTGTCACCTGAGCTTTTGATCCTAGCCATTCTGACTAGTGTGAGGTAGAATCTCAGAGTCCTCTGGATTTACATTTCCATGATAACTAAGGACGTTTAACATTTCTTTAAGTGTTTCTCAGCCATGTAACATTCCTTAGTTGAAAATTCTGTTTAATGCTGTACCCCACATTTTAATAGGGCTATTTGGTTCTCTGGAGCATATCTTCTTGAATTCTTTGTATCTTTTGGATATTAGCCCTCTACTGCATGTAGGGTAGTAAATATCTTTTCCCAAACTGTTGGTTGCCATTTTGTCCTATTGACAGTGTCTTTTTACCTTACAGAAGCTTATCAGTTTTATGAGGTCCCATTTGTTGATTTTTGATCTTAGAGCATTAGCCATTGGTGATCTGTTCAGTAAAATTTCTCCACCGCCCATGTGTTTGAGTCTCTTCCCCACTTTCTCTCCTATTAGTTTCAGTGTATCTGGTTTTATGTGGAGGTCTTTGATCCACTTGGACTAGAGCTTTGTACAAGGAGATAAGAATGGATGAATTTTCATTCTTGTACATTCAGACCACCAGTTGATCCACCACCATTTGTTCAAAATTATGTCTTTTTACCACTGGATGGTTTTATCTCCTTTTTCAAAGATCAAGTAACCATAGGTATCTGAGTTCATGTTTAGAACTTCAATTCTATTCCATTGATGTACCTTCCTGTCTCCTTACCAAAACCATGCAGTTTTTATCACTATTGCTCTGTAATAAAGCTTGAGGTCAGGGATGGTGATTCCCCCCAGAAGTTATTTTATTGTTGAGAGTAGTTTTCTTGACTTTTTTTAATATTCCAAATGAATTTGAGAATTGCTATTTCTAACTCTATGAAGAATTGAGCCGGAAAATTTTTGATAAATTTTTGCAGTGAATCTGTAGATTGCTTTTGGTAAGATAGCCATTTTTACTATATTAATCCTAGCAATCCATGAGCATGGGAGATCTTTCCATCTTCTGAAGTCTTCTTCAATTTCTTTCTTCAAGGACTTGAAGCTCTTGTCCTACAGATCTTTCACTTGCTTGGTGAGAGTCACACCAAGATATTTTATATTATTGGTGACTATTGTGAAGGGTGTCATTTCCCTAATTCTTTCTAAGCCTGTTTATCCATTTAGTAGAGGAAGGCTACTGATTTGCTAGAGTTGATTTTATATCCAGCCACTTTGCTGAAGTTGTTTATCAGGTTTAGGAGTTCATGGTGGAAGTTTTGGGGTCACTTAAGTATACTATCATATCATCTGCAAATAGTGATATCTTGATTCCTCCTTTGCAATTTGTATCCCTTTGATCTCCCTTTGTTGTCTAATTGCAATGGCTAGAAATTTGAGTACTATATTGAATAGGTAGGGAGAGAATGGGGAGCCTTGTCCCTGTTTAATGAGACTGTTTTGAGTTTTCATTTAGTTTCATGATGGTTATTGGTTTGCTGTACATTGCTTTTTATTATATTTAGGTATGGACCATTCCTGATCTCTCCAAGACATTCACCATGAAGGAGTCTTGAATTTTGTCAAATTCTTTCTCAGCATCTAGTGAGATAATCATGTGGGTTTTTTCCTTTGAATTTGTTTATATAGTAATTACATCTGGTTTTCAAACTCTTGGGCACCCCTGCACTTTTAGGAATCCCAGAAGAGCTAATTGGGTAATGGTCCTCCTGTTTGTATTTTGTGGAATAATTTAAAGAGAACTACTCTTCTTTGAAGGTCTGATAGAACTCTGCACTAAAACCATCCAGTCCCGGGCTTTTTTTGGTGGGGAGATTTTAATGACTGCATCTATTTCTTTAGGGGTTATGGGACTCTTTAGATGGTTTATCTGCTCCTGATTTAACTTTGATAGCTGGTATCTGTCTAGAAAATTATCCATTTCATCCAGATTTTCCAATTTTGTTGAGTATACACTTTTGTATTAGGATCTGATGAGTTTTTGAATTTCCTTGGTTTCTGTTGTTATGTCTCCCTTTTCAGTTCTGATTTTATTAATTTGGATACTGTCTTTCTGCCCTCTGATTAGTCTGGTTAAGAGTTTATCTCTCTTGTTGATTTTCTCAAAGAACCAGCTCCTGGTTTTATTGATTATTTTCTATAGTTCTTTTTGTTTCTACTTGGTTGATTTCAGCCCTGAATTTGATCATCTCCTGCCATCTACTCCTCTTTGATGTGTCTTCTTCTTTGTATGTAGAGCCATCAGGTGTGTTGTCAAGCTGCTAGTGTGTGTTCTCTCCAGCTTCTTTTCGTAGGCACTTAGGGCTTCTTTTAGCACTGCCTTCATTGTATCCCATAAGATTTGGTGTGACATGTCTTCATTTTCATTAAGTTCTATAAAGTCTTTAATTTTTTTATTTCTTTCCTGAATAAGTTATCATTGAGTAGAGCATTGTTCAGTTTCCATGTATATGTGCGTTTTCCATTGGTTTTGTCCTTATTAAAGACCAGCCTTAGTCCATGGTGATCTGATAGGATGCATGGGATTATTTCAGTTTTCTTGTATCAGTTTAGGCCTGTTTTGTGACCAATTATATGGTCAGTTTTGGAGAAGGTACCATAAGGTTCTGAGAAGAAGATATATTCTTTTGTTTTGAGATGAAATGTTCTATAGGTAACTGTTAAGTCAATTTGGTTCATAACTTCTCTTAGTTTCACTGTGTCTCTGTTTAGTTTCTGTTTCTATGATCTGTCCATTGCTGAGAGTGGAGTGTTGAAGTCTCCCACTAATATTGTGTGAGGTGCAGTGTGTGCTTTGAGCTTCAATAACGTTTCTTTTATGAAAGTGGATGCCCTTGCTTTTGGAGCACAGATGTTCAGAAATGAGAGTTGATCTTGATATATTTTTCCTTTGATGAGTATGAAATGTCCTTCCTTAGCTTTTTTGATTGCTTTAAAATGAAAGTCAATCTTATTTGATATTAAAATGGCTACACCAGCTTGTTACTTAGGACCATTTGCTTGGAAAATTGTTTTTCAGCCTTTTACTCTAAGGTAGTGTCTGTCTTTGTCACTGAGGTGTGTTTCCTGTATGCAGCAAAAGGCTGAGTCCTGTTTAATGCATCAGTCTGTTAGCCTATGTCTTTTTATTGGGGAATTGAGTCCATTGATGTTAAAAGATATTAAGGAAAGGTGATTGTTGCTTCATGTTATTTTTGTTAGTAGTGCAATTATTTTTGTGTGGCTATCTTCTTTGGGATTTGTTGGAAGAAAATTACTTTCTTAGTCTTTCTAGTGTATAATTTCCCTCCTCATATTGGTGTTTTTCTATCTATTATCCTTTGTAGTCCTGGATTTGTGGAAAGCCATTGTGGAAATTTTGTTTTGTCATGGAACATCTTGGCTCTCCTTCTATGGTAATTGAGAGTTTTGCTGGATATACTAGCCTGGACTGGCATTTGTGTTCTCTTAAGGTCTGTATGACATTTGTCCAGGTTTTTCTTACATTTAGAGTTTCCAGTGAGAAGTCTGGTGTAATTCTGATAGATCTGCCTTTATATATTACTTTACCTTTTTCTCTTACTGCTTTTAATATTCTTTCTTTGTTTTGTGCATTTGGTGTTTTAATTATTATGTGATGGGAGGAATTTCTTTTCTGGCCTAGTCCATTTGGAGTTCTATAGACATCTTTTATGTTTATGGGCATCTCTTCCTTTTAGTTATGGAAGTTTTCTTCTATAATTTTGTTGAAGATATTTACTGGCCCATTAAGTTGAGAATCTTCACTCTCTTCTCTACCTATTATCCTTGGGTTTGGTCTTCTCATTGTGTCCTAGATTGCTGGAAGTTTTGGGTTAGGAGTTTTTACACTTTGCATTTTCTTTGACAGTTGTGTCAATATTTTCTATGGTATCTTCTGCACCTGAGATTCTCTCTTCTATCTCTTGGTCTGTTGGTGATGCTTTCATCTATGACTCCTGATCTCTCTGCCAGGTTTTCTACCTCCAGGGTAGTCTCCCCTTGTGATTTCTTCATTGTTTCTACTTCCATTTTTATGTCCTGGATGGTTTTGTTCAATTTCTTCACCTGTGGCTGTGTTTTCTTGTAATTCTTTAAGGGATTTTTGTGTTTCCTCTTTAAGGCCTTCTACCTGTTTACCTGTTTTATCCTCTATTTCTTTGAGCTTGTTTTTTATGCCCTTCTTAAAGTCCTCTATCATCATCATGAGAAGTGATTTTAAATCTAAATCCTGCTTTTCCAGTGTGATGGAGTATTTCAGGACTTGCTTTGGTGGGAGAACTAGGGTCCTGATGATGCCAAGTACCCTTGGTTGCTGATGCTTATGTTCTTGTGCTTGCCTTTTACCATCTGGTTACCTTTATTGCTACCTACAGTCACTGTCTCTGACTGGACCCTGTCTTTTCTGTTATATTGGTTGTGTCAGAACTCCTCAGAGTCCAACTTTCTTTGTGATTCTATGATCCTGAGATCTTGGGTGTCAGAGCTCCTGGGAGTCTGGCTGCCTCTGGGATCCAGAAATCCTGATGTGACCAATCTCCTGAAATCCTATGATCCTATGATCCTATGTTCCTGAGCATGTTAGAGCTCCTGGGAGTCCAGCCCCCTCTGGGTTTTGTGGGATTGGATGCAGAGCTGATGCTCAAGATCTGCTCAGTGCTCAGGTGCAGACCATAAGTATTAAAATTTTTTTTTGATTTTCTGAAAAAAGTTTTAAAATGCTGGAAGAAGTGAGTTAGATTTAAAGCAGAAGCATGAAAGGAGAGGGCTTGATTATTGCTAGTATAACAGCTTTAATTACATTAGCTTCTGCAATAGCTTTGACACAAGACGTTAAGATGGCTACTTTTCTTAATCATTTAGCAAAACAATGTTAATAATGTATTGAGTATACAAGAGGATTTTTATAGGTGCTTGGAACAACAGATTGATGGTCTACATCCTATTCAAATTACTGGAAGAAGGTCCAGGGTTTAAGAGTTAGGAGCCATCTTGAGTGTCATGACAAATATCATTGGAGTTGTATTACTTCTAAACTTTACAATGATAGTCATCATAATTAGAAAAAAGTTTAAAGACACTTGTAGGGTATTTGGCATAATTCTAACAGCTGTCTGGATGTTTTAACTTTATATGGTAAGATTATGAATTTAAAGAATGCTGCTCTGCTGAGTTTTGATGCTGCAGATAATGCTGATAAAGTTATTCATGGCTTGATGTCAGTATTACCATTTTGGACAAACCTCAAGAATGTCATATATAGCTTGTTCAGGCTAGCCCTTTTTGTCCTGTGAATACTTATATTCCTGCCCATCATGTTAAAGCTTGTCTCTAATAACATCAACATGTTGGCAGCCAAAGTACATGGCTTGAAACTGAAAATGGACTCCCAGACAGAGTTATTAATTTAACAGGCTGGCAAGCCAAAGACAGGTAAGATTCTGCACAGAGCCTTACCAACATAAGACAGAAGTGCATTGCTTTTGATAATGCATATTTCACAATGGGTAAGGAAGACATTTTTGTCAGAATCACCTAAAACAGGTTGAGTCTGGTTTACACAATAAAAAAGGGGAGATATGGAGAGCTTTTGGGGCTGCCTGGCAGGAATCTGACATTGGCCAAGGACAAGGAAATGGGATGCTTGGAAGGAACCTAACATTGGCCAAGAACAAGGAAATGGGCTTCAGGCAGGAATCTGACATTACTCTAGAACAAAGAAGTAATTTCAAGCAGGAATCTAAATCCTAGGCTACAACAAGGAAGTTATTTTAGCAGGAATCTAAATCTTAGACTAGAACAAAGATAATTACAGGCAGGAATCTAAATCTAAAGCTAGAACAAAGAAGTAGGCTTAAGGCATGAAAATGACTTTGGACTAGGACAGGAAAGTAGGCTCAGATATTTTGGTCATCCTGATAAGCCCTTAGAAATTGTGATCACAGGAGTGATTACAGAACTCTGTTCATTGGCCTGCTTGTTCTTTGACTATCTGGGTTTATTGTCTTGCTTTTTCCTTGACTATTTGCATCTACTGTATTGCTAGTTCCTTGACCTAGAACTGACTTTATTACTTGTATATAATTTAAATGGTATAAAAGCTAAAAAGGAGGAGGAGTGATGGAATAGGGGGTTAATGAAGGGGGATGGGAAAAGGGGATAACATCTGAAATGTAAATAAATAAAATATTGAATAAGATACAAGGGGAAAATATTCATGATCTGGGAGTAGCCATCCTTAAATCTCACTACTGGTTGTACAATAAAATACTTTGTGATTATAAACTGAATGATAAAGAAATTACCTTGAGCTTGGGGAAAAAAACATTTCTAGGACAAAACATCTGGAAAATTTGGGACACTATGAAAAGATCAAACCTCAGAAAAATAGGAATAGAGGAGGTGGGAAGGATCTGGGACATGAAAGAGGGAAAAACATTATAAAAATATACTATATGAAATTAACTTTACTTTCAATTAAAAATTAAATTAACAATTATACTCATACATATACACACACAAATATAACGATGGGAGTAGACCTGAACTTTTAAGAATATGGTTCCCAAACAGCTTGATGTCACGAAGGAGAACTGGGGAAGTGGGAGGAGGATAAAGAAGACAGAAAGCTGTAATTAAGAAGTCTATATGAGCTGTAGCCTCATGTCAGCAATTTTATGAGGAAGTACAGCATCTTATATACTGTTTGTAGAGTGAAAATGGGCCAAGATGAACAGAAATCTAAGTAAAAAATTATTGCCAATTTGGAGTCCTAAAACACAGCTGACTGAGGACTAATAACCACAGCCCATTCATGAGTGAAAGTTGGATATCCAGGATCCAAAACCTTAATATCTTTGGGGCCAGGGGTCTAGCCCCAGACCAGACTTTCCTAGTCTATCCTCGAACAAGGACCCATAATTAGCATTCTCTTTGTTCTTTCATCAGGGCCTCTGTGAAAGCCTTGGGTCTGCCTGGATCTGAACATAGTTTATATTATGTTACATTCAGTAGTGACCTACAGGATAGCACATGCATACTAGTGCAATAATGGCATTATTATTATGGAAGTAACCAGTCATGTTCTGATTGGAAAGCAAGTCTCTTCTACATCAGGGAATTCATGCTTAGTACTATGATATTATGCCTAGTATAAAATTGAACAAAAGATCACAGCTAGGGAAGACATAGACTTTGAGAAATATCAACAAACATAGACAAAAAAGATGGTAGGAACCAGAGACCATGGCTTCATGTTATTAGATTGTATTCTCTAGACATGACAGGGGAAAACAGACCTGTGATCTGTCAACAATATGCTTATGAGAACAAGGCAAGCATATTACCAGTACGAGTGGATATAGTAATGTGTACAAGGGAAATTCCACATAGCCTCAAGCCTAGATGAAAAAGTAGACAATTATAATAAATAGGCTTATTTTTCATGAAAGACTAAATAAAGTGCAAAATAATATAGTGGAAAGAGTTGCAAGGCAAGGCAGAATGTTTAACCTTTATGCTACATAGAAACATGATATGGCTCCTACACACTGCTTATGTTGCTTTAGACTCTCTATGAGAACTCGCTTATAAACTAGAAACTACTGTTAGATTCGTTTAGTGGGCAACAGGAGGGAGGCCTGAGGAGGCTAATTTACACAACGTTGCACAAGCTGTAACCTACAAAGCCAGAATTCTATTAGAGTTCTGTGATAGCAGCATTCAAAGTCATAATCATATTAAGTCCCTAGAGTGATGACAGAGAACTAGTGCATGTCTTCCATCTGGAATTTTCTCTCATGTGCATGGAGATAGTATCACTATTAGGATGATTGATTTAGGTTAGGAGTTTGAAGAAATAAATGTCTGTGTAGCTTTAAAAGTGTGTTATTTACAGAGTAGTGTATGAAAGTGCAACTGTCAGTTATCCAGCTATGTGACTAGCCAGCAGTACCACTTGGGGCAAATCCTTTAACATCTCTGATCTCATGAGTGCAATCTAAAAGTTGAGAGTTTGAGGATTAGAAGATATCCTTTGTCTTTTCTATAAATATCTCTTAGGTCCATAGAGTAACAACCCTGAGATCATTATAGGACCAGTGGAAAGTGGAGAATTGATACACATGGCAAAGTGGGCCCGAATTCATTAGGGAAGTCACTCTAGCAACCATTACACTTGAGAGCCCATGTCTGTAGTGCATTCTCTCTAATTGGTTTCTCCTTCCACTATCGCTCTCTACAGGATACTAAGTGTGGAAGTCTCACCCTTTGTAAATGGACAGCCAAGTCCACGGCCGAAACCATCAATTTGGGAGAGCAATTATGCTTAATTAGAAAATACATAGAAAGATAAATAGGCAATTTGAATCTTCCAGAAGAATCACATCTTCTTCCTGGATTGGGGTGCGAATTGTATAGACTTTGAGCTGGAATCTGTTATCTCAAGACCCATGCAGCTTTTACAGTAGGACGTATATGAGACAAGGCTTTTAGAAATTAACCTCCACCCATCCCCCATACATCTCTCTGATTTCCTTAACCTGAATGTCATTTCTCCCTTTTTACCTAGTTTTTTGACTTTCATAGAGTAGGAATATCTTAAATATAAAAATACGGAATTGATCTGGGGCATAGATGAGTATTGAATTATTAAATATCTGACAGTAAAATCCATTACCTTCTTTTGGTAACAGGTGTTATGAGAGGATAAGGGGATCCTTAACCAAAAGAAACATTAAATGTAAATCCTGACAGTTGTGTAAGGCTTCCAGAGAGACCAGACTTAAAAAAAAAAAAAAGAAAGAAAGAAACTTAACTTTGTTTCAGGAAAGTTTGCTGAGATAAAAAATATGCTTGCCTATGCTTCCTCTTTTCTTCATCATTGGGATAATAATATTTTGTTTTTCCTCTTCAGAATTCTGCTTTAAGAATAAGAACTTGATCTGTGTAGAAATACACAGCTTGATCCATAACTTTTGGTTAGCTAGACGTAAGGTAAGTCTTAAAGGAACAACATAGTACTCATGTAATTTCGTTTGTCTTTTTGGAAGCCCTCAAACTGCTTTTTGTTTTCCTTGGTTGTCATGGTAAGTCTGAGACCACCAGGATGACAAAGCAGATACACAAACTCAGACAACAGGAGCAGATAGCATGGGTCTGGACATCACCCTTCTGGCTTCTTTAACTTGAATCATTTCTTACTCAATAACATTCTCTGCTTCAGGTGGTTTTGTGCCTCACACACCTCAAACTGATCACATCTTTGTGAGGTCAGCATGGGGAACACTTCCATTAGTATACTTGTACCTAATGAATTTTCCATCCAAAGTTTACATCATAAAACTTTTCTTCTCTAGCTGTCCAGAGAGATGGTGAACTCAGAGAACATATTTATCAAAGACAGTGAGTATATTCAGAATTACTGCTTTACTGAAATGAAAAATTACCAAAAAAAATTACTGGGAATAAAAATAAGAATCCACATTTCCCCAGTCTCTTCTGGAATGATGAAAAACTTTTTGTACCAGAGTGAAATTTAACAAAACGATGAAATCTATTGCAGTTGATGGATCAAGAGTTTCCCTGAACTAAAGACTTGAAGTCAGTGTGTCTGGGATGCTTACAATCCTCCCAGGAAACTTGGGTTCAACAGTACTAACACTCAGTATATTAGGAAAAGAGAAACCTTAGTTATTGTAAACAGCTTAGACAAATTCATAGTGCAAAGAGCATCACAACAAAATCTCTTATTCTGAACCATTGATCATATTCCTGCTATTGTGTTGTCCAACAAACAAAAAACACCATGAAACTGAGATAATCCTTCCTTAAAGCCAAGAATGAACTACTCACTTCCAGATTGGGTGTTTCATAGGAAGATTGCCCAAGATTTTGTCCATGATTCTATTGGGCACGCATGAATAATTCTATCACAAATTATATAAATTATATAATATTCCAGACTACTTTCAAAATTTTGTTTAAATATATTAGAAAGTATTTGAGAAATTCTTATGAATAGAGGAACTTTCCCTAAATAAAAAAGATAATAAAATCACTAAGATCATACTCTTGGATATAAAATAATTTGATTTCAAATTTATTTTGAAAGAATAACACCTACATTGTCATGGGTCTGAAGCAGCAATTACACTCAGAAATGTCAACCTACTAAAGCCACTTATTTCAATCATACGTGCCTTCTAGTTCATAAGCTCAGAAATTTCAGGGTACATTAATAAATATTTCCAGTTGATCTTTTAAATATCTCCTTAAATCTTCATGACATTGTATTAATCAGATAAGATATAGAAATTGATCAGGTTTTCATTAACAGTTGGAGAAGAAACACTGGGTACTTACTGTGCAAAGGCAATGGAGGGTTTCTCCCACTACAGACTCAAGGAAAAACATAGAAAATGTTATTATTTCACTTGAGCGAATGATATGGTTTTTTCTCTTCCACAATACTAACTAGGATCACAGAGGCGATGATTAAAGGAAGAAACATTACTGAGATCACACAATTCATCCTCCTAGGATTCTCTGATTTCCCCCAAATCACAGCACTGCTCTTTGTTATGTTCCTCATCCTGTACATTGCAACGCTGACCTGGAACCTGTCCCTTGTTGTTTTAATAAGGATGGACTTCTGCCTCCACACACCTATGTACTTCTTCCTCAGTAATCTGTCACTTATAGACATCTGCTATATCACTTCTACAGTCCCAAAGATGCTTTCCAACTTCTTCCAGGAAAAGCAAACTATCAGCTTTGTGGGCTGCATAGTTCAATACTTTGTGTTTTCCACTATGGGGCTGAGTGAATCTTGCCTCATGACAGCCATGGCCTATGACAGGTATGCTGCCATTTGTAACCCTCTTCTCTACTCATCAATCATGTCACCCAGCCTTTGTGCTCGGATGGTGATGGGAACCTATACGGCAGGACTTATAGGTTCTCTATCTCAGGTGTGTGCCTTGCTGCAGCTTCATTTCTGTGGACCTAATGTCATTAGACATTTCTTCTGTGATATGCCCCAGCTGCTAAATCTATCCTGCATTGATACTCTTTTTGCACAGGTTCTTCTTGCTATATTAACAATGTTTTTTGGCTTTTCAAATGCCTTAGCCATCATGATATCCTATGGCTATATCGTCTTGTCCATCATGAAGATCACTTCAGCTAAGGGCAGGTCCAAGGCCTTTAACACTTGTGCTTCTCACCTGACAGCTGTTTCCCTATTCTACACCTCCAGTGTCTTTGTCTACTTGAGTTCCAGCTCTGGTGGATCCTCCAGCTTTGACAGATTTGCATCTGTCTTCTACACTATGATGATTCCCATGTTGAATCCTTTGGTTTACAGTCTGAGGAACAAGGAAATCAGAGATGCTGTAAAGAGGCTACAAAGGAAGATGAGATGCTACTAATAAAAGATTCTGAAATTTCTGACAGATTTGCCCTACAAAATACTTACTTACAATTAACAAAGATTCAACTTGCTATAGACTGTATGGCAATATAGACCATACCGGATTCAGTGCTACTCACATAGCATCCTTGTAAGTCCTGGAGGTTCTTTCTTTTAGTCTTACATCACAAATAGCCTCATCTTTCATTAAATATGTACAGTATTTGTGAAACTTCCAACTTTATAACTTTTTACTGCTACAATTGAAGACTGCTTATCCCTGGGCCTTTTTTCTTAGAGAAGACACATAGCTGAATATCCCTAGGTCCACAAAACTTGTCTCACAGAGATCCCAGTATGTCTGAAGACCTGTTGAAGACAATAGTTGTTCTTTGTTTCTGAACAAAGTGCTTACTGTTTGAAGGAATAAAATGATCATTGGTTTGGCTGTGCCTCCTGGAAAAGAACTACTTCTGATAGTTAAAGTGTTTCAAAGGCAAATCAACATTAACCATCTATCAAGTTACATGTCATGCCCTGTTTCCACCAGCTATTGGGTAAGTTAAAAAGATGTGTACTAAGACTTCAGTAATGATAATGTAAATGGTTTATCTAGAGCTATTTACCATGAATGTGATTATTTGATTCTTGAAACCAGAGTCCTGATACAATTTTGTATTTAAATTCCAAATGAAAAATAGCAGAATCTGATATTTGTGGTGCTTTCTCTCTAGCATCCCATTAAATTATAGCTATTTTTTTCTTGGTTATATAGACAATGAAATACTACTGTCAAATTTCTTCTATTATTACAAATATCAGTGCTATATCTTATGGCAGTACACAGAAGAATTTACTGTAGTAAGTTACCAAATACTCAATTTTCTAAAAACTAACAGAAAATATGTAAAATACTATACAGGTCTCTAAAATTGAAGAACAATTTAGGTATAATCAAGAGCCTAATAAGTATCTCTCAAAGATCCTGAACCCCGAATAGCAGTGTCTGAGAAGAGCTTGGATAGCCTGTTTTCTAGTGAGTCTGGATACTTCTCTATGATTTGGCAGGTGTAAACAAGTTTGTGATTAGGACACAATGGCATAAGCTTGTTCCAAATTAACTACTTTCTTTGTCACTTAGGATTATACATGACACTGCTCAAAATTACTCTTAACTATGATAGGTTTTCCCTAATGAAAGAAGAGCAGATGTGATGCAAGATTTGTGGGAAGAAATTTTCAGAGATAGATCACACTTTGCCCTTTGGGTTTCTCACTTTGACACTGGGATAGGCAGTGTTGCAGACATTGTTCTATCAGTAGAGATATGGGATATGGGTGAAATTGGTTGGCATTGCCTGACCTTGGAACATGAAGGAATAGTAAACAAAATAAAACGTTGTTATTTAGCTCGTGAGTTTTTGTATATTTGTTCAGCAGAACAGAATCTCATGCCTTTAACATCTGACAGTGTGATCAGAAATTCCAGATGCTCAACAACCCCAAATATTTCCAACTCTAGTCATTCACATTATTTCAAACTCTATAATTTCTTTTTCTTTGGTTTTTTGAAACAAGATTTCTTTGTATAGCCCTGGCTGTCCTGGAATTCACTCTGTAGACCTGACTGGCTTCAAACTCAGAAATCTGCCTGCCTCTGCCTCCCGAGTGCCGGGATTAAAGGCATGCACCACCACTGCCCAACCATAACAAATAAATGTTTTATCCTCTCACTTATTTGTTTTATTATTAACCATGCTAAAGTTTACTTTGAGGACTTATAGATGACTAGAACTTAGTACACTCTCCAATTACTTCAAGCCTAAATTTACCAAAGAATGAAAGATAAATTGATTCCAAACAAATTAAGGGAACTGTATCTCCAATAACACTGATTATCTGGAATAAAATAATAATGTATGTTGTAGTCTTACTTGAAATCACTCAAATTATTAAGTTCAAAAGATATTTACAGCTTAAATTTAACTGCAAAAAGATTATAGGAAAGCAGTATTAGGCCATAAACTTAATGATATAAATGTTATTTCTTCTGAAGCTAAAGATGAAATATGTAACTTAAGATTCAATGGTTATAAGCAATAGGTGGCAAGGTAGGCTTTTCACAGACATTCGCTTCTCTCTTTATTTTCCCAGATATAATCATCCAATCTCATCCTTAGTGTGTAATAGAATACCAAATTTAGCCTTCCTTTTCCACTAACCACATCTCTTGTGGATACCATACTTCACCCACTTCTAACCTTCCTCCCCACCCTCTATTAGTAGCTCTATTAAATTCTACATACCCAGTAGGTAATCCACGGGCTGCTCTTCCAAAGACAACAAGTAGGCTAAAGGTGAACCCACACCTCTCCTTTTGCCACTGAGATCCATATCACCCTGGTCTCATCCCCAGATCTATAGTAGGAAACCTACTGTGGACTCCCTTTCCTTTCTAATGCCATCCACAATAGTCCACAAAAACTTTCTCCCACAACTTTCCTTACCACAACTCACCCTAGCCTACAACATCAGCAAGAATTCCCTGTAAGACCACCAGCTGAGCCAGCCAGTGATACAAGCAATCCACAGCTATCACACTCTCCAAAAACCCAGGGAGGAAACAGAATCAAAGAAAAAGCAACCACCAAACAAAAACAAAACCTGAAATAAGTACCTAGACCTATCATCATCCCAAACCAAGACACATAGACATCAGCATAAAATCACAATCAATTACAACTAAAGTAATATTTCTCTACCAGAGCCCAACTATCCTATCACAGAAGGATCTGAATGCTCCAACATAGCTGAAGTACAAGAAAAAGTCATTAAAATCAACTATATTAAGATGTTAGAGATCCTCCAGGAGGAAATGAATAAATCCCTTAAAGAAATCCAGAAAAACACAAACAATTGAAGAAGAAAATGAGTAAAACTATTCAAAACATGAAAATAAAAAAATAGAAGCAATAAATAAAATAAAACTGAGGAAATTCTCAAAATAAAAATTTAGGAATTTGAGCAGAAACTACAGAGGCAAATTTCACCAACACATACTAAAAATGGAAAAGAAAATCATGGTTTGGAATAATTATAAGCCTATAGGCATTGAAAATACAGTAGAAAAAAATGGATCCATCAGTCAAAAAGGTTAAATTTTAAAAGTTGCTGACACAAAACATCCATGCAATCTGGGACACCATGAACAGACCAAACCTATCAATAGTACGATAGAGGGATGAGAAGAATCCCAGGGCAATAACCCAGAAAATATTTTCAAGAAAATCATAGAAGAAAATATTGCTAATTTTAAGAAGGACATGCCTATAAAAGTACAAGAAGTTGACAGAACACAAAAATATTAGACCAGAGGGAAAACTATCCTCCCCACATAATAATCAGCATACTAAACATATAGAGCAGTCAAGAGCCATCTAGGATAGGCTAAAACTAGTAGGAAGCTCCACTTCCTGGAGGTGGCCCACTGTTTTTGTATAATCTGAGATTGCAAGGTTCCAAAGAGACATCATCTCAGGATTGCTTCTTGCAGCTGATATGCCTTTCTTGTCATTATTGAATTAATATAATAATTCTTGGGCACTAACCCACCCTACTGATCAGATTTCCTGAAGATAATATAATGATGAACTTTCATGAATTAATGCTGTTTAGATAAATTAATGATTCTATAGAATTCCTGACTTGATTCAAATAATCTTTGGAAGAAAGTTTTAAGGAATGGTCTTAGTTGTTTTGCTAGAAAGATGTAATAAAGTTAGAATTAAGTATAGGATGTGCCTGCTCCTTATATAGTAAGTAAAGGCTGTATAATAAAAAACACAATGAGCTTTCATCATTACACTAAAAAGTGAAATAGACTTGGGACAAAATGTATTCAAAGCATGCAAAGGAAAAAGCCACAGGTGTGCACTAGGATAAGATAATACCATGTTTAAAAAAAGCTGTTGTTTTCAACTTATAATGAGCATATTAGAATAAAACTCTGATTTCAACTTGCTATCAACATCCTTTTGTAACTCCCATTTTATATAGCATCTTACCTCTGACATAATTTTCTGAAGAACTTTTCATCTAAGAAGGTATAAAAGGGTCAGAGAAAAGGAAAAGAATGTTGGTTGAATGGTTTGGCCTGGAGAGCTCTGCCCCATCCATCCACAGATCCATCCATCCATCCACCCATCCAAGTGTATATGTCTGTCTCTGCATATGTGTGTAGGTATATGTGTATGTAAGTGTGCATGAATACTTTTGTAGTATATGAGATAGATGGTTGGGCCCAATAAAAATGTGAATGTGTTAATGTATAAGTAAGAACGTGAATGAGAATGTAAATGTATGCATGGAACGTATATGGGTCTGTGCATATTTGTCTTTATAAGGCGTCTTAATTATTTTCCTTTCCTTCCTCTCTGGTTCACAAAGAGTTAAGCAGCTTAGCCCGAGGGGCTTCTGGCTGCCTGACAGAGAAAAGAGTGATAGCAATAAATTTTATACTTAATTCCCCACTGCTAAGAAACAGGTGTTAATCACCGAAGCCAATAGTTTTTAACCATAAAATAAATAAGAAAGTTTTTAGGGTTTTTTTTTAGAAGTTATCAGCAAGTATTCAGGATAGTTAGAGAGCTAGAAAGCCAGAGACCATCAATCTTTAAAGCTACCTCTGAAGCCATCAGTCTTTAAAACTACATCCAAATCTATATCCCACTTCAACTCTTTCCAGGCCAGATTGATTCCAAGCACAGAACAAAGAAAGAATATTAAAGTCTGCAATGGAAAAAGACCAAGGCAAACCTACTAGAATTCCACCCGATTTTCTATCAAGATTTTAAAAGCCATAAGTTCCTGGACAGATTGCTGCAGGTTCTAAGAGACTACAGATGCCAGCCCAGACATTTCAGTTGTCAAAAATGGAGAAAATAACATATTCCATGATAAAGCCAAATTTAAACTGTCTCTAACTACAAATCCAGCCCTACTGAAAGTAATAGAATGAAAATTCCAACATAAGAAGGTTAATACAACCATGAAAACACAGAAAACAAATAGTCTCACACCAGTGAAATCAAAAGAAGGGAAACAAACAGATATACAAATGCTTCCACCACCACCTTAAGCAACAGCAGCAAAAACAAAGTAACAGGAATCAACAAGTGTTGGTCACTGATATATCTCAATACCAGTGTTTTCAATTCTTCAATAAAAAGATATAAATTAATGAAATGAAAGCAAGAATAAGATCCATCCTTCTACTGCATCCAAGAAACAGACCTCAACATCAAGGATAACAATTACCTCAACATAATGGGTTGGAAAAAGATACCCCAAGTATATGGACCTAAGAAGCAAGGTAGTATAGGCATTTTTCATATCTTAAAAAAAAATACACTTCAAACCAAACCTAAGCAAAAAGAGATAAGGAAGAACACTACATACTTATAAAAGGAAAATTTTAAAAATGATATTTTAATTTTTTGCTTGCTGGTTGGTTTGGTTTGGTTTTGATTTTTTTTTTTTTTTGGTTTTTCGAGACAGGGTTTCTCTGTGTAGCCCTGGCTGTCCTGGAACTCACTCTGTAGACCAGGCTGGCCTCGAACTCAGAAATCCGCCTGCCTCTGCCTCCCAAGTGCTGGGATTAAAGGCGTGCGCCACCAACGCCCGGCTTTGGTTTTGATTTTTTATTTGGTTGTTTTGTTAACTAGTTGGTTCGATGGTTGGTTGGGTGGTTGGTTGGTTGATTGGTTGGTTGGCTGATTGGTTGGTTGGTTTATTCAAGACAAGGTTTCTCTATGTAACATCTCTAGATGTCCTGGAACTTGCTTTGTAAAACAGGCTGGTCTCAAATTCACAGAGCTCTGCCTGTTTCTGCCTGCTGAGTGCTAGGACTGAATGCATGTGCCATCACTCCTGTATAACATTTCAATTGTTAACATCTAGTCCCCAAACACCCAAGGCATTCAACTTTGTAAAAGAAACACTACTGTACCTTAAATCATATATTAACCCTAACAGTGATAGTAGAAGATTTCAGTACCCTACACTTACCTTTGGACAGGTCATCATTAAACAGAGGAATACTGGAGCTAAGACATTATAAAACAAATGGACCTAACATATATCAAATCTTTTACACAAACAAAAAAGAATATACCTTCTTCTCTGTACCTCATGTGACGTTCTTCAAAATTGACCACGTACTTAGACACAAAGCAAGTATCAACAGAAACAAAGAAATTGACATAACTCCCTACATCCTATCAGATGAACACAGAATAAAGATGGATATCAAAAACAGAAACAAAAGAAAATTTACAAATGCATGGAAATCGAACAACTCTTTATTGAATGAAAAGTTGGCCAACACAGAAATAAAGAAAGTAATTAAAGACTTTCTAGAATTCAATTAAAATGATTAGATGAGATATCCAAAATTATGGGACACAGCAAAACTGGTGCTTAAGGGAAACTTCATAGCACTAAGTGCATACATTTTTTAAAAATTGAAATACTTCACACTATCAACCTTATAACAAAACTGAAAGCTCTAGAACAAAAAGAAGTAAACACATCAAGAGTAGTAGATGGCGTGAAATAATCAGACTGGTGGATGAAATCAATAAAAGAAAAAGAGAACAATACAAAGAATCAATGAAACAAAGAGTTGGTTCTTTGAGAAAATAAACAAGATAGACAAACCTTTATTCAAACTAATTAATAGACAGAATATTTAAATTAACAAAATCGAAAGCAAAAGGAGAAACATAACAACCAACAAGAAAATCCAGAGAATCACAATCTTTAAAAACCTGTACTTGGGTGGGGAGAGACCTAGGAACTCCCTGACCCACCGATAGGAGAAGGGAAGGGGCATGGGGGAAAGATCGTGGGAGGGGCTGACAGGGAGGAGGGTCAATGTGTGGGATGTAAAGTGAATAAGTAAAAAATTAAAATTAAAAAAAAATCTGCACTACAGAAAATTGAAAAAATCTAAAAGAAATGGATGGTTTATGTGATTGGTGCCCCTTATGAAAGCTAAATCAAGATAAGAAAATCAATTTAAAAAGATTTACAATCACTAATAAAATAAAAGCAGTCATTAAAACTCCACCACCAAAAAAAAAAAAGGCCTGGGAACAGATAATTTTAGTGCAGAATTCAACCAAACTTTCAAAGAAGAGTTAAAGCCAATACTCCTCAAATTATTTCACAAAATATAAAACAAGGAATACTACCAAATTTATTTTATGAAGCCACAATCACTCTGATAATCAAACCACATACTCAATGAAGAAAGGGAATTACAAATTTCCATTGTGAACACAGATGTAAACATACTTAATAAAATACCTGCAAACCAAATCTTAGAACACATCAAAAAGATCATCCACTATGATCAAGTAGTATTCGTTCAAGAAATACAGGGATAGTTCAATATATAATAATCACTAAATGTAATCCTGTTCACATGTATGTACACAGATTACAACAATACACCTCTGGCATTGTTCATATTGAATGTATTTCACCCAGTAATGTACAACCTCTGCCTAAATCAAGAATGAGTTTTAGATTATAGTTTGTCTTCTGTCTTAACAGATTTGAATTCTGTCCTAACAGTATATAACATTCATTATATGCACCAAGATCATTTTTATAGTGCTATTAAAATGCATTCATATTTTTTGTTACATAATAAGCAATTACTTAAAGGTTATCAGTTCAATTATTTAAGTTTTCTTCTTATAATGTAGATTTTAGATGTCTCTTGCCAGAACTTTGTGGTGAAAAAATACATAATCTGAAAATGGTAAGGTTTTATTGCTGTTATTGTTGTTGCTGTTGTTGCTGTTGTTGTTGTTGTTACTCATCAAGGATCATCAAGACAATGATTATGAAAGGATATAACCCAGTTTATCCTCCTGGGATCCTCACATTTCAGCCAAGTCACAGTTCTGCTCCTTGTTATATTTCTGCATCTAGAACATGTACCTCACTGTTTTAATATGAATGAATTCCCATCTCCACACATCCATATATTTCTTCCTAGGAATCTGTCTTTAATAGCTATACTGCCAAGCAGTAGTCATAAAGACTGCATGGTATTAGTGTAGAAACAGACAGGGTGATCAGTGGAATCAAATCAATGACTCAGAAGTAAACACACACACGCATATGGACAACTCATCTTTGACAAAGAAGCCAAAACCACACAATGAAAAAAGAGAAGCATTTTCAACAAATGGTGCTGGTCTAACTGGATGTCTGCATGTAGAAGAATGCAAATAAACCCATACCTATCACCCTATACAAAACTCAAGCTTGAGTGGATCAAAGACCTCAACAGAAAACCAGAAACACTAAATCTAATAAAAGAAAACGTGTGGAATGCCTGTTGCCATTGCTGCCATCAACCAGGACCAGGAGGCCACCTAGTGAACCAGAGTATAGAGCCCATTTCTTCCTCAAGAGAATGAATAAAACATTCAGCAGGAGACGGTGTCCAGTTCCCCACTGCAGACAGGCCCAGGAAAATTGGCCAGTGGAGAGAAAATAGGTTCTGAATAATGAATGATGGAAGCCAGTCCTTGATGGTCTCCGCCAGGCCTGCCCCTGGCCCGGGCAGAGAGATTGTCCTTCCATTTTAAGACTTGGTACCACTTTGAGAGTCTAGTCCAGGGCCTACAGCAGGGCAAAAACATCTGGCCTTACCTCTCTGAGCTGGCTTCCTCATCCCTTCCTGCCCCCTTCCACCATGGATAGAACTCTTTGGCCATTCCCCACCCCTCTATTCAGGGACATGAATCTGATGACTTGCCCAGGGGACGGAGCTTATTCTTGGGTATGATCATTGTAAGTAGCGTTTGCATTTTGAAAGAGGAATGTGATAAAGGTGGCTTTCTCCCAAAGGTGCTAAGGAAGATGGGACCCTCGTGATACCAAGTCTGAGACACCCTGAGTACCCAGGGCTCTGGCAGCCATCACTCAGAGTGGAGCCCGGCTGTCACAAAGCTTTCTTTGAGCAAATTATTTTTTCACAGTAGGAGACTTCCAGTTTGTCTCTCGTTTCCAATATGTGTGTGATGCGCTGTTTATTTATCAGCTGGGGCCCCCGTGGTGTGACCTTGGGACTGCGAAGATGGTTGTAACAGTCTCTGCAGGACTGAGACCTATCCTTTCACAGAATGTTGCTGTTGCTGCTGCTGCTGCTGCTGCTGCTGCTGCTGCTGCTGCTGCTGCTGCTGCTGCTGCTGCTGCTGCTG
>NW_021604643.1:7937513-7938003 GCF_004785775.1 Grammomys surdaster
TGCTGCTGCTGCTGCTGCTGCTGCTGCTGCTGCTGCTGCTGCTGCTGTTGCTGCTGCCATTTGGCATCTTTCGTGTGTTCCAGATACCCTTCATCCAGACTCAGTTTTAACTGGAAATCATCACAGAGTGGGATACAGAGTCAGACAGCGCAGCCTACACTTTAATGTGAATGTGACCTACAAGCAAGGAACATTTCTAATAAAGTTTGTCATTCTGTCCTTGAAAAAAAAAAAAAAGTGTGGAACTGCCTTGAGCTCCTTAGCACAGGAGACAAATTCCTGAATAGAACATAAATAGCTCAAACACTAAGATCAAAAATTAATAAATGGGACGTCATCAAACTGAAAAGCTTCTGCAAAGCAAAGGACACTGTCAATAGGACAAAATGGCAACCTACAGAATGGGAAACTCTGGTCAACCCTGCATTTGACAAAGGAGAGATGATAGATAGATAGATAGATAGATAGATAGATAGATAGATAGATAGAT
>NW_021604643.1:7938013-8052793 GCF_004785775.1 Grammomys surdaster
GATAGATAGATAGATAGATAGATAGATAGATAGATAGATAGATAGATAGATGATAGATAGATAGATAATAAACAGACAGATATCAACAAATGAAATAATCCAATATTAAAGAATTTGATAGAGAGAATTCTCAATAGAGGAATGGCCAAGAAGTACTTAAAGAAATGTTCAATGTCTTTCATCATCAGGAAAATGCAAATCAAAATGACTCTGAGATTCCATCCTATACCTGTAACAATGGCTAAGATAAAAGACTCAAGTGACAGCACATGGTTTTGGAAGCTGTGGAGCAGAGTAACACTCCTTCATTGCTAGTGGGTATGGAAACTTGTACAACCAAATTGTAAATCAATTTGGCATGGTTTTTCAGAAAATTGGGAATAGTTCTTTTTCAAGATGCAATTCCTGTGCATATATCTGAAAGATACACTACATACCACATGGACCCTTGCTTAACTATGTTCATTGCAGCTTTATTTAAAATAGCCAGAGACTGGAAACAACTTAAATATCCCTTAACTGAAGAATGGCTAAAGAAAATGTGGAGCATCTACACAATGAAGTACTATTCAGCTACTAAAAACAGAGACATCATGCAATTTTTAAGCAAATGGATGAAACTTGAGCATGACATCCTGATTGAAGTAATACAGGTTCAGAAAGACGCGTGTGATGTTCATGTTGATTATAAGTGGACATTAGCCGTAAAGTGCAGGATAACCATGCTACAATCCATAGACCAAAAGAAACTGGGTAGTAAGGAGGGCCCATGAGAGGGTACATGAATCTTATTCAGAAGGGGAAACAAATAGTCATCAGAGGAGGATGGAGAGAGGGAACTGTGTGAGAGAGGAGTGAGGAGAGAAATGCAGAGGGCAATAAGTTGTTGAGGGGAGGGGAGAGGTCTGGGAGTGAAAATGGAAATTGATGAGGAACATCTCAGACTAGCTGGAGACAGGAAATGGGGGGAGGCTATGAGGAGTCTTTGATGACCCTAGCTGAGAATTCTACCAGTGGGAGATACAGAAACTGAAAAGGCCACTTTCCATAGCCAAGCAGGACCTCCAGTGGAAGGAGGGAAACATCAACCTACCCACAAAACATTCAGTCCAAAATTTTACCAACCTACAAGATGCAAAAGAATAAAGATGGAGCAGAAACTGAGGAAATGGCCAAACAATAACTGGCTCAACTTGAGACCCATCCCATGGGAGAGAGCCAACTCCTGATACTATGAATGATGTTCTGATGTGCTTGAAGGCAGGAGCCTAGTATAATTGTCACCTGAGAGACTTCATCCAGCAGCAGATGGAAACATGCAGAGACCCATACCCAAACATCAGGTGAAACTCAGGATGGCTTGTGGAAGAGTGGGGGATAAGATTCAGCAAGCTGGAGGGTCAAGGACACAACAAGAAGATCTACATAGTCAACTAACCTGAGTCCATAAGGGTTCACAGAGACTGAGCCACCAACCAAAGAGTGTTCAGGGACCGGACCTAGACCCCACACACGTTTGTAGCAGATGTGAAGATTTATCTTCATGTGGGTCCCCTAATAATTGGAGCATGGGCTGCCTCTGTCTCTGTTGCCGGCAGTTGGATTCCCTTTTCCTTACTGGACTGTGTCTCAGTGGGAGAGGAGATGCTTAATCCTGCTAGACTTAATGCCAGAGCAGGGTGATACCCAAGAGGATTCTTCCTCTTCTATGAGGAGAAGGGTAGAGGATAATGGAATGAAGGATTAGTAAGGCCAGGACTTGGAGGAGGTGGCTGTGATTAGGATATAATATAAAGAAAACAAGTAAATTATGAAAAAATTCTTACCTAGATTAATGGTAGGGCAGCAGACTTTATGGCACCAGGTGGCAGGGGGATGGAACCAACTCCTGCTGTCCTTTTCTGAAGTATATTTTACTATAGAATCTCCTTAACCTTTCCTCTGTATTCCTGAACCATTATGGTGCCAAACTACACCAATACACATGCAAATAGTACTGAATGGACACAATGGGGAATACAAAAAGAGAATGAAGGGAGGTGTATTCTGTGGGGTAAGCTCTGGGTGGAATTTCAGGGAGAACCAGTGGTTGATATGGTCAAAATTTGTTATGTGTATGAATGAAACTCTCAAGTAATGGTAAAGTTTTGTTGTATGTATGTGTGAAACTCTACAATTATGATAAAGAAGGACATATTGGAATTCTTAGAGCAAAGAAATGGAGGGAGAAATTATGTAACTATATTATAATCTCACAAATAAAAATGTCTAATCTCTGAAGATAACATGAAAATATAATGACAGAGTTACTAACAGTTTTGTCAATTCTAAGCACCGTGGTAAACCAGTGGCCATTGTTGTTTACACGTCACGGTACTGCTTTGAACCAGAGATATGGAATCACAAACTTATGTCTGAATTGAGACTATTGGCTAGAAATTATAACTCAATTTGCCTAATTATCTATAGTCTCTCCTGGTCCTTCGAGCTCCCTGAATGTTGTAGGGATCATATAACCATACAATGACCCAAATACAGACAGAATGAACAGATGAAAAAAATGATTCCGTACAAGTCCAGCTTTGTGAACCAATGACTTTATTAGAGTTACTTACCAAACCAAGAATGACTCAAGCAGCAGCAGCATTGATTCCCTTTCTCGAGCATATTTGACTAACAATTGACCTCCTTGAGAGTTCCAGCCCCTACACAGTCATGCACTTCCTATGTACTCAGGGAAAAACAAACTAACCACATATGGTCTTATATGTTACTGGAGGGAAAGGACTGGTGCACATAATCTCGGGCAAGGGTGCTATGTTTCAAGAAGAGAGCTGATTTGCATGAGTTTGTTTGTGACATAGTCTTACTCTGTAACCCAGGCTGGAATGACACTTTGTAGCCCAGGTTGCCTTAAAGCCCATGGAAATTTCCTGCCTTATTAAAGCTGGAATTATAGGCATAAATCACTACTCTTGGCTCTACAGACAATATTAATATTCTATCATTTTCATTTCCATGGACATGCTTATCTCTGTACTATTATAATTACTAAGTTCCCATGGTGGTGAACCAATGCATTCTGTAGGGCAATTCTGCTTCATGATGGTAAAACTCATGTCTACCTGGAGAAAACAGTTCCAATGAAATACTGAGAGATATCACCTTGAAGTCTTAGTTTATTCTACTATCACCATTATATCACTCTCTTAAAACCACACAATACTAAAACACAAAATACTGAACATGCATAGACAATAACAAAGAACATGCCAGTCCATCATGTGTTGTGACTCTCAGCTTGAAGTAAATTCACACAAGTCTTCTCAGACCAAACTGGATCAGGTACTTGAAATGTCAAAATACATTTTTGGAGTGTTCTTATTGGCTCTATCAATCCCAGGTAAACTTTTTGGTTGTAATGTAGAAGAGGAAGAGAGATCAGATCCCACCATCTCATATATGACTATTGGCCCATAAGATACTGTTAAAGGTCATGACTTTTCAAGACTCCAAAAATCAAACAATTAGAACACCAAGGAAATGAAGCTTAAGAAACCATGCCTTCCTCATGATTTTTTTCTTCATAATTTAAGCTTCCACTTTTGTGTTTGACCTGAATGTTATTAAATGACTAGGCAGTGATTTTTTTTTACATAATCAAGCTGTTTCTGAATAGTCTTCCTAAAAGGAACAAGAAAGCCAATATATGGCTTTGATTCTTTCAAACAAGAACTTTTCATATCATCATCCACTCCTGCTCAGGATCACAGAATAATCAATGGTGATGGCCTAGGCTTTAGTACACTATACCTTGATACTGATGACACAGAATTAGTCGAATCTGAGGTCAGGAATTTGATCAGAAATCTTCTCTAAAAGCATTCATTCCTTGTAATTTAACAATTTTCATGCTTCCACAAGTTTCTCAACTTGATATTTTTAAAATACCTATAGATAGAATAATTAATGAGAAAATAGCCCATTTTGTAACGTGGAAATTAGGATGCTACTGGTTCTGTAGATGATGCATTTCAAATGCACCAAATCAATTGTTGGTGTGTATTAGCATATTGTCTGTTTTCAAAATTGTTTTCATCTGACATGTCATGGACTTTGTAGTATTCCAATCATGTGCACAGGATGGCAGGTGTAGAAGGAGCTAAGGTGGAAGGAATAAGGACAGGAAGAAGAGGAGTAAAGAGAAGATGAGGAGAAATAAGAGGAGGAGCTAGGAGAGAGATAGGGGGGGACATGGAGGCAAATGTTTGCTTGTCTCTAATAGTGAAAGATAGTTGGTATATCTAGGCTGGTTATTGGGTTACACCTTTGATTGAGGGGATCATTACCAAATATATAAAGCATTTGAATGTTCTAAGCATTAGAGGTCTCATTTGTACCAAGCCTGTGTGGTTGGCAAGATGGTCTGGGCAATGCCCAGCCTTGTGGAGACAGTGTGGAAGATTGGCAGAGCTATCTCCCATGTAGGAATCTCATGGGTGGCAGGGCTGGTGTTTCTGGCTGGCCTTTTCTAAATGCAGCACACACATGGCCTCTGACCACAGAACCTGGCAGCTGAGCTAGGAAGAACCTCTGCAGCTTAGATAGTTGGCTTGACAGTGGCCATTCCAAATAATTACTTCAACAGTAATTCTGACATGGCACTGTGGTGAAATCCTCTCATCTCTAACCTTCGCTGCAGATTGTCTTTTTCCGCAACCTATTTATAGCATCTTTGATTTCTTTGTTTCTCAGAGTATATATCAAAGGATTGAACATGGGAATCACCACCGTGTAGAAGACAGATGTAAATCTGTCAAAGCTGGAGGAGCCACCAGAGCTGGAACTCAAATAGACAAAGATACCAGAACTGTAGAAGAGAGAAACAGCTGTCAGGTGAGAAGCACAGGTGTTGAAGGCCTTGGACCTGCCCTTAGCTGAAGTGATCTTCAATATGGATGAGACTATATAGCCATAGGATACTATGATGAGTGAGGCATTTGTAAGCCCAAAAAAAATTGTTAATATGACAAGTAGGACATGTGCAAAGAAAGTATCATTGCAGGATAGATTTAAAAGCTGGGGCAAGTCACAGAAGAAATGTCTGATGACATTAGATCCACAGAATTGGAGCTGCATCAAGACAGATATCTGAAATAAAGAACTTATAAGTCCTGCTATATAGCTCCCCAACACCATCCAAGCACAGAGGCTGGGTGACATGATTGATGAGTAGAGAAGAGGGTTACAAATGGCAGCATACCTGTCATAGGCCATGGCTGTCATGAGGCAAGATTCAGTCAGCCCCATAGTAGAAAAGACAAAGTATTGAACTATGCATCCCACAAAGCTGATAGTTTGCTTTTCCAGGAAGAAGTTGGAAAGCACCTTTGGGACTGTAGCGGTGATATAGCAGAAGTCTATGAAGGAGAGATTACTGAGGAAGAAGTACATAGGTGTGTGGAGGCAGGAGTCCATTCTTATTAAAACAATAAGGGACAAGTTCCAGGTCAGCGTTGTAATGTACAGGATGAGGAACATAAAAAAGAGCAGTCCTGTGATTTGGGGGAAATCAGAGAATCCCAGGAGGATAAACTGGGTTATCTTGGTAATATTTCTTCCCCCAATCATTACCTCTGTGCTTGTACTGCTAAAATCAAAAGGGAAATAAGACAATGCATTGTCACTCAAGTGACATTAGAGCATCACATTAAAGAGAGAGATTTAAACTTTAGTGACTATTTCCTTAATACAATGCCTAAGAAATAATGTGATCACACACAAGAACATGTACACACACAAATAACTCATACATACATGGATACATACATGCACACAAACATACATACACACACACACATACACACAAGTACAAATGCACACACACAAGTATACATAGACTCACACACTTACACTGTTGTGATTTGTAATTCTGACACACTGTTGTGTAACAGAAGCATATGTTCTTGGTAAAGATAATCATTCTTTTCTATGAAAGTGTCATATACAGAACCCCAAAGTAAATTTTACGGTTTCTTCTCCTGACATTGCTTTAACACAACAGCATCCTGAAACTGGCCTGGATGCAAGTGTCCTGATTTGTAATTCTGACATATTTTGAGGGTGCAAATGATGAGTCTTAGAATACATTGACACTTGGCAGGAAAGCAAGTGTACTGTTAACATTGCTAGCTCATTATTCTCACAATGACAGACATGCATCAAATGAATAAATAGACATTACAAAAACAAATGTGTTGATAAGAACTTTTAAGTGACAAGGTTAGTAATTTAAATTACTGTGGAATAAGTATACCTCCACCAATAGAATCTGAGGTCTAACTCACTGGAGGAAAATTGTTATATTGATACACTCTTGGGATAAAGTGTAACTTCCATACAGAAAATATAAAGTAAAAACATGAAAATAAATAGAAATCCTGGTTAAGACAAAAATAATAAAAATGCAATTAAAATGTTTGCTAATAGTCACAAAATATACGAAGACAGTATAGCAATAGCTTCTGTGTGAACTATATATTCTAAGTCAGCGAGGGACAGGCACCATAGCACTGATAAGTGCAAGAAACACTCTCCTAATCTTGTATGAGTTTGCTAGTATAATTACTGTGGTTTATGTGGTCAATATCTCTCTATGTCCCATTCTCTATTTTTCCTATTTCACACACATATTCAGAGATTAACAGACAACCATACATGTTCACACATACAAACATATGTGTATAAACATACAACCATACACATTGTGTGAAGCATTTCCAAAGTTCCTCTAGAACTGTGCAAGAGACTGAATGACATAAAGGGCATATCACAGCAAAGCTCCAATAATGTTAGCAATTATTCTTGCTGTCCTCAACTTCCTTTGTAAAATGCAGTTAATAGTAGGACAAAAATGAGATAACAAGGACCCTTTGACAAACTAGGTCCTGTAAACATTGTCTGAACCAGGTTTCAATAATGGTATTAAGAAATAGTTATTAGAATATCGATTTCTGTCTCATATCATTTTTCTAACTCCAACTCATACTGCAGAATGGCATTGCTGTGTTTGTTTTCTTTCACCAAGTGCCAACTAGAAGACAGTGCTGAGGATGAGGGACTGGAGGAGGTTTTCTCCTTAGTGTTAAGTTTTGAAACTCAAAATCTTAGTTTTGTCGAACTTCCATGATGGTTTTATGAACTTGGACATCTTTCTGTATATTGTACACTTAACAATGTTGTTCCTCAGGTCATCCAAAATGAGTTAACGTTAATAGAAACATTTTAAACTCTCCTGGGTAAGATTTTTAACATCAACTTACTTGATCAGTTTAATAATAATAAGTGAAACACCCAAGGTGATTGAGATTTATGTCACCATCTCACAGGTGAGATGGGCAGGCACACTTAGGTATATTCTATGTAGTCCACTATTCCTAAGAAAGACTGAAAAGTTATGAAATACTATTCTTACTCTTAGTATTTTTCCAGAGTAATTTGTTGAAATGTTGAAAAATGGAGAGAACATACTCACTTTTTTAATGAGTGTTCTGGGTGTTCAGCATCTCCTAAAACAGTAGAAAAGCTGTTAAAGATTCAGTGGAGTAGGTATAGCTTATCAGTGCTGATCTAATAAGAACAGGCCCAGTTCAGTAAAATGTGCTGGGAATAATGAGTTAAATGCAGATTGCTGAGTGAGAAAAATGTGAGTAAGAGAAACTTAAAGAACACTAGACCAGCACTACCTATCTCTGGAGTGGACACTTAGACCAGCACTTCCTGTGTCTGGAGTGGACACTTGAACCATCACTGCCTGTGTCTGGAGTGAGCACTTAGACTAGCACTACCTGTGTCTGAAGTGCACACTTAGACCAGCACTACCTGTGCCTGGAGTGGACACTTAGACCAGTATTACATGTGAGTAGAGTGAGCATCTCTCATATCTGTACAGCTAAAGCTGATGTCTCTGGGGCCACAATGGAGAGCAATTTGAAGATTGTGAAGTCTAGTGGAACTGTGCATGAGTACTCTGTCATATCATAAGACTCAGTTTGTCAACTGAAAGTCATGAACCAAAGCTGTACATCTGAATAGAATATAATGCCTATTATTTCAGAGACATTACACTGGTGAGCAAAGATGCAGTAGAGTTCCAGGGAAGGAAATAGTTGAGATAAGTGGACAAGCAGGCTTGGTATTAGGAAATCTGAAACTCAGCAAATTCTTATTGTTGATTCAGACCTCAACTTCTGGCTTTTAACATCATCTAGGCATCACAGAAAGTCTAATTTGACCCCAGCTGACCTGACTATCCCCATTTTAATACATAGAAGATGGAAAATAATAGAATCCAGGTACAATACATCCTTAAGAGTTCATCAAGGACCTCTCACCCCAGACACTGATCTGAGGATATATTCTTTCTCTGAACAGAAGATCATTTGAGTAAGTACAAAGAAAAACTGAGGGAAAATGTGCAGGATATGCAAGTTAGGAGAGGGGCTAGGACAAAAATAGGGGAGGCTACTCCCATAAATCTTATTAAACTATGAATACTTCTGTAAAAATGAACTGAAGATAGCTGATTCTACCTGCAGGTTTTACCCTCTGACCTTCATCCAGACACTGCAGGAGACAGGGTTCTTACCAAATGTTGAAACTGCCAATATTTCAAGTAATTTTCCAGGAGGGGCACTAGCATATTCCTAAAGGATCCTTTTGGCATTAACCTGTCTTTCTGCTCACACCAAGTGAGACAGCAACACTAGGGAATCCTCTAAATATGGTGCTGAGAGCCAAAGTAGAAAGGAAAGGCCAATTAAAGAAAATATATTTCAAACACTTGTTCTCTGGCATCATGGTTGTCATGGAAATTTTCCTCATAATTAAAGACACAGTTTGCCATATGCTTCAATTCCTAACTTCCCCTGTGATCCTTTTATGACACCAGATCATTACATGATTGTCCTTGGAGGCACTGGTCTGCAAAGGACATAGGTGTCTTCTAGTCCACAAAACTTAATTTCTAGGTGATAAACTTGAAACAAGAGATGTAAAAAGATTTTCTCAAGACAGAATGACTAGCTGGCAATATAGCTTGGCGTCAATAAATGTATATCCATACAACATAGAAATCACTTTATTTTATGTAAATATGCATACAAAGTTTCTCATATATCTATTGGGAATCTATAATACAGACGTTCTAACAGACATGCAGTGTATAGTGTCCATAAGTGAATAAGTCAAGGCACCAAGTTGTCTACCAGTTTATGATAAAAAAAAACCCTGAAATTCAGTAAATGAACTACTTATTCTGTTCATAACCTTGGGTCTTAGTATCATAAAATAAAGTTTAGGTTGAGACTGCAGAGATTATTCATTCAATAAGAGTACTTTTATCAAGTTTATGTCCTTATCTTCAGGGCCCACACAGTGGGAAGAGTTGACTCTCAAAAGTAGCCCTATCTCTGGCTTTGTCACTTACTCATTCCTGTCTTTGTATACATTACTCTAAACCACAGTATTTCGATATATTAAATATCAGTAACTGTAATAGGTAAGAAATTTCAGTTCTCTAAAGATCATTATGTTAGATAAAGATTATAAAAACTTTAAATTTCATATTATTATTAGACCTTCTCTTTATTAATGGAATGTATACTTGTGATTTAGAAATGTAACATTTCCTGTAAGTCAAATCCATCAGAAAAATTTTTTCATAAAGTAAATTGTACAGGCAACAGACAATGAATGATTATAGCAAAATATTGTCTTCCAGACAAAGCACAGCAATTGCATACAGGAACTCACAGGAAACTATGACTTTAGGCCCAATAACTCCAGCAGATCATGCCAGGCAACCCCTATCATGTACTGGGAGGCAGTAATGAGTTCCTGAAGTGGAAATTTCTGGTTTCATTGGAGACTCAGTTGTGTCATATGACGTTTTCTGGAAACTGTCTTATGAGGGTTGTTTTTGTTGAAGCAGACATGCAGACACATGAGAGGGTGTTTTGTTGAGAACAGACACATGATGTTTTTCTGGATGCTACCTGGAAAAAGGTTATGTGATGTTTTCCTAGAATGGACACTTGAGAGAACAGATGATGTTTGGAAAGTGTATAAATATAACCCAACAGACAGTGGACAATACTGTGTGGTATTGGTTCACCTTGCCACTCTTTGCTGGTCTTCACTGGGCTTTGCTGATGCTGATCTTCACTGATGATACTGTATGGAATTGGTTTGCCTTGCCGCTCTTTGCTGTTCATCCTTTGTGTTTACTTCATAGAAATAAACACACCAAAGAACTCTTGGTGGTATTCCAATGGCTTCTTGCTACTTCCACATACTCAGGCTGACTGGCAGAGCCTGATTCATAAATGATATTTGCAAGTGGATTGAGCAACTGCTGCTGATTCATGTGAACTGAACTGCTGATATTCTGACAACAGAGACTAGATTCACTTCAAAGAACTATTTCTAAATAGGCCCACATTTTCCTTTGCCCTATTAATCTTTCCTTTCCACTACCTCTGGTGTGTGATGAGCTAGAAGGGAAGTTGAAGCATTTGGGTACCCTTATTAAACAAGGTTTTGAAAAATATAAGTCTACAAGTTCCCACCCCTAGATGAGATGCTACTGGCAACTGATTCTCCCTTAAAAGGGAGAATTATTAACTTCTCAAGTATGGAGCCCCTGAGAGGCTACCCATGCTTTAATAGGTGGCTTAACACCTACTAGATGCCAATGTTGGCATCACAAACTGGACTCAACAGGTTTCAAAAGGAATACATGAAATGTAGGGGAACAGTCGTGAATGGAGAAAGGGATGAATTGGAAGGGAAGAAATGAAGAGTGATCCTCATCAAAATACATTATATACATTATGAAATTCTCAAACATACTTAAGTACCTGAGGACCGTGCACCTCACTCAGGTAGCATCACTCACCGCACAGGCCTCAGTCACCCAGGGAGCTAATTCATGATGCCCCAGTCATCTCCCATAGATTTCTGAGGATTTACCTCAAGATCCTGCTAATTCTACGAAGAGTTTGTTACTATGTGCATGGACTACCTTTTATACCCCAAGTTTAACATCAACACTTTTTTGGTTTTTTTTTTAACAAAACAAAATATAATAAGGTGAAACAAAATTCAAATACATCAACATTGGACAAGACAAACCAGTAGAAGGAAAACAGGCCAAGATGAGATATAAGAATAAGAAACCCACTCACTCACACACTTGAGCATCTCATAAAAGCATTAAGTTAGAAGCTTTAATCTGCATGCAGAGGACCTGGTACAAAGACTCATTGTTACTGCTTCAGTCTCTGTGAGTTCAAATGAGTTTTGTTCTCCTGCTGTCCTGCATATTCTCTGGCTCTTACACTCTTTCTGTCTCCACTTCTATGCTGTTCCTGGAGCTCTGATTTTGATGGAGACATCCCATTTAGGGATAAGTCTTCCAAGGTCTTTTGCCCACTCTCTGTGTAATGTTTGTATTTTTCTCATCTGCTGCAGGAGGAAACTTCTCTGATGATAAAAGAATAAGGCACTGATTTTATTGTGATTATGATAAGGTATAGTATGTCGTTAGAAGTCACTTTTTCATTGCTTTTTAAAAGACCAGTAGTATTTGGTTTAACTCTAGGTTTCTGGGCTAATTTCTGGTTCTATACCCAAGCAGCATAAGGTATGGGTTCCATCTCATGGGTTGGGATGTAAGTCAAATCAGATATTGCTGTTTACTCTCACAAGTATTGAGAAAGGCTTTCCTCCAGAAAACTCTGATAGTTTTCTCTTAGGTACTATTCTATTGCTGTAAGGAAGCACCATGACCAAGACACTGTACAAAAGAAAGCATTTAATTGAGGCTTTGTTAACAGTTGTAGAGTGTTATTCCATTATTATCAAAGTAGGGGTATGGCATTTGGGGGAGTCTACTGATAATTTGCTCTTTATAAATAAATAAGCAGTGATGGGCATGTGGCTCATGCCTTTAATCCCAGCACTGGAGACAGAAGCAAACTGATCTTTGTGAGCTCAAGATCAAGATAGTTTACAAAGTGCAACCCTGTTTAAACAAACAAACAAATGCATATGTATTGAAACTGTCTGTAAAGAACTTATGTTTAATATCCTTAGATAGAACAACTCTCAGCCTTGGTCAAAAAGCTTCTTGTCAGTGGACATGGTCAAGACAGAGATTCATGACTACTCAAGGTGCTGAGAATAAGTGACTTTTGAGTACTCAAGTTCAAATGGACCATCTATATGACCTTCTATGTCCCCCAAGGGTAAGCTAACAACATGGACAAGGAGGAGAGAGAAAGTAAGAGCATGAGGGTGGGGTGAATGCTATGCTGTTTTATCTTCAGGAATGCCATGGCTATTGAACCCCTGAACTCACAGACACTTTGTTTACCAGCACAAGACTTGCTCTTCAGACAAAACTCTTCAGTGGTAAAGAAAGTAGCAGTCACACTGCTTTATTTCTTCATTTTTTTCATGTTCCTGTTGTAAGCTGCCCAAGAACCAGTTACTGATGTCACAGTCATCCACAATCAAGAATCCCAGTTAAACTCACTGGGTCTCTTAGCTAAGACAAGAGAAAGAGATTAAAGTGATACATATAGAAAAGAGAAATATCAAAGTATCCCTCTTTGTACAGGAATATATCTTATACATACAAACCCAAAAACACCACCAAAATACCTGATGAACACTTTCAGCAAAATAACAGGATACAAAATTAATCAGCAAATGTCTGGTCAATGATCATGTAGTCAGGGAAGACAGTAAAGATTTCTTAGAATTCAGTGAAAATGAAGGCACAACATACCGAAACATATAGGACACAATCAAAGAAAAAAGTTTATAACACTAAGTGCCTCCATAAAGAAATTAGAAAATCCACATATCAGCAATTTAAAGGCATATCTCAAAACTCTAGAAAGAAAAAAGAAACAAGCAAACAGAAAAGGAGTGGAAGGCAAGAAATAATCAAACATAGAGCTGAAATTAATCAGTTAGAAAGAAAGAGAACAATGCAAAGAATCAACAAAACCAAGAGCTGGTTCTTTCAAAAAATCAACAAGACAGACAAACCCTTAACCAAACTAACCAAAAGACTGAGAGACAGTATCCAAATAAACAAAATCAGAAATGAAAAGGGAGACACAACAATAGAAACTAAGGGAATACAAAGAGTCATTAGGTCTCACTTTAAAAGCCTATATTCGAAAAAGCTTGAAAATCTAAATGAGCCGGGCGGTGGTGGTGCATGCCTTTAATCCCAGCACTTGGGAGGCAGAGGCAGGCAGATTTCTGAATTCAAGGCCAGCCTGGTCTACAGAGTGAGTTCCAGAACACCCAGGGCTATACAGAGAAACCCTGTCTCGAAAAACCAAAAAAAAAAAAAAATCTAAATGAAATGGATGACTTTATAGACAGATATCCCTTGCAAAAGTTAAATCAAGATCAAGTAAACTATTTAAACAGGCCTATAACCACCTAAAGAAACAAAAGCAGCTATCAAAAGTCTCACAACCAAAAAAAAAAAATAAAGCCAAAGGCTGTATGGTTTTAGTGCAGAATTCTACAAGACTTTCGAAGAAGAGCTAATACCAATATTCCTCAAACTATCCCATGAAATACCAACACAGAAGGAACACTACCTAATTCATTCTAAGAGATCACAGTTACCTGCCCAGTCCAGTAGGGCAGTGAACAGGGTCCAGGGGGGATCATCTGAAAGAGAGAATGGGAGAACAGGCGAATGCAAAGGATGATGGCTTGGCATGCTGTAGAAGCCGGGAACAGGTCACTATGACTCTGTCTATGATACATTTGTTCTTTATCTAAGCTGACACTTTCCACCAAGTCTACCTATCCACAAGGTCTATGACTTTTTGTTCTTATCCAGGCTGGTAAATTTCCACTAAGGCTACCTGTTTACAAGATTTATAGCTATCTGTTCTAGGGTCAGTGTTTTCCCACAGAAACTAAGACTTTGTGATACTAGGCATGTATGGCTGACTTTAGGCCTCATGTGTATAAGCAAGGATTATAATAATAAATAACAAATAAGAAGATATAAAATTATAAGTAAATAAATAATAAATAATGAGAAATAATAAATTTCTCTTAAACTTAATCCAAGAACACATCAAGAACATCATTCACCATGATCAAGTAGGCTTTATTCCAGAGATGCAGGAATGATTCACTATACAAAAATACATCAACATAACTTACTATATTTGAAACAAGCTGAATTTACTATACTACTAAACAAACTGAAAGAAAAATTACATGTAGAAATTACATGTAAACCACTACTCTTGGATCTGGAGATAATATTAACATTTAATCATTTCCATTTTAGTGGGCACACTTACCACTGTACTATCTTAAATATTTCATTCCCAAGCTTGTGAGCTAGGTATTGTGTTAGGAAATCAATCCTGTTTCATGATGGTGACAGTCATGTGTACCTAGAGAAAACAGTTCTACTGCAATACTCAGAAATACCAGCTTAAAGTTTTAGTTATTCTACTACCACCATTACATCACTCGCTGAAAGCCACACTATACTAGGATTCAAGATACTGAACATGCATAGACAATAAGAAAGAATATTTCAATCTGTCATGTGTTGGTATCTTAACAATGTTTAATGTCCAATGACTGTATTACAATAAATTCACATAAGTCTTGTTTAGGTCAAATTTGGGAAGATTTCAGAAATTTCAATATATATTGCACGGAGTGTTCTGATTGGCTCTAACAACCCAGGACAAATTTTCTGGTTGTAATGTAGACAAGTAAGAGCGATCGGGTCTCACCATCTCATATATTGCTATTGACCCATAAGATAAGAAACCACACTGTCAGAACACTAAGGAAATGGCAATGAAGAAACCACGCCTTTGCTTATCATTTTTCTTCACTATTCAAGCTTCCAATTTGTGTTGGGCTTAAAAGCTATTAAGTGACTGGTAGTGATTTACTTTGACAAAATCAAGCTGCTTCTGCTTAGTCCTCCTAAAAGGCACAAGAAAGCCAATGTGTGGCTTTGTTTCTTTTAAACAGGAAGTTTCCTTATGATCATTCTCACCTGCTCAGGATCACAGAATAATCAATGGTGATGGCCCAGGCTTTATTACACTACATCAAAATACTGATGATACAATGTTAGAAGACTTCAGGATGAGAATCAATCAGGAATCTTCTGTAGAGACTTAGCCTAGTAAATGAACAGGTTCAGGCTTCCACAACTTTCTCAACCTGAATTTTCTCAAATACCTATAGATAGAATAATTAATGATGAGATGGCCATTTTGTAACATGAAAATTTTAACCCTACTCTTCTTAAAACTGATGTGTTTCTATGACATCAAATCAATTGTTGATTCATGTTGGCATACAGTCTGTTTAAAAGACATATTTATCTGAAGTTCCATGAACTTTGCAGTGGTCTATTCAAGTGTACATGAATGTGGGATAGCAGTAATTCTGACATGGCATTTTGTTGAAGCAATCTTATCTGCAGCCTTAGCTGCAGATTTTCCTTTTCTGCAACCTCTTCATGGCACATTTGATTTCTTTGTTCCTCAGACTATATATCAAAGGGTTCAACATAGGAATCACCACAGTGTAGAAAACAGATGTAAATCTGTCAAAGCTGGAGGAGCCACCAGAGCTGGATCGCAAATAGACAAAGATGCCAGTACTATAGAATAGGGAAACAGCTGTCAAGTGAGAAGCACAGGTGTTGAAGGCCTTGGACCTGCCCTTAGCTGAAGTGATCTTTAAAATGGACAGGACGATAAAACCATAGGACAGCATGGTAGCTAAGGCATTTGCTATTCCAAAACACATTGTTAATATAGCAAGAAGGACCTGTATAAAAAAAGCATCACTACAGGATAGATTCAACAGCTGAGATATATCACAGAAGAAATGCTTAATTACATTAGGTCCACAGAAATGGAGCTGCAGCAATGCACATATCTGAGATACAGAACCTGTGAGTCCTGCTGTATAGGTTCCCATCACCATCTGAGCACATAGTGTGGGTGACATGATTGATGAGTAGAGAAGAGGGTTACAAATGGCAGCATACCTGTCATAGGCCATGACTGTCATGAGGCAACATTCAGTCAGCCCCATAGTAGAAAGGATAAAATATTGAACTATGCAGCCCACAAAGCTGATAGTTTGCTTTTCCTGGAAGAGGTTGGAAAGCATCTTGGGGGCTGTGGAGGTAACAAAGCAGAGGTCAATAAAGGAGAGATTACTGAGGAAGAAATACATGGGTGTGTGAAGATGGGAATCCATTCTTATTAAGGCAATAAGGGACAAGTTCCAGGTCACAGTCATAATGTAGATCATCAAGAATATGACAAAAAGCAGTACTGTGATTTGGGGGAAATCTGAGAATCCTAGGAGGATGAACTGGGTGATCTTGGTAATATTTCTTCCCCCAGTCATCTCTTCAGTGCTCATGCTCCTAAAATCGGAAAGGAAATGAGACAATGCATTGCTGACCCCAGTGACATTGGATCATTATTTTAATGATAGATAATTATGAATATTTTAAACTTTAATGACAACTTCTTAAAACAATATCTAAGAAACAAGCTATGGCACACACACATAAACATACAAACACAAACAAGTACATACACAAAACCAAATATACACACACTCACAAGTCTGCATCATGCTGTCACATTTCTAATTCATAACATTTTTGGAGCTAAATATTAAACTCCTACCAAAGTTTAAATTAGTCTTGTTAAGGAAGGGCCATAAGAGGAACTTTAGAAGGAGGCAGGTAGTGCCCACTCTTCATCCCAAAGGGTCTATCTCATTTGTGAGCATGTTTCCTCTAGTAAAAAGGCACTCAGAAGGATTTTAGTGATTTGGCAATTTAATTCTGATTCTCCTTGCTCTATATTAAACTATCCCAGTGACTTCCACACAATGACCTTGAACACTTAATGTAAAGATAGGACAGCAGAAGTCTTTGAATAGAAAGTTACTGAGGTGCTAGAACCAGTGATTAATACATAGACTCAGCCCATACTTGGGTACATGGTGACTGTCCATTATATCTTCGCTGTTACTCATTGCTAACAATCACGACTGACAGCTGCATCTTGATAGAGTGATTCCAGGTCTCCAATGTTCCCAAGACGTCTTCACCTTACCAACAATGAGACACAATAGCTCCAGGCAGCTGTAGATTCAGAATCGGAATTTAGGCAGATCAACATACCAAGAGACATTGAAATCAACTGGAAAAAAATTATTCTTCGACCTTGCTTGACCATATGTACAGAGGGGTCCAGAAAAAGACGTAAATTGAAGCACCTTGACACTGAAAAGGCTCAAAGATTTATTTATGTATATGAGTACACAGTAGTGGTCTTCAAACACACCAGAAGAAGGCATCAGATTGCATTAGAGACGCTTGTGAACCACCATGTGGTTGCTGGAAATTGAACTCAGGACCTCTGGAAAACCAGTCAGTGCTCTTAACTGCTGAGCCATCCAGCATGGCTGCCCTCTGAGAGACTCTACCAGCAGCTGACTGACACAGATGTAGATACTTACAGCCAACCATTGGACTCAGGTTGGGGACCCCTATGGAACAGTTAGGGGAATGACTGAAGGAGCTGAAGGGGATGCCAACCATATAGGAGAACAACAATATCAACTAATCAGAACCCCTGAGAAATACAGGAGACTAAGACACCAATTAAAGAGCATACATACATGGGTCTGTGGCCCTCAGCACATACGTAGCAGAGGACTGCCTTGTCTGGCTTCAGTGAGAAAGGATGTGCTTAATACTGTAGAAACGTAATGCCCCAGGGAAGGAAATTAATAAATACCTTAAGGAAATGCAGGAAAATACAATCAACAAGGTAGAGGAATAGAGGACCTTAAAGAGGAAACAAATAAATGTAAAAAATACATAAAATTGTAATCAAACAGGTGAAAGAAATGAACAAAACTGCTCAAGCCCTGAAAATGGAAATAAAATCAACAAAGAAAACACAATCTGAGGCAATCCTGGAATTAGAAAACCTAGTAAAGAGAACAGGAACTACATGCACAAGTATCACAAACAAAATAGAGGAGATAAAAGACAGAATCTCAGGAATAGAAAATATCATAAAAGAAGAGGGGGAAGAAAAGAAGGAGGAGGAGAAGGAGGAGGAGGAGAAGGAGGAGGGGGAGGGGGAGGGAGAGGAGGAGGAGAAGAAGGAGGAGAAGAAGGAAAAGGAGGAGGAGGAGGGGGAGGGGAGGGGGAAGGGAGGGGAGGGGGAGGGGAAGGAGGAGGAGGAGGAGGAGGAGACAAGGAGGAGGAGGAAGCAAACACAACTAAGAATAGTAAATGGCAGGAAATAATAGAACTCAAGATTGAAGTCGATCTATTAGAAACAAAGAGACATTGAAGAAATTCAAAGAATAGTTAGGTCTTACTTTAAAAATCTGTACTCCACAAAATTGGAAAATCTTAACAAAATGGATAATTTTTCTAGACATACACCACTTACCAAAGTTAAATCAAGATCAGGTAAACTACTTAAACAGCCCTATAATCCCTAAAGAAATAAAAACTGTTATCAAAAGTCTCACAACCAAAAAAGTCAAGGGCCAGATGGTTTTAGTGCAGAATTCTACCAGATTTTGAAAGAAGAGTTTGAGAATACTCCTCAAACTATTCCACAAAATAAAAACAAAAGGAACACTGCAAAATTCATTCAAGGAAGACAAAGTCATGATAACTAAACCACACAAAGTTTAAACAAAGAAAGAACTACAGACAAATTTTTCTTATGAACATTGATGCAAAAATACTTCATAAAATTCTCGCAAACCAAATGCAGATACACATCAAAAGCATCATCCACCATGATCCATTAGGCTTCATCCCAGGGATGCAAGGATGTAGTTCAACATGCAAAAATTCATCAACTAATCCACCATATAAACGAACTGAAAGAAAAGAATCACATGATCATCTCATTAAAGGCTGAAAAGGCATTTGACAAAATCCAACACCCCTTCATGTTAAAAGTCTTGGAGAGATCAGGGATACAAGGCACATAACTAAATATAATCAAAGCAATATACAACAAGCCAGTTGTCGACATCAAACTAAATGGAAAGAAACTTAATGCAGTTCCACCAAAATCACGTACAAGACAAGGCTGCCCACTCTCTCCCTATCTATTCCAAATAGTATTTAAAGTTCTAGCCAGAGCAATAAGACAATTAAAGGAGATCAAGGGGACACAAATTGGAAAGGAAAAAGTCAAAGTATTGCTATTTGCCAGTAATAGGAGAGTATACTTAAGCAACCCCAGAATTCTACTAAAGAACTTCAGCAAAGTGGCTGGATATAAAATTAACTCAAAGAAACCAGTAGTCCTCATTTATAAAAATGATAAACAGGCTGAGAAAGAAATTAGGGAAGCAACACCCTTTACAATAGCCATGAATAATATAAAATATCTTGGTATAACTCTAACCAAACAAGCGAAAGATCTGTATAACATGAACTTCAAGTCCCTGAAGAAAGAAATTGAGGAAGATATCAGAAGATGGAAAGATCTCCCATGTTCACAGATAACATTAACATAGTGAAATGATCATCTTACCAAAAACAATCTACAGATTAAATACAATCCCCATCAAAATTTTCAAACAATTTTTATAGACCTTGAAAGAACAATTTTCAACTTTGTATAGAAAAGCAAAAAACTTAGAAGAGCCAAAACAATCCAAAAAAAAAAAAACCTTCAGGAGGAATCACCATTCCTGACTTCATATGGTACTACAAAACAAGAGTGATAAAAACTTCATGATATTGGTAGAGAAACAGACATTGCTCACTGGAATTGAATCAAAGTCCCAGAAATAAAACCACAATTGAACTTTGATAAAGAATCCAAGGCCATACAATGGAAAAATGAAAGCATCTTCAACAAATGGTGCTGGTCTAACTGAATGTCTACATGTAGAAAATGCAAATAGATCTATATTTATCACCTTGCACAAAACTCAAGTCCAGGTGGATCAAGGACCTCAACATAAAACAGGATACACTAAATCCCATAGACGACAAAGTAGGAAATAGCCTTGATCACATTGATACAGGAGACAATTTTCTGAACAGAACATCAATAGCTCAAGCTCTAAGACCAAGAAGTGATTAACGTGACCTCAGGAAACTGACATGCTTTTGTAAGGCAAAGGTCACTGGCAATAGGACAAAACAGAGCCTACAGAATGGAAAAGGATCTTCACCAACCCTCTATCTGACAAAGGGCTAATATCAAAAACTTATAAAGACCACAAGAAGTTAGACATGGACAACTCAAATAGCCAAATATAAATATGAAATACTGAGCTAAACAGAGAATTCTCAACAGAGGAATCTATAATGACTGAGTGGCACTTAAAGAAACGTTCAAGGTCCGTAGTCAATAGGGAAATGCAAATCAAAACAACTCTAAGGTTACATCTTACACACATCAGAATAGCTAAGGTAAGACAATTCAAGCTATAGTACATGCTGGCAAGGATGTGGGACAAGGGAACACTCCTCCACTGCTGGTGAGAGTGCAAACTTGTACAACCACTTTGGAAATCAATTTGTCAGTTTCTCAGAAAATTTTGAATAGTTCTACCTCAGAACCCAGCTATACAGCTCCTGAGCATGTACCCAAAAGATGTCCCACCATCCCACAAAGACACTTGCTCAATGATGTTCATAGTACCTTTATTCATTATAGCCAGGAACTGAAAGCAACCTAGATGTCCCTCAGCTGAAGAATGGATAAAGAATATGTGGTACATCTATACAATGGGATACTAGTTAGCTCTTAAAACAAAGACAACATACATTTTGCAAGCAGATGGATAGAACTTGAAAATATCATCCAGAGTGAGGTAACCCAGGCCCAAAAGGACATTAATGATATGTATTCACTTACAAGTAGATGTTAGCCATAAAATACAGGATATTCATACTACACTCCAAGGACCCAAGGAAGCTAAACCAGAAGGAAGGCACAAACAAGGATACTTTAATCTCACTTACAAGGGGAAATAAAATAGTCATAAGAGGCAGATGGAGAGAGGGAACTGTGAACTGTGTGAGAGAGGGGAAAGGGAGTGGATTGGGAGGGTTCAGGATCAGGTGTGGGGAAGGATAGGAGAGATGGCCAGGTGGCCGTGAGAATGAATGGAAATCTGCACCCACTGAAGGGTGTGGGGAGGTGGGGAACATCTAGAGGCACGACAGAGCTTTGTGATGAAGGAATCCTTCAAGAATCAATGGGGGTGACCTTATCTGTGACTCATAACATTGGAGATATGGAACCTAAAAAGGCTACCTCCTATAGCCAGGCAAGAACCCCAATAGAGTTATAGGGACACCAACCCACCCACAAAACTTTTGACCCAAAATTTATCCTGTCTATAAGAAATTCAGGGACAGGGAGAGAAGAGAGACTGAGGAGATGGCCACCAAATAACCAGTCCAACTTGAGACCCATCCAATGGGCAAACACCAGTCTCTATTAATCACTATTAATGATACTGCGTTATGCTAGCAGAAAGGAGTCTAGCATGGCTATCCTCTGAGAGGCTCTACCCAACAATTGATGCAAAATAGTTGCAGGTACCAAGCATTGCATGGAACTCAGGCAGTCTAATAGAAGAGTTTGAGGAAGGATTGATAGATCTGAAGAGGATGGAGATTCCACAGGAAGAGGAACAGAGTCAACTAACCTGGACACTTGGGGGCTCCCAGAGACTGAACAACCAAACAAAGAGTGAGTGTGAACTGGACCTAGGCCCCTTGCACATGTGTACCAGATGTGGATCTTGGTCTTTATGTATGTCCCTGAAGAACTGGAGTGGGGGCTGGCCATGAGTTTGTTGCCTGCCTATGGACTTTGTTCCCCTAACTGGGCTGCCTTGACTGGCCTCTGTGAGAGAGGATACAGCTGTGTGCCTAGTTCTGCAGTGACTGATTGGCAAGGGGGAGGTGTTGTAGATACACAGGCGAACTCCACAATCTCAGAGTAGATGGGGGGGGCAAGTGGGGGAAGAAGCAGCAAGAGGGAGACTCAGAGAAGAGTGGAGTGACATTGGGATGTAAAGTGCACTACTACTGAGGTTATGGAGCACATACAAAAAGAGATCTGTCATGACTGATCTCTGGAAGACCCAACAAGCAACTGGAAGAGTCAGATGCAAATATTTGCACCCAACCAATGGACAGAAGCTGCTGACCCCTGTGGTGAAATTATGGAAAAGCTGGAAGAATCTGAGGAGGAGGACAACACTGTAGGAAGACCAGCAGTCTCAATTAATCTCGACCCCCAAGATCTCTCAAACACTGGACCACCAACCACGCAGTATACACCAGCTGATATGAGGCCCTCAACACATATACAGCATATACCTTTTTATAGTTACCTGTGTTTCCACAAAATTGTATAGCTGCATATTTCAGTAACAATTTAATGTGTATATCCATAATAACACAGGTGGAGAGAAGCGGAATCTGACACTTGCTGGTTGTCCATCCCCTCATCATGCTAACATGGCTTGACCTCAGTAGTCTCATGTATAAATGGAGATGATGAAATTGCCCTTCCTATAGAACTTCTCAAGAACTGAATGATATAAAGTGCATAACACAGCAGAGCTCCAATAATGTTAGCAACTATTCTTGCTGTCATCACCTCCCTCTGTAAAATGCAGTTATGGTACAACAAAGATGAGATATCAAGGATCCCTTGACAAACTAGGTCCTACAAACATTGTCTGAACCAGGTTTCAATAATGGTATTAAGAAACAGTTGTTAGACTATTTATTTCTGTCTCATATCATTTTTTTAACTCCCACTCACTGCGGAGTGGTGTTGCTACATTTGTTTTCCTCCACCAAGTGCCATTTAGAAGATACCGCTGAGGACGAGCGGCTGGAAGAGGCTTTCTCCTTAGTGTTAAGTGTTGTGTTCATTCACATGTGCATTCATCCACAAGTACATATTGAGTGTATTATCAAATGGTCCTGTTCAACTTTGTACTTGAAACTCAAAATCTTAGTTTTCCTCAATTTCCCTTGTGGGTTTATGAGCTTGGCAGTCTTCCTGTTTATTCTTAAAATAAACAGCGCTGTTTCTCAGTTCATTCAAGCTGAGGTAAGTTGAAGGGAACATTTTGAAATTAGGAACTCACATGAGTAACATTCTTAAACACCAATTTAATTGGTCAGTTCAATAAAAATGAATGAAACATCCAAGATGATTGAGATTTCTGTCACTATCTCACAGCATTCTAGTGAGATGGGCAGGCACACTTAGGTGTATTCTATGTAGCCCACTATTCCCAGGAAAAATTAAAAACTTGTGAACTACTATTCTTACTCTTAGCATTTTTCTACACTAATTTATTTAAATGTTGTAACAGAGGAAATACATAAACATAGTCACTCTTTTTGTTCATATTCTGTGTCTGTTCAGTATCTTCCAAGGCAGTTTAAAGTAGAAAAAAATATTTAAGATTTAGCTGAGTAGATAGAGTTTACCAATTCTAATATAATAAAAACATGGCCAGTTTAATGAAATGTGCTGGGAATAATAAGTTAAATGCAGGTTGCTGAGTGACGAGAATGTGAGTAAGAGAAACTTAAAGGGCATTAGACCAGCACTCCATGTGCCTGGAGTGGATGCCTAGATCAGCATTACCTGTGCCTGGAGTGAACACTTAGACCAGCACTACCTATGCCTGGAGTGAACACTTAGACCAGCACTACTTGTACCTGGAGTGGACACTTAGACCAGCACTACTTGTGACTAGAGTGGGCATCTCATATATCTGTACTGCTAAAGCTGATGTTTCTGGGGCCACCAAAGTTGACTATGGAGAACTATTTGAAGATGGTCAACAGTCTAGTGGAACTATGCATGAGTACTCTGTCATATCACAAAACTTGGTTTGTCTCTTACAACTGAAAGTCATGAACCAAAGCTATACATCTGAATAGAATATAATTCCTGTTATTGCAGAGACATTACCCTGGTGAGATAAAAGGCAATGAAAAGTGTTCCTGGGAAAAGAAAAAGTTAAGGTAAGTGGTCAACCAAGCTTTGATCTTAGGAAATCTGAAAGTCAGCCAACTCTTACCTTTGATTCAGATCTCAATTTCTGGCTTTTAGCATCACCTAGGCTTTACAGATAATATCATTTGGCCCCAGCTGACCTGATTATCCCAATTTTAATACATAGAAGATGGAAAGTAACAGACTTCAAGGTACATACTTAAGCATTCAACAAGAACCTCTCTAAAAGTTTAAATATAGGATGTATTCTTCCTCAGAACAGCAGATCATTTGGGTAAATACAGGGAGAAATTGAGGGAAAATATGCAAAATATGCAAGTTAGGAGAGGGGCTAGGACAAAAGTGAGGGAGGCTACTATCTATAAATCTTACTAGACTATGAGTCCTCCTATAAAAATGAAGGAACTGGAGATAGCTGATTCTACCTGCAGGTTTTACCCTCTGACCTTCATCCAGTTACTGCAGGAGACAGGATTCTTGCCAAATGTTGAAACTGCCAATATTTCAAGTAATTTTCCAGGAGGGGCACTAGTATATTCCTAACAGATGCTTTTGGCCATTAACCTGGCTTTCTGCTCACACCAAGTAAGACAGCAACACTGGAGAATCCTCTAAATATGCTGTTGAAAGCCAAAGTGGAAAGGAAAGGCCAATTAGAGAAAATATACGACAGATAATTGTTCTCTGGCATCACGGTTGTCATGGAGATTTTTCTAATAATTCCAGGCCAAGTTTGCCATGTGCATCAATTCCTAACTTCTCCTGTGATCCTATTATTACACCACATCATAATATTACTGACCTTGGAGGTATTGGTCTACAAAACTCATAGGAATCTTCTAGTCCCCAAATTCCAATTTCTAGGTGATAAACTTGAAATCAGAGATGTTAAGGGATTTCCCCAAGATAGAATGATAAGCTGATAATATAACTTGATATTAATAAATGAATATATATAAAACATAAAAACTACTTTATTTTATATAAATGTCCATACACAGTTTCTCAAATTTCTATTGTGAATCAATCAGTATAGCAGTTCTAATAGACCTGCCATGTTTAGTATCCATAAGTGAAGAAATCAAGACACCAAGTTATCCATCAAGTTATGATAAGAAACTGAAATTCAGGAAAAGAATGACTTACTCTGATCACAAGCTTGGGTATTAGTATCACAAAATAAAATATGTGTTGAGAGCAGGCAAGATTCTTCATTCAGTGAGGGGACTTGTATCAAGCTTATGGCATTAGATTCTGGACCCTCATGGTGTACAAAGAACTGAAACCTAACATCAGCCTTGTCTCCAACATACACACACACACAAATGCAAATTTTAAAGTTTTTGGTGGTGGATTTCCAGTTTTGCTACTTACCTTTTTTTTTCTTTGTATACATTTCTCCAAACCACAGTATTTCCATCTATTAAATGGCAATAACAGTAATACATAAAACATAAAGTTTCTCTGAAAAGAAGTGATAAAAAGATTATAAAAACTTTAAATTCATAATATACATCAGACCTTCTGTCTTTTGTCTACAATATTTACAGGTAAATGGATGGAGCTGTAAATAATCAATCTGATGGTGGTAAACCAAATAAAAAAACACAAGCTCACCATGTTCTCTCTCATATGTGTGTGTTAATTTCAATGTTTAGACATGAGTGTTTTAATTGAGTTGTCCATAGAATTCAGAAAATGAGTAAGAGTAGTGGAAGGAGTTTCAGGAGAGGAAGATAGGATGTGGGTGCTAAGAAAGGGGAAGAAACAATGGAACATTAAGGGTTAAATGAGGGGGCAGGGCAAAAAAGAGAGTGGTGGGGGCTACCTAATACTAAGAACCTTTGGAAAAGTCATATTGAAAACTACTATCATAGAATCTAATAAAAAATCTGCACATATACACATATAGTTTAATGGAGTTGCCCTGTACCGAGGGCACTGTGCCTCCCCCACAGTGTCTAGCTTACCTTTTCACTGTATTGCTTCCTTTCCTGTGCAGAAGCTTTTTAGACCCGCAGTGTGCTCCTTCCTTTTCTTGTCCCATGACAAAGTTTTCCACACAAGCAACTTAGAGAGGGAAAGCTTCCTTTTAAATCACAGTTTCAGCACATTGTGGTAGAGAAGGCATGAGAGTGCCTGAGTACAGGTCACATGATAGTGACTGACCAGCTTTGGAACACAAGGCTAGGCTGAAATAGGTAAGAGCCAAATATAACCAGCAAAGAACTGGACCACAGTGACCAAAATATGCCAGTGAGGCTTCCTGTCCCAAAGATTTCACAACCTCACAAGCAGCTCCAGCAGCCCAGGGGCAAGTGTTCAAATATTAGCATGTGGGGGCATTTTAGGTTCAAACCCTACTGTAGTCTTTCTTATACACTTTTGCATTTAGAACCTGAACTTCTCTGGAACTTCCAAGAAATCATCATCAAGGAATTGGAATCATTCTTAAAGATTTTCTTCTCTTCTTGAAAACTTTTAGGGTCAGACCTGACACTTAAGGATTTTTTTTCATTTTTTTTTATTTATTCACTTTACATCCCCATCTCCTCCCAGTAACTCCTTCACACATCCTTCCCTCACTCCTCCTTTCCTTTCACCTGTGAGAAGAAGGAGCTCCCCCTGCCATTATCACCCCACTCTGCCACATCAAGTCACTGCAGGACTAGATACATCTTCTCCCACTGAAGCCAGACAAGGCAGCCCAGTTAGTAGAACAGGATCCACAGGCAGGCAACAGATTCAGAGATAGCTCCTGCTCCAATTATTAGGGGACCCCACATGAAGACTAAGCTGCATCTTCTACAAACGTGGGGTGGGTGTCTGGGAATAGCCCATGCTCTCTCTTTGGTTGGTAGTTCAGTCTCTGGGAGCCCCCAAGGGTCCAGGTTGGTTGGCTCAGGTGGAGTCCCTGTCCTCTTTGAATCTCTCAATCCTTCTCTCAATGATTCCACAAGACTCCCCAAGCTCCATGTCATGGTTGGCTGTGGGTCTCTGCATCTATTTCCTTTGGCTGCTAGATGGAGCTTCTCAGAGGACAGTTATGCTAGAATCCTGTCTGCAAACATAAAAGAGTATCATTAATAGTGTCATGGAGTGATTCTTGCCCATGGTTTGGGTCTCAATTTGGGCCATTCATCAGTTGGCCATTCCCTCAGTCACTGTTCTATCTTTGTCCCTGTACATCTTGTAAATGGTACACATTTTGGATCAAAGGTTGTTTGGGTGGGTTGCTGTTCTTATCCTTCCACTGGAAGTCCTGCCTGGCTACAGGAGGTAGCCACTTCAGGCTTCATATCATTCGCTGTTAGGATTCTCAGCTAGCATCACTCTCATAGACTCTTTGGGGCCTCAACTGAACCCAGTTCTCTGGCACATCCTGGAAAGACTCACCACCCACCCGCCCAGCACTGACTTCCATTATCTCTCCCCTGCTCTCCCTAAACCTGACCCCTCCACATCATACCCCTCCCCATCTCCTCTTCCATCCAGTTCCCTCCTTCATCCACCTCCAATATCTATTTTATATCCCCTTCTGAGAAAGATTCAACCACCCTCCTGTAGGCTATAGTTATTCGCCTTCCTTGTGTCTGTGAATTGTAGCATGGTTATTCTCTACTTTATGGTTAATAGTCACTTATCAGTGAGTACATGCCATAATACATGTCCTTTGGGGTCTGGGTTTCCTCTGGATGACATTTTCAGGTTCCAGCCATTTCCCTGAAAAATTCTCCATGTCCTTGTTTTTAACTGCTGAGTATTCCGTGATGTAAGTTAAACACATATTCTTTATATATTGTTCCCTTGGAGGACTTCTAGGTTGTTTCCAGTGTCTGGCTGCTACAAATAAAACTACTATGAACATAGTTGAGCAAGTGTCCTTGTTGGATAGTGTAGCATCTTTTGGGCATATGCTCAGGAGTAGTATAGCTGGGTCTTGAGGTAGAACTATTCCCAGTTTTCTGAGAAATAGCCAAATTGATTTCAAGAGTGATTGTACAAGTTTGCAGTCCCATAAGCAATGTAGGAGTGTTTCCCTTGCTCTACATCCTTACCAGCATGTGTTGACCCTTGAGTTTTTGATCTTGGCCATTCTGATGAGTTTAAGGTAGAATCTCAGAGTCGTTTTGACTTGCATTTCCTTAATGACTAAGGATTTTGAATGTTTCTTTAATGTTTTTTGGCCATAAGAGATTCCTCTGTTGAGAATTCTCTGTTTAGCTCTCTATCCCATTTTTAATTGGGTTATTTGGATTGTTGGTGCCTAATTTCTTGAATTCTTTATATATTTTGGATATTGAAGTTTGCTTGTAGTATGTGTGTAGATTGCAGTTTTGTCCTATTGACAGTGTCCTTTGGCTTACAGAAGCTTTTCAATTTCATGAGGTTCCATTTATTAATTGTTAATCTTAGTGCCTGAGCCATTGGTGGTCTGTTCAGGAAGTTGTCTGCTATACCAATGAGTTCTAAGCTATTCCCCACTTTCTGTTCTATTAGATTTAATGCAAGTTATGTTATGTTGAACTCTTTGATCCACCTGGACTTGAATTTTGTACACGGTGATGAATATGGCTCTATTTTCATTCCTCTACATGTAGATACATTCAATTAGACAAGCACCATTTGTTGAAGACGGTCTCCCTTTTCTATCATATCATCCTTCACTTAAGACTCTTAAAGATCACTTTGAACGGATGTTTGTGTTGTCTAAGATAAGGGAGCACATGTGCTTGTTTTGCATGTGGAAATACAGTTTTCCCAATGCCCAGTATTGAAGAAATGATTTGTGTGTGCGTGTGCGTGTGCGTGTGCGTGTTGTGTTGTGTTGTGTCTTCCTGGAGCTCTTACTGCACATCAGACAAGTATGTGTTTGGGGGCTAAATTCTGGGCTATGTGCTACTGCTTTAAGTCTGCTTTTGTCACTACTATACTGTTTACTACATCCTTATAATATAGTTTTCTGCTTAGTAGTTTTTTATTCAAGTTCTTTCTAGCTAGAGAGCTATTTTGCTATCAGTTATTACACTTAGCCTCACATTAAGGAGGAATATTTGGGCTTTGAGATAGTATATATTCAAAGTCTCATAGCTCTAAGTGCCATAGTCAAAATCCAAATCAAAACTGTCTGCTACCAGCTCCCATTATTTGAAATTAAGTTCTGGCTTTGTTGTGAATTGGCTCTGCCTGTTTCTTGGAGCCTTGTCTACTTTGATCTACTTTGAGGGATTGTTGTGCTTGTTCATTCAAATTAAATGTATGCGAAAATTATTCATCAGAAGTGAAAGTTCTATGTGAGCAAGGAAATGTAGCCATCCTAGTTTATTAGCAATCTGTGTTACTAGCTGTCCGTAACATTTTGGAAAACTCTGGCCTCAGGTTTTCCCTTAAGAGACAGAGAATGAGGAACTAGACCTGTGCTTGTGTCTTCTCCAGTTAAAATGACTCTAAGAGCAGTCAGATGGGCTACAATTCTATAATTTTTATAAGCCCAGGAAAAGTGAGCATGGGGTCAGATGGGCATTGTAATGCAGGCCTTCAAACTTGCAGAGACAGCTACAACATGACAATTAGGCACCAGAGGGCAAATAACATGAGTACGCTCTCATTGTAACTGACTTTCGTCTTTCACCTTTGCACTCCATGATACATTGAAGAGGATCCCAGTGGTGGCCATTTACCCTGCTATATATTAACAGTGGTTTACACCCCAAAAAGACCTATCTAAGAATGCAATAGACACTCTGGAAAGTAACCTTGATGAAGAAATAGGTAATTTCAACCTTCGACATTAACTGTGGCTAGTTAAATCTCAATGACTGGACAATGATCCCAGTAACACCCATGAGCACTTACTGAGAAATTCCTGTTACTTCTTTCTTTCCTCTTCCTCAATCCTCACCTTCCCCTTATGACAGTTCCTTGGGTTCCTTTACTCTTGACTCAAATTCTCTGAACTGTCAAAAGAATATTCAGAAAAATCCAGGTAAATCTATGTATTACTATGAGATAGGTGATACTGTTAAATTCTAATTATGTAAAGTCTTGAGGATATGACCTTGAACTTTGTTTCTCTCTTGGTTTTTCATCAATAAAATTTCAAAAATAGAACTGCACAGATTTCAGTAAAATGGCGTGTATGAAATATGACTCAATGTAAAAGTCAATAATTGATAGCTGAATTAAAAACACTTATTTGCTGAGTTTCCCAGGAATTTCCTAAGATCAAAACATGTTTGTCTGTATTTCCCAATTTCCCTTACCCAAAGGACACTTTTAATTTTTGCCCTTGGGGATTTTGCTTTGGAAATCATAGTAGTTTCATTTGCATTTAAATAAAGAGCCTTGGTTCATGACTACTAAAAAGCAAGAGACAAAAATGAGCCATGATGATATGGCAGAGTGCTCGTACACAAGTCCATTAGCCTTGTTGGAATACTCCAAACAGCTCCTGTTGTTCAAGCCCCACAGTCTAGAACATAAGCCTTGGTAACGCCTGGAAGATGATGTAGGTAACCCAGACATGGTAGATGCTCACCCCTGGCTGAAAGAACTTGTCTGGTAGTCCCTTTGAAGCTTCTTTGCTTGAATCCTCATTGAACAGCAGCTCCAGCTTTGCCTCAGTGCTCTTGATGTTGTTTTTATTACACCAAGATTGGCATGGGTCTTGAATAACTATATCTACAAAATGAAATATCCAACCAGTGTTTATACCAGTGTTTACATGATTCAGTTCTTGCTTCACTCACCTTGGAAAATGGTGAACTTATGAAAAATCCTCTTAAAGAAAGTGAGTATACTTAGAAATATTTTCCTTTTTCTCCAGTTTTTCTAAATTGTAACATAACAAATGTCAAGATAGCTATATGATAATTTATATCATATAAAACTATAAAACAGAAAATCACCCTCAACTTGTCAGTCCCTCACACTTACCCCTGGCTTAAACTGAATACCACAAGGTTGGCTGCTCTGCCACCAGAATGCATAAAATAGTAAAGAAATTAAGTGAGTTAATTAGGAGTTTTGCATATTGTTGGTGATTTGGGGTAATGTAATCTATAAAAGTATACAATTTAAAGATGGCTTTATTTGCTCTCATGTACAGTCTGTACTGAGAAATTGTGTTAGCATCACTCTAAGAGTAATCCCACCATGGACACACACACATAGTATGTATGTATGTATGTATGTATGTATGTATGTATGTATATATGTATGAATGTATGTATGTATGTATGTATGAAATGATGAATATTTGTGGTAATAGATATGCCAGTACTTCTAATCTGATTGTTACATTACATCATATACTAAATTCTCATATACACTACAAACACTACTAAAATGTCACACTGTACCTCACAAGTATGTACAGCTATGTTTCTATTAAAAGAGAAAACTTCAAAACACACAGTAAACAGATCCCCAAGGGTCCTAAAAGCAAAATAAAAATTAAACCAAGGTATTATATTCCTAGCATCGCATCAAAAGCTGAATATATTTGTATATATATTTGTAAATTTTCTTATATCTGTTAGAATTTCCTTCCAAAAAGCTTGGTAAACTTTCCTATACCAATTTCTAAGCATGAGTCTCAAAAACTGAAGTGCTGTCTTAACTAAGGAACTTCAGTCTCTGAAAGCTTGCCTCAAGATTGTCTTTTCTTTTCTTTTTTTCTTTTCTTTTTTCTTTTCTTTTCCTTTTCTTTTCTCTTCTTTTTTTTTCTTTACAGTCTAGCCATTACTCTCTCATATACCCTGTGCCACAGTTCCTCATCCTATTCCTCCTCCCCTCTTTCACTAAGAGGATGTTCCCTCTCCACCAGGCCTCCCCACTCCCTGGGACCTCAAGTCTCTTGAGGATTAAGCACATCTTCTCCCACTGAGGCCACACCAGGCAGTCCTTTGCTATATATATATATCAGGGATGGGGTGAGAGGGGGTCTCTGAGAAGCTTCTGTATGCTGCCTGGTTGGTGGCTCAGTGTCTGGGAGCTCCCAGGGGTCCTGGTTAGTTGAGACTGCTGGTCTTCCTATGGGTTCACTCTCCTTTTCTGCTTGTTCCATCCATAGGGTGGAATTGTCTGCTTCTATCTCAGTCAGCTGCTGGTTGGGCCTCTCACAGTACAGCCATGCTAGGTTCCTGTCTGTAAGTACATCATTGCATCAGTAGTACTGTCAGGCCTTGGTGTCTCCCAGTGCAGTGGACCCCCAATTCAGCCAATCACTAGACTGACCACATTTCCCACAGTCTCTTCTCCATTTTCTCCCTGCAGTTCTTTTAGTCAGGAACAATTCTGGGTCAGAAATTTTGACTGTTGGTTGGCTACCCTGTCTCTCCTCCTGAGGCCCTATCTACTGGAGGTGGACTCTCCTAGTTCCCTCTCCACACTGTTGGGCACTTCATCTAAGGCCATTGAGCCCTGAGGGTCTCTCACCTCCCAAGTTTCTGGTACTTTCAACAGTGTTTCTTTACCTACCACCTTCTGAGGCAGCATATTTCCATTCATTCTGCTGGCCTCTGGGCTTCTCTCCTGCCCCCCCCCAACCTGATCCTATTCCCTTTGTCCCCTCCACCTCCCCTCTCCTGCCTAAATCCCTGCCTCCTTCTGCCTCCCAGGATTATTTCCATACCCCAACTAAGCATCCTCATGGCCTTTCTGCTTGTTAAAGTTCTTACATTCTGTTGGTTGTATCCTAGATATTCTGTCCTTTTTTGGAGAATATCCATTTATTAGTGAGTACATACCGTCCATGTCCTTTTGAGACTGGGTTACCTCACTCAGAATGATATTTCCTAGTTCCATCCATTTGACTGCAAAATTCCTGGTGTCCTCATTTTTAATAGCTGAATAGTATTCCACTGTATAAGTGAACCACATTTTCTATATCCATTCTTTCATTGTGGGACATCTAGGTTTTTTCCAGCTTCCGGTTCTTACAAATAAGATCACTATGAACAATGTGCAGCACATGTCACTCTGGAACGATGGGGCATCTTTTGGGTATATGCCCAAGAGTGGTATAGCTAGACCTTCAGGTAGATCTATTTCCAATTTTCTGAGGAACCACCAGATTGATTTCCAGAGTGGTTGTACCAGTTTGCAATCCCACCAGCAAAGGAAGAGTGTTCCACTGTCTCCACATCCTCCCCAACATATGCTGACATGTGAGGTTTTGGTCTTAGCCATTCTGATTGGTATAAGGTGGAATCTCCGAGTCATTTTGATTTGCAATTTCCTGATAAATAAGGAATTTGAACATTTCTTTAAAAGCTTCTTGGCCATTCAAGATTCCTCTGTTGTGAATTCTCTGTTTAGCTGTTTACCCCATTTTTTTAATTGGGTTGTTTGTTTGTTTGTTTTGTTTTGTTTTGGAGGTTAGCTTTTTGTGTTCTTTATTTATTTTGGCTATTAACCCTCTATCAGATGTAAGGTTAGTGAAGATTTTTTTCCCCATTTTGTGGGTTGCCAACTTGTTCTATTAACTGAGTCTTTTGCCTTACAGAGGCTTTTCAGTTTCCTAACATATCGCTTATCAATTGATCTTAGAGCTGAGCCATTGAAGTACTGTTTAGGAAATTTCCCTCTGTGCCAAAGAGTTCGAGGCTCATTCTTGCTTTCACATCTATTAAATTCAGTGTATCCTGTTTACATTGAGGTCCTTGATCCATTTGAACTTGGGCTTTGTGCAAGGTGACAGATAGAGATCTAGTCTCATTTCTCTGCATACAGACTGCCAGTTAGATCAGCACCATTTATTGAAGATGCTTTCTTTTTTCCATTGTATGTTTTTGGCTTCTTTGTCAAAGATCAAGTGTCCACAAGTGTGTGGGCTTATTTCTGAGTCTTCAATTCTATTCCATCGATTGACCTCTCTGACTCTGTAGATAACTGTCAAATCCATTTGTTTCATAACTTCTGTTAGTTTCACTGTGTGTCTGTTTAGTTTCTGTTTCGCTGACTTGTCCATTGGTGAAAGTTGGGTGTTGAAGTCTCCCACTATTTTTGTGTGAACTTCAAGGTGTGTGTTTATTTTTCAATGTATTTTGAGCTTTAGTAAAGTTTCTTTTATGAATGTAGGTTCCCTTGCATTTAGGGCAAACATGCTCAGAATAAAGACTTTCTCTTTGTGTTCCCCCCCCTTTGGTAAATATGAAGCGTCTTTTCCAATTTTGCTTGATAACTTTTGGTTGAAAGTCTATTTTATTGGATATTAGAATGGCAACTCCATCTTGTATCTTGGAACTATTTACTTTTAAAAAAAAATGTTTCTCTAGCATTTTACTCTGAGGTAGTGCCTGTCTTTGTCACTGAGGTGTATTTCTTGTATGCAGCAAAATGTTGGATCCTGCTTTTGTATCTAGTCTCTTAATTTATGGATTTTATGGAGAAATTGAGCCCATTGATGTTGAGAGATATTAAAGATAGTTCCCATTATGTTTGTTGTATGAGGTGGTATTATGTGTGTGTGATTCTTTTCGGTTTGTTTTGAGATGATTAATTTCTTTTGTTTTATTGGGTGTACCATCATTGTGTTGGAGTTTTCCTTCTAGTATCATCTTAAGGGCTAGATTAATAGAAATATATTGTTTAAATTTGGTTTTGCCAAGAAATATCTTGGTTTCTCCATCTATGTTGATTATGAGTTTTACTGGGTATAGTAGCCTGAACTGGCATCTATGGTCTTTTTGAGTCTTCATGACATTTGTCCAGGATCTTCTGGCTTTTAGAGTCTCTGTTGAGAAGTCTGGTTTAATTCTGATAGGTCTGCCTTTATATATTACTTGGCCTTTTTACCTTACAGCTTTTAATTTTCTTTCTTTGTTCTGTGCATTTAGTATTTTAAATATTATATGACAGGAGGATTTTTTCTAGTCGAATCTATTTGGTATTCTGTAGACTAAGTTTACATTTTTGGCCATCTCTTTCTTTACACTAGGGAAGTTTTCTTCTATGATTTTGTTGAAGATATTTCCTGGCTCTTTGAGCTGGGAATTTCTTTGCTACCTTCTATTCTTATTATTCTTAGATTTGGTCTTTTTAATTTGTCCTGAATTTATTGGATGTTTTGGGTTAAAATTTTTAATACATTGTATTTTCTTTGAGTATTGTGTTAATACCTTCTATGGTATGGGTTACACCTGAGATTCTCTCTACTATCTCATGTATTCTATTGGTGATGCTTGCATCTGTAGTTCCTTACCTCTTTCCTAAGTTTTCCATTTCTATGGTTGTCTCTATTTGTGATTTCTTTATTGTTTCCACTTTCCTTTTTAGATCTTAGACTGCTTTGTTCAATTCCTTCATCTGTTTGATTGTGTTTTCCTGTATTTCTTTGAAAGGTTTATTTATCTTTTTCTTTAAGAACTTTTACCTGTTTAACTGTGGGTTTTTTTTTATTTCTTTAAGTGAGTTATTTATATCCTCTTTAAAGGTCTCTATTATCTTCATGAGGTGAGATTTTGGGTCATTATCATGCTTTTCAGGTGTGTTGGGGTATCCAGGGCTTGCTGTGGTGGAAGAGCTGGGTTCTGATGGTGTCAAAGTATATTGGCTTCTGTTGGTTATGATCTTGTATTTACCTTTTGCCATCTGGTTATATCCAGAGTTAGCTGGCCTGGGTGTCTCTGTCTAGAGCTTGCTTCCTGTGTCCCTGCATTGCAGCAGATCTTCTGGGAAACATGTAGACTTGCAGTGTTGAGAGAGAGAGGTAAACAAACAGATCTTCCCCAGCACAGATGCAGACTGGAAGGGAAATGGCAAGGTTGTCCTCTCGTCCATTCAAACAAAGAACATTTCTCCAAAGGATAGAGAACTTACTAGTGCATTTAATGTGATTTCTAAATCATGCTAATGTTAGTGTATGTGACACTTATCATGGAGTAATGAAACATGCAAGTTACTCACTGCTTTTAATGTTTAGTATTGAAAATTATTCATGGGTATATATGCAAGGGGGCAGGAGATTATACAAGAATTGTTTCTCCTCAAGCACTGAGCATTTGTCAGTGGTTGATTTTTGTATCACAAGTATTACTACATTTTCCTTTTCAAAATTAACTTATAATTCCTTTTTCCAAATTTATTATATTTCTTGGGACAGTGCCTCACTATGTATCCCTGCTTTGCCTGAAACTCATAAAGTAGATCAGCCAGTCTTCAAACTCACAGAGATCCTAGATCATCTGCCACCCAAGCACTGGGATTAATGTTGTGTACCAACATACCCAGCTCCAATTCACTGTTTTTCAGAAAAAAATTACTTATTAATTTATTTATCAAATTTTTCATAGATTCATTTTTTAATTTTTTTACTTACTCACTTTAGATCCCACTTGCTATCCCTCTCCCAGTCAGCCCCTCCCACACTACTCCCCTACCACACCTCTCCTTCTCCTCTGAGCAGGTGGGGCTCCTCTGGGTTTCTCCCCACTCCCGAATTTCAAGTCTCTGTGATGCTAGTCACTTCCTCTGCTACTGAGCCCAGACCAGGCAGCCCAGCTAGAAGAACATATCCCACATACACGTAACAACTTTTGGGATAGTTTCCATTCCAGTTCTTCTGAACACACATGAAAACCAATCTGCATATCTGCTACATATGTGTGGGGAGGCCTAGATCCAGCCCATGTATGATCTTTGTTTGGTGGTTCCGTTTCTGAGGGCCCCAAGGATTCAGGTGAGTTTATGATGATGGTCTTTCTATGGAGTTTCTATCCCCTTAATGGCTGTAATCCTTGCTTCTGTTCTTCCATAAGAGTCCCCAAGCTCCATTTACAGGTTAGCTGTGGGTGTCTGTATCTGTCTGAGTCAACTTCTAGGTGGAGCCTCTTAGGGTACAACCTATTGCTGTCTGCAAGCATAACAGAGTATCATTAATAATGTTAGGGAATGGTGCTTATCCATTGGATGGATCTCAAGTTGGACTGGTTATGGGTTGGCCTTTCCCTACGTCTCTGCTCCATCTGTCATCCCTGCATTTCTTGTACACAATATAAGTTTTGGGTCAAAAGTTTTCTGGGTGGGTTAGTGTCCCTATTGCTCCCCGGGGCTCCTCCCTGGCCACAGGAGACAGCATCCCCAGACTCCATATCCCCAATGCTGTGAGTCACAGCTAAGGACATCCCCACTGATTCATGGGTGCCTCCCTATCCTAGGTCTCTGTCTCTTCCTAGAGATACCTGCTACATTCCCCAATCAGGTCCAGATTTCCATTCACTGGCATGGCCATTCAGTCGTCCCCTTGTCCCTCCCCACACCTGACCCCAAACACCCAATCCCTCTAGATCCCCTCTCCAACCCAGTTTCCTTCATCCTTCTGCCTTCCAGGACCAGTACTTGGATCATATCTATTAATCTCCTTCCAATTCCTCCTAGAAAAATCTCTTCATTACTCTCCCTACTTCATGTCCTTCTTTATTTTTTGGTTATTAATAACTCCTGAGCCCAATCAGTGCTGAACATATGCACATGGGTTCATGGCCATATATTGGGACACAAGAAACCAATCAGTAGCCAATGCCCCAAAAGAGAATGACTCCCTTCCCCAGGAATTATAAGCTGCTAGGACCTCTTTTGCCAAGAGATTTAATTCATATTTTTCTCTTAGACTATTTTATTGCTAGGATCTGAAACATCTACTTCAATGTCATATAAATGTATATATCTATTTCATAGTTCAATGAGATGTAAGAACTCTAGTAAGTTCTTACACAGGATTTGTGAAAGGGTTTTTTCCTTTCCCTGTTAATTTAAAATACTAATATTGACATATAGAAAAATCTTGCCAATATTTATATTTATTTCCAAGGAATTCATTTGTTCTTTGGGCTCATGTCCACTATTCTAATGATGAATTATTGATAACTATAGTATTAGCATCTAAAAGTAAAAGAATTTTATTCAACTTTTAAAAAACATTTCATCTATCATCACTGACTAATTTAGTCACAAAGTAGGGCAACTTTGTCTTGGAGTACAGACATGGCTTTACCAATAATGCTTTTGTTAGTGAAAGCTAACTCAAAGATTATATTTTAAAATTATGCCTCTATGGTTCTGTAAATGAAATATTTACTTTGATCATTTTTCTCCATCAAGGTCAATCCCATTATATTGGCTCCCTTGTGATCTTTTGCATGGAGACAAGAAAACTAATAAGAAGATAATTAGGAGGGCACATGTCTTCATGACCCAAAGAAGTTTCACTTTCATGGATAAGGCTCTTAATAGGCCTCTAACTAGAGCAGGTATGCCTCACTGTCCATAGGGTTGATAAGAGAGCCCTCAATTTCTCAAAAAAAAAATCAACACTAGCATTTCTATTTATAGATGCAGCAATCATTCACAATTGATCATCAGCTCTCAATAATGATAACCACCGTCTAATGAACAGACCTATGAACCTGATTCTATGCTGCAGGCTGGCCTCCATTTTCAGTCATAGCTGTCTCTATAAAGATTTAATTTGAGGACTTTTGTTGTTATCATTTTTTGGTGTGGACATTTGGAACACTCTAAACTCTGAACTCCTCACCACATCTCATGCAGTTTTTCAAGAAGCAACATACTCTGACATTAGCATAAACAAGGGGACACCAAACAATGAAGTATACTCAACTCTTTTGGAGTGCTTTCTGTGAAGGCTACTGAAGTAGACTTGTGTACATGGTCTCACTCCAACAAAACAGCAGAATTATACATTATAGTATTTTCCAGTTTGGAGACTTAAATATACTTACAAAGAAACTATTATAAATATGCTAAATTATTTCACTTATTTTGTTTGCAGAATAGATATTTGTTTTCTTTTCTTTTTTATTTGAGACAAAGTTTTACTATATAGTATCAGCTGGCCTAGAACTCACTATGTAGACCAAGATAGCCTCAGATATTTGAATTTCCCTACCGAGTGCTGGAATTGAAGGCATGAGCAATCATGTCTAGTTCTATTTCTCATTGATTTTAATTCTTCAAAAATTTCATACAATGTGCTTTGATCAGATTCCCATTTTCCCCAACTCCTCTCAGCATCTTCTTGACAGTTTGAGAATGACTGGCTCTCCATGGGGCAATGAAGCATTTTTTTTTCTTTTTCAGGGATCATTGAAGAAAGACAGACAGGGTGTTTCCAAAACCCATCTCCACCCAACCTAAAAGGGGGGACTTCTGCCCCTAGACCAAGCAGAGAGGGGCCACCCAGAACCCCCTCTGACAGGCGATCTGAATTCTTGCTTAGGCTGCGAGGCTAAGCACTGCAAGGGAATATAAATAAAAGATAAAAATATCTATCTGGGTTCCCTGAGGGACAAGCCTGACTGCATAGGGGTTGATGTCAAAAGTATCCCCTCTCCAGGAAAAAGACATCAGGATGGGTATGGCCCTCATGCCTCATTGGACAACGACAGGGGGACTGGAGCCATTACAAGGTTCCCTTCAAATACTGGAGGTCAGGCCTCTATCCCCGCCTTCGCAAGTTTAGAATTGCCACAGCCCTTCTATACTTAGAGAAGGGAGGAGATGTCAGGGGCAGCCCTGATTACACACTGAAGGCCTAAAATCAGACATAGGCCGAAAATCAGCAATAGGCCTGTCATACATGTATACTAAACCAAGTCTTGGGTCTCAGTGGAAAAACATTGAAACAGATGGCTATAAGCTAATGTAAACAAGAAGCTTTTGTGGAAATTTACAAGCCTGAGTAGCCATAGACCTTGTAAATAGGTAGCCTTGGCAGACAATACCAACTTAGATAAGGACAAATGAGTCATAGGCAGAGTCATAGTGACTTGTCCCCTGAACCTTCACCCAGCCCATACCCGGTTCTGAAGATATCTGTATCTTCACACTCCACACTCCATTGTCATTCCCTTCCCCACATCCTGCCTTTCTGTGTTTATAACCCCTGTGTGAATGAATTATGATTTGAGAAAAAATAAATTATAAAAAAAAAGAATAAAGCTGCCATGAACATAAAAAAAAAAGAAGAAGAAGAAAGACAGATGATGTGAAATTGTAGTGCTATGATTTCGCCCTGCTCAACTATGTACTTCTTGTCTCTCTTTTGATCTTAGGAACACCAGGGAAATGATTGCTAGGGGAAACAGCACTGAGATCACCCACTTCATCCTCCTGGGATTCACAGATTTACACAGAATAATAATACTGCTCTTTATCACATTCCTGCTCATCTATATTACAACTCTGACCTGGAATCTAATCCTCATTTTGTTAATAAGAATGGATCCTCACCTCCACACTCCCATGTATTTCTTTCTCTGTAACCTTTCCATTATAGACCTTTGCTATGTTACCTGCACAGTCCCAAAAATGCTCTCAAACTTTTTCCAGGAAAAGAAAACTATCAGCTTTGTGGGCTGCATTGTTCAGAATTTCTTCTTTTCCACCATGGGGCTGAGTGAGTCTTGTCTCATGGCAGCCATGGCCTATGACAGGTATGCTGCCATTTGTAACCCTCTTCTGTATGCATCGATCATGTCACCCACTCTTTGTGTACTCATGGTGCTGGCATCCTATCTGTCTGGGCTCACTGCTTCTTTACTTCAGTTGTTTGCCTTGCTTCGTCTCCACTTCTGTGGAACTAATGTCATCAAGCACTTCTTCTGTGACATGCCACAGCTGTTAGTTCTGTCCTGCACAAACACTTTCTTTGTACAAGTCCTGACTGCCATATTAACAATGATCTTTGGATTTGTAAATGTGCTAGTTATTATGATATCCTATGGCTATATTGTCTTGTCCATCCTGAAGATCACTTCAGCAAAGGGCAGATCCAAGGCATTCAACACCTGTGCTTCTCACCTGACAGCTGTTTCCCTTTTCTACACCTCCAGTATCTTTGTCTATTTGAGTTCAAGTTCTGGTGGCTACTCCAGTTTTGATAGATTTGTGTCTGTTTTCTACACTGTTGTGATTCCCATGTTGAACCCTTTGATATACAGTCTGAGGAACAGAGAAATCAAAGATGCTATGAAGAGGTTGCAGAAAAAGACAATCTGCAGCTAGCGACACAGAATCTGAAAATTTTAGTATATATGTTCTGCCACAACTGCTGTTGCCCACAATAATATGCACATTGCTGGAACACAAGAAAATTCATGGGCCTTTGGAGGAAAAAGTTTTACTTTGAAGCAGACAATATTTCTGTAGGAACTAACTCATTAAATGCCATGGAAACACCTTTAAGATCCATAGGATTAAGGTTTCCATGTTACACAATGGCCATCTCATTATTCATTCTCCTATGCACAGACATTTAGGAAACATCAAGTTTAGAACCATTATGAACAAGAATGAAGACTGCTAACTCACTGAACTGTCCCCGTAGATAAAAGTCCCCACACAGGGTCCAAAATCCTTGTCACAAGTATCATAACATAGTGTCCTAAACGCTAGGGCATGACCATTGACTGTTCTGTATTTCTGACTAGATGAAGATGATCTGCTAAGACTTCCTATTTATAAGAAATAGACTTATACAATGCTTTGATTGCATCTTCTAAAAAAGAAAAACCACTTGAAACTGCTGGCTTCTTTCTAAGGAAATTGATGCTAAGAACTAGTAAGTTTAGCGTCATATGCTTGCATCCACCAATCATAGCCTAAGAAAAAAGGGAAGTGGTTTGAATCATAACAAATGATGGCAAGAGATTGCAATTTACTTACTATTTTGATGGCTTGTTTCTGGCATCTAGAAAAGTCATGGCCAATAACTGTATCTGAAAATCTTGAAAGACCCTGTAATTTCTTAATGTCCTACACTAAACCCAGACAGTTTTCCCTGCTTGACATAGCCAATTGGATCAAGCCAACAAATTTATTTTTATATGTCTGGCATCTGGTCAAGTTTGCTCTATGAGGACTTATTGCATTGATAGTCACCACATAATCAATAGTACAGTGATTAGCTGCACCTAAAACTCTAAGACATTCCTGTGTATGTCCAACATTCTCCATTCTACTGTTCTGCATTCCTGAAGGTGATGCAATAGTTGTAGTGAAATAACAAAAACTAGATTGATTAGGAAGTTCAGTGGGTAAAGGCACCTGTCACCAAATGTGACAGGTTTCATTCTATTCCAGGACTCTGCAAGGTGAAAGAAGATAACAAGCACATACCATACCATACCACTCTGAAGGCATGAACGAGCCTGTACACATAGTTTTTAATTACAAAGAAATATGGACAAATGTAAGGCTCAACTCTTTTTTGATGAACCACACAAAGGAGCAAACCTTTACTCACCTGTGTTCACAGAACTGGTTTGGCCCCCTAGGCATGGGAATCCATCCTGCTTGCATATATGATGCTCTCTACACCCCCATGTACAATATAAGCAAAATCTTCCTGAATTTCACTGCTTTTATTCCAATGTCACTTTCTCATGCTTCCTGCTCTTTTTGATGCTGGAAATGCCCATGCACAGTACTGCTGTCGTGAGAATTTTGGTTTCTTTAAAAATACAGATATGTTATCTGAATATATTTTTGTTTTAATACCAGATGTAGGCTATTGGGCTGAATCAGGTTATCCATAGCAGCTAACTATAACTTGTCTTCTGCTTTGGCAGGGGTGTGATTTTGCCCATTGAAAATAGTTTATGTTTGGGAATTCTGGGCACTCCAGAGAGGATTTGAAAATGCCAAAGCCCTAAGAGGGGGTGGCAACTGTTACTCCCGCTGCTGCTGCTTTTGACGGTTGCTGTTTGCTGTTTGTTTGCTGTTTGCTGGCTGCTGGCTGCTGGTTGCTGTTTGCTGTTTGCTGTTTGCTGTTTGCTGTTTTCTGGTTGCTGGTTGCTGATTGCTGATTGCTGGTTGCTGGTTGCTGGTTGGAGATATCCTGCTGATGACGATTGGACTTGACCCCAAGAAACTCAAAACCCATAATCAGCAGGAAGCAGTCTAGTGATATTGACACCACTTTCCCCCTATAATCTTCTTTCTCTCCTACCTAGAGTTTAGGGGTTGGAAGGGATGAAGGAAGGTAGTAGGGAAAAGAAGCCAATAAAGTAACCAAAAGAATGGTTACATATTGCTCAGGACCCTCTTCCTGAAAGCACAGGAATAGCCACAGCAGTCACTCACAATCATGGTTTGGAACCCTCACAAACTGGGTTTGGAAGCATCTCTCTTCAAAGCTACCAGGCCAGATGGCTAGCTGGCATTGTCTAACTCGAAGAAAGGCAGATCACAGACTTTTATAGACCATATTTTAGAAGCAAAAAAGCAGCCAAGTTCTGAAATAAAACTATGATGTTAGACTTTGCTTCAGTGTCTGGGCACATAGGAAACCCAGCATGCATAAAGTATGGTTTTGTATTCTATGACAGAGTTCTGATTGTTCTAATAAAATTTTGTTCTTACAAACAAGGAATGTGGATGCTTTTTTTTCTTATGAAATCTTTAAGAAGAAGAAAACTTGATCCACATGATCCAAAAAAAAAAAAAGGAAAGCAATATCTGACTTTTGATTCATTTTTGATAGCTGTGAGCTGAGAAAGTGGCTTTCAGGGGACATCTAATCCCTAACCTTGACCCTCAGCCTACAATACAAATGAGACTCCATGTGGGCTTAACTGCTACTTAGATATGCCTTGTGAGTCTACCCTAAAAGATGTGGCTTCTAAAAAGCCCTGTATCACTGGCCTGCTCTCCTGTTATCTCTTGCATCCTGTGACAGATGCCATTACCACCTGGGCATATTGTTGTGCACCTGCCTGCATAACACCTATTTCCCATCTAGTTCCTGCTTTTGGTACAAAACAAAAGTGGCGTTCTTTCTGCATTTAACATGTTTTAGTGTTGATGGATTTGCATCTTGGGAGGCTCTGGAATTATTCTGTACCACATACATTACCTTTGGTCGTTTTCTGACAGAGGAGCCTGCATGAAATTTCTACTTTAGCCAGCTAAGTACTCTATCCTAGTTTTGCAAACATGCTGTGGCTTGACCCCAGGCTTCCTACATGATAATCATGAGCTCTTCCTCTAAGTCACTCTGCAGGTTGGCCTTCTTAATGCATCTATTTGATCTTGAGTTCATTAACTCATTTTACTTAACACCACTTGAAATTTGCAGATCATGATTCTATTTATGGAGATCAATACAATGTTTGACATGTGTATTCAGTGTGAAATAATGATGTCTTTTTTACTGTTCTTTTGCTATGAAGAGACACCATAACCAAGGTAATTGTTATTTTTTTTAAAAAAGGCATTTAATTGGGGGCTTGCCTACAGTTTTAGAGTGTTAGTCCAAGATCATCATTCCAAGCAGACAGGCATGGGGTTAGAACAATAGCTAAGAGCTTAACACTCTGATCTGAAAGGCAGATAGAAGGAGGGAAGAAGAGAGGGGGAATTGGGCTTGGCATAGGCTTTTAAAACATCAAAGCACATCCCTAATGACACACCTTCTTCAATGTCAATGTGTCCTGGGTTATGCAGGATGATTGATAGAAGAAAAGAGAGAAAATGTAAGATGAATTTAGGCTTCTCAGCTGCAATGGATCAGCCTCTCAAGAACTGAACACTGACAGCTTCCTAGAAGCTCTTTTTATTGTTATACAAAAGGCAATTTTAGCAAGTCAATTTTGGCATGCCAAAACTTCTTATCTGGTCTAGGGGTTGACTTGAAAGACTCATCATCTAAGCTACTCTCAGCCATACAAGATTTCCTGATTTACCAAGCATGTCTTGAGGCTAAGTTATGTGAAGGCTCTGAGAGCCCTTCAAAGAACAACCTCATAAAATCTCAGATAACAGTCACTGACAAAAGGCTACTTCAAAGCTTAGGTGCCATCATTCCAGATTCATTTCAGAAACAACAGTTTTGCTAAAATTTTGCTATATTTCAACAAGGACATGTTATGGACTTAGATTTTTCAAAACCTACTTTTAAAGGGGTTTTTAAATGCTTTACCCTCCCTTCTAGCCTATCACCCACCAGAGGTAGTAGAAAAGAAAGGTTATTAGGACAAAAGAGGATGTGGACATGTTTAGAAATGGTTCTTTGGGGAGAATTGAATCTGCATTGTCAGAATATCAGCAGTTTAATTCTCCCAAATCAACAGTAGTAGCTCGATCCAGAAGAAACCACAAGGCTCTGGCAATCAGCCAAAGTCTGCAGAAGGGACAAGAAGCTGCTGGAATTTCATGAGAAGTTCTTTGGTGTTTTTCTTTCTATGAAGTCATGACAAATGACCATTAGGGAAGAAAGCATGGCAAACCAATGCCAATCCCACAGTGTCATCAGTGAAGACCAGCATCATCAAAGCCCAACGAAGACCAGTGACAATTGGCAAGGTGAACCAATGCTACAACATCTTCCACTGTCTGTTTGGTTATACTTATACACTTTCCAAACAACTTGTGTCCTCTCAAGCATCTGCTCTAGAAAAACATCACATGCCCTTTTTCCAAACACCTTCCAGAAAAGCACCATGTGTTTGTTCTCAGCAAAACATCCTCTCACATGTCTGCTTCAGAAAAGCATTCTCTCATTGTCTGCCTCAGCAAAACATCCTCCATATACATCCTCTCATAAGACAGTTTCAAAAAATTCACATGCCTCAATTAAGTCTCCAAAGAAATCAGACATTTCCTCTACAATATACCTTCTAATCCTTCTCAAATTTTGCCACTAACTGGGGACCAGCATCCAAATATATGAGCTTTGTGAGAATATTCTTACTCAAACTACCATAGATGATGCTAAGATAATAAATATATCCGCCACAGCCTGCTTTTTTTCTTAGGCATTTGGTGTGTGCTGTGTTTGGTCTCCAAAGGGACATGTTTTAACAACTGGATTCTCAGAATGAGACATTTGGGAGGTGGTGGAATCTTTGAAAGATTGGAATCTAGTCAATGGTTATTAGTGGCATGCCATGCAAGGGCTTGTGGACCCAGTGGACCCAATCAATCCTTTTCTGTCTGCCTACTGGCTCAGGATGTGAGCAGTTTACTCCAGTATGCTCCCACCAATACCACCCAGTGCTCCAGTCCCAGCCATAAAGCAATGAGACTATCCAGTCTTGCACTACAACTGCCTGCACTGTGGCTATGTAACCTTTCCATCTTTATCAGCTAATTCCCTCAGGCATCTCATAGAAATGGATAGTTGACTAATAGGACATGTTTGATGAAAGGTGAGTTTAATTGTGCTCTTCTCTCATCTCTAAAGGATATTTTCCTCAGTCAGAGATCTTAAGATTCAGCGGAAACTCATATCCATATTCTTTCTGTGATGTTATAAATATGTCTCTTTGGGTTTCTAAAAGACAAAGATGGTTTTACAGTATACACTTTGTCACCTTGTTTTCAATAACTAATTGTTGGACTTGGTGTTGGGTATCCGAATAATACCCAGCTTCACAAATTTATTTAATATGTGCTGAATAAATTAATTAACCATACTTTTTTAATATAAGTGTTAGTAATTTGACTCATACAGTCAAAACTACCATGTTACTTACACTCAAAGTTAATGATTCAGCATATTTTATTACAACATACATCCGTTTTGTCTTTTTAAAAAAATTGCTTTTAAAAGCAAAGCACACACAGACACACACAGACACACACACATATATATTATATCTGCATGCTAAGAGTTTATAAAATAGAGTTGTCTTTGGAATACTTCCCTTGAAATTACTGGTTAGAGTGGTCCCAATGCACCCAAAACAGCACAAGCTACTGCCTCTGCCTTTTATAGAACACCATTGCAAAATGCCAAGGCTATTGCTAAATATACTTCATATTTTAGTTGCTATCCCAACATCATATCTTCACTGTCAGGGGCAGCCCTACTTATACACTGAAGGCCTTAAAATCAGCCATAGGCCTAAAATCAGCAATAGGCCTGATGTACATGTCTGCTAACACAATTTCTTGGGTCTCTGTGGAAAACCACTGAAACAGATGCCTAGAAACTATTGTAAACAAGCAGCTTTGGTGGAAAATTGCCAGGCTAAATAGTTATACACCTTGTAGATAGGTAACCCTGGTGGCTAGTACCAACTTAGGTAAGGACAAGTGAATCATTGTCATAGTCATAGTTATAGTGATCTGTCCACTGAAATTTCACCCAGCTGACACTCTGTTCGGGAAGATATCTGTACTCCCCCTGAACACTTACGCTCCTGCGTCATCCCCTTCCCCACATCCTGCCTTTTTGTGTATATAACCCCTGCGTGGAAAAAGTAAAAATTGCGGTTTGATCAGGCTATAGACAAGCCGTGTTTCTTTGCATTCCCCCATTTTCCCCCCATTCTCTCTTAGGTGATCTCCCTAGACCCCTGTTTAATGCCCTGCTGGACAGGACACTTTACAATAATGGACTAAATTCTCTTAAACTGTAAGACAAAATAAATCCTTCCCCAGCTTATTGTTTCTGTCAAGTGTTCTGTCATAGCTATAATAAGAACAACAATACAGATGGCTAGGAAAAGTCAGAAAGAAGTAGATTGACTCTCATAGAACAGTCCTAGAAATTAAGGCAGCAGGAAACTGCACAGGGTGGACAAGCGCTGAAAACTGACCCTTCAGCTGAAAATGTATGCAAGATAACTGGGTTTTGAGGCCTTCTTCTTGTTTTGTGTTCAGACAGCCTTTCCTACTATCTGTCATCACTCCAGCAAAAGACAGAAAGAGGTCTATAATCAAGGAAATTGGACCAGACTTCATGGGCTCATGACTATGATTGTCATACACACACACACACACACATACACACACACAAACACATACACACACACACATACACACACACACATACACACACACATACACACACACATACACACACACACAAACACATACACACATACACACACACACACACACACGAAAGCTAAAACAAAAGGGTAAGTTCATATCTACACAGTGAGGTACTGAAGCCCATGCTTCCCCATACATTTATTCTACTCTATCCCATTAGCTCTTGAAGCATTGCTTGCTGAGTTAGTGTCTCCTAGGAGACAGGAATCTCCTATGCAGAGCCAAGCCTTCCCAAGACATGCATGGTTCCACAAATCAACCATAAGTCCCTGTAGGAACAGTAGTAGATCAATCAAGTCCATAGTTATGAAAGCCAAGTTTCAAGCTTCTGTCTTTAAAAGGTTGACTTTACTTTAAAAACAAGTCTAGTTCCATATCAAAGTTGAGTGACAAAGTCTAGTCCAGCTACACTTCCTGCTCTCCTCATCCATGCCTTTTCCCCAACACTCCAGATCTAGCTCAGGTTGAGACTGTAGAATCTTGGGTGTTCGGCCAAGCCCCCAGAACCCAGAGACCTGACAGGATGTCCCCTTACTAGATCAAGTAAGGGTAAGGCATGAGACTAACAGGTCTCTGCCTAAAGAAAAGCCCCGCCCACTTCCTATATAAGCAAACCCCCTCTGATATTTTTTGGGAAAGCTCGTCACTCAGACACATCGCTATGTCAATAAATCTGGATGCCAATCAATCTCACGCGTCTCTTGAAGTCTCTTGAAATCCTGGACTCATTGCGTAAGCCAAAACCCACTTGGCGGGGGCGGGAGTGGGAGAGATAAGTCTTTTGTTCTAGCGGGCACGGGACACTTCCTCTTGAGAGCCGCAGTTCCTGGAATGCGGGGCCCCCCCCCCCCCCCCCCCCGCCGCGGGGCGGCGCGCGGCCGGGTGGCCGCCCCCGGACTGCCGCGACCCGCGTGCGGGCGGTGTCCGACAGCCGGCCGCGGAACACTTTCTCCTGACGCCGTGTCCCGCGTGTCTAGCATCTCTGCCACCCACGACCTGCGTCCCCACCCAGTTTTGCTCCCGCCCGCGCGGCAGTGCCCTGTAGCGAGCCGTTCTGCTGCTCCAGGGTCAGGGAGCAAGAGAGACAGTGGGGACAGGGACGCAAAGAATGGAGACAAGACGAAGTCTGGTCAAAGATGAAGTCTGTCTGCTGGAGACGGAGTCTGAGTCTGTCTGCTCTCTGTTGAGTCTGTCTAGTCGAAGTCTGTCTAGAGACGAAGTTTGTCTGCTCTGACTAGTCTCTCTACTCTCTGCCTCTGACTCTCCATAGAGTCTGTCTAGCTCTCTGTCGAGTCTGACTAGCTCTGACTCTGGGTCTGCCCTGGCCTCTCCTTTTAGTGCCCGACAGCACCCTATGTCCCAACCAACTCTGGCTATCTTTTTCTGCACTGCAGTCAATTTCTAGGCTTCTTTCAGAACCTTCCCTACCTATACTCCAACCAACAGGCCCCTGCCACATCCAATCTCTTCTGTGTTTTGATAGTTTTTTTTCATATTCCTTTTTTTAATCTGGCCTAGATTCTCTACTTTAAGACCAGATATTCTACCTTTTGCTTGATTCATTCTACTTATAAGGCTTTCCTTTGAGTTTCTAATTGGATTATTTGGGTTTTTCAATTCCATATTCATTACAGCATAAGTCTTCCTCAACATTGCTATCTCCTTAATGAATTCAGTTCTCAAGTCTTACATTGTCTTTGTCATTTCTACCCTCTCCATAAGTTTGTGTTTTCTAGGGCATTTATTATCCTTAAGCTTTCTCCTTTGATTTCATTGAGCTGTTTCTTTGTGTCTTCTTAAAACTCCTTGACTTCTTTGATGAAGTCTATGACTAGTCCTTTAAATTCTGTGTTCTAGAGTTCATCTAGATAATTCTCGTTGACAAGGATCTCTAGAGTATTGGTAGGTTTGGGAGAGAAGATAATGGCTTAATCTTTCCTATTGTTATCTGTGGGACAATATTTGAGCATGTGGGCTTCCTTTGTTAGCTCCTTTACTAGTTAGCCTATGGATAAAGCAGATTAGAGAAGAGGAGAAGATGATGGGCCACATTGTGTCTAGAGGTTAGAAATGGCTTGGGTGAAATGAAGCCAGGTGAACAGAGGGAACTGGGGTGGTGTACAGGTTGTGCTTCCTGTTCCAACCTTGGAATATGGAACTAGACCTACCTAGTTGGAAAGATTGGATGTGACAGGGGAGAATCCTGTGGTTTGAGGTATGGAAGATACTGGCCCAAGCCTCACTCTTTTGTAGTAAACATAGGGAAAGCTAGACTATGCTAGTATACTGATTGTGAAACCCAGACCTAGTCTGCAGGGTTGGAGAAAAGCTGTGAATAGGAAGTCAGGGATACTTATCAGGCTAGACCCTGGAGAAGGATTGGGAAGTCTGGATACTTAGTGGGAGTGATGCAGGTGGCCTAGTATGAACTTGTAGATGGTCTCTGTTATGGCAGGTGCTGGCAGCCTAGATGTTGGCTTTGGCACTTGCAGGACTGGTCAAACTCTAAACAATAGTTTAAATATTATTTTGTTACATATGGATAAGTACAAAAATTTAAAGGGACAAAGAAAAATAAAATAGGAGGCAGATTATAGTTACATGAAGAAATAATCATATCATGTATCTGAAAAGACTGGCTTATTCTGTAGCCTGGGTGATCACTCATATTTCCCCTAAGATGCACCTCTCATGTAGTACCCAGTATTTTCCTGAAGGAAAAGTCAAAATCTGAAGACCAATGTACATGAACTTAAACTTTGTTGGTATCTTATTATAAAACAGTAAGCATTTTCTTTCTTCTTATTTGGGTAGAAAAGATCACAAGATCAGGTAGAGAGAAGAGGAAGGGCTCTGTCTAGGTATGTACTTTGGGAACTTTGTATATTATTTGTCTTTTCTAATTTTTCTAAACCCAATGCTAGGATAGATACTCATTCCTGCTCTTTTCCCCTTCTTCTCTACTCTTATGCTCCTTCAGTCTTTTCATTATTCTTTAAACCATTGAGCTACAGAAGCATGAAGGTAGAAAGAGATCTATGTGTTACTTCTTGTTTCCAAATATCTGAGACATCTTTTTTAACATGTTCCATTCATGCAGTCTCATTTAAAAGCTAAAATAATTGGCCTAGAATACAAAAATAGAGAACTTGAAAATCCATTACAGGGATCCCAACTCAGAGTCGTAGGGAAAAGTAGTGATAGTTCCTATGGAAAACTGGCGTAGTGGATAAGAAGATTAGGCATGACCACTATATGAACTCTAGGATTCTTTCAGGATAAAAGGAAGGTTTGCTGACTTCCAAGTGTCTCAAAAGATGAATCCTTTCCCAAGAGAGTATGGAGCCTGAGCAGGGAACCCTTTCCTCAAGCTGATCTCTCCTCTATAACCCTGGAGACCTGTTATTCACAGTTGGCTTTAATTGCTTACCTTTGGTGTGAGCTGTGCACTCGACTCTTTTCTAACATGCAACATAGAAAATCCACAAGCACTTAGGAGCATTTTGCTCCACAGCTGGCTCATTGCTGAAGAAGATGGAGTCCAATCGGTCACTTCAGGACACCTGGGAGTTTCACAAAGAAGAGGGAGTTGGATCACAAGAAAGAAAATCTTTCCAAAAACTCTAGGTGAGTTCCTTACAGATTCTGTAACAAGGTTTGTCAAGGGGCTCAGATCCAGATACAATTTTATAAATTTACAAATAGCTTTATGTAATCATCCTTCAATGCTAGGTTTCACTATGTAATTGGATTTGTGCAGTTTTTAACACAGTAATCAAATCTGTAGAAGGTTTATCTGAATATTTAGGCTGTGTAAATATACATTAGCATATGGCAAATGGGGACCAAATGGGTGGTTTGTAAAAGCCTTTCCTCATTCAGCTGATGTTAAAGTCTGAGAACACAGACTCAGAATAAGAGCTGTGGATTGATTTTGAGGCACTTAACCTATCTGATTTCTTTCATTAAAAAAGATAAATTTTTAAAATCTATTGTTCCCTTCAGAGCAAATCTAGTATATTTTGATAAACATACTAGATTTGAAGTCAGAAAGCATCTCCTGTTTTGCTCCTTTTGTTTAACATTGCTTTCACATGGTAGGGTAGATATAGTCAGCAGTAATTTAATGAGAATTTCAAAAGGCAGAAAGAAATTATTTTTTAATATTTTCATGATACAAAAATGATAAATACTTGAAAAAATAAATATGTTTAGCCTTATTTCAGCATTGTAAAATGCAAAATGTACAGAAGCATTACATGGTCATGTAATTACTTTTTGTTTCAATTACAAATATTTTTTAGTTCTATGCCCAAATTAGGATGATAATTCAGTTGTAAAGTGATTGCCATACGAGCCTAAGGATCTGAGTTTGGATCATCAGCATTCATGTAATAAATCAAGTATTGTGACATGCACCTGTAATCCCGGTATTGGAGAGGCAGAGATAGGTGGATACCTACAGCTCTCTGTTCAGCCAGCCTAGCAAAATTGAAGAAGTCCAGGCTCAAGAAGAGACCCTCTCTCAAAAATTAAAATAGAGAGTAAATAAGCTAGGCACCCAACATTTATCTGTGATTTCTACATGCATTTACACACAGATGTACATGTACACACACATTTGCATGGTCAACATTGAGGACTTTGTTTTTTAGACAAGATCTCACTATTTTGTATAGGTTGGTCTTGAAAATGTGAACTGAAGCAATTATTTACCTTATCCTCCTGGGTGGTGTGGCTACTGGGATACCCCACCATATCTGGCTATGAGGAACTTCTGAATGTGTGACTAGGATTAGCAAAATGAAAACAAGAGTGAGGAAGAGAAATAAATGAAAAGAGGAACCAAAGTAGTGCTTCATCCTTTGAGATTAGTCCCATCTTCATTGTTCCTAATAAATAAAGTTCTTCATATTTGTATCTGACAATGGTTGGTTTAATCATGATTGCTTTTTCAATGTCTTCTAAGTAAATATTATGAAGAGCTATCAGTCAGATATCTTGAAAGAAAAGAGGATATCAGGGATTTTTTTATGTTTTCGTTCAATGTTTTTCCCTTTTCATTTGCTAAGTAAGCTCAAATGGAGGTTGAGTGAGGAAAGTATATTATACCAAAAAAAAATGGTGAGAAAACCTAGGGGGAAGGGAGCCAAGAAAAACTATCTCAGGACAAGTTTTATCTGAAACAAAAGAAGAAATATTAGGCCTTTTTCATTAACAAGAGGCAATTGAAAACAAAGCTTTAGTTAGAAATAGCTATACCTAGTGGGTGGAGAAAACAATAGAGAAATTTAACAATACCTCTGAGATGAGCAATATCATGTCTGGCTTAACCCAGGTGTGGTTTGCTGTGGCCCTTTTCTCTATCATCATCCATGGGTGCATATTTAGCAGGTGCTGCTATGGAAAGCTGAGTTCCAGATTTTCAGTTACTAGAGCCATTTTAAAAGATAATGTGCTACCTTATAGTTTCATCTTTTCCAAAGAGGATAAATTACCCTCCCTTTCTTTTTTTTTAATTTTTTTATTGGATGTTTTATTTACATTTCATATGTTGTCCCCTTACCCCATCCCCACCCACCCAGGAACCCCCTATCCCCTCACCCCTCCTCCTTCTTCTCTGTGGATGTAACCCCTACCTACCCCCCCACTCCCACCTCCCCACCCTCAAAATTCCCACCCCCTGGGGCGTCCAGCCTTCATGAGATCAAGGATCTCTTCTTCCACCTATGCCCAGCAGGGCCCTCCACTCTTACATATTCAGCTGAAGCCCTGGATCCCTCCCTAAGTGCTCCCATGCTGGTGGTTTAGACCCTAGGAGCTGTACCCTCCCTTTCTTGAAGAATGCTTTTATGTTCCCTTCCTGAGAGTTTATGTAAAATTTACTAGTTTTGTGTGTGTGTGTGTGTGTGTGTGTGTGTGTTATACATATGTTTTTTGTGGCTATGTGCATGGAGGCCAAATGTTAGGTATCTTTCTTGATAGCCATCCACTTTGGTGTTTGTTTGTTTGTTTGTTTGTTCTATTGTTTTGTAATTTGTTTTTGAGACAGGTTCTCTCACTAAATATTGTCATGAATGGCTAGACTGGATAACCAGTTGAAATATCTCCCTGTCTGCACTGGCCTCCATCCACACAGCTCTGAGGTTACAGACATATTCTACCAGACCCTGACTTCTACATGGGTACTGTTACCTGCATGAAGACTCGAGTCCTCATGCTTAGTAACATGAACCAATAGAAGCATCTTTTCAGCCCTTGTTCTCTTGTGACTGATAGCACTTTCAATGACCTTCTCATTGCTTGTTCACTTGCACATCAGTGTGTCTGAGATAAGTTCTGTCGATAAAAAGATATTTGAAGAGATATTCTTAACTCCCAGGAGTCTTTCAAGAGTCTACCTTTATTCCTGCACTAGCTGTTAATATCTCACATAACTGTATCCCTTCTTCATGCTACACAGGGTCTCTTGATTATAATTGTGCCTCTCCAGAGATGTTTTATATTTTACCCGGCTATAGGATTTTTTATAGGAGGGAGGCTTTGACTTATCAACTCATGAAGAACATTGTTTTCCATGCTACTGTTCTTAAATAAGAAAAGGCAGAGATTGATATATTTTACTGAGAAACAGTGATGCACCATACCCAAGATTCTGGTGTGGAGTGGGCAAAGGTGCAGTGTTGAGAGAGGAAAAATAACATAATCTTCTCTCACCTTTCCTCAGCAGATGATGCCCAGCAGATCTGTGTTGGGAGATGGAAACCACACGTCTGTGACCATGTTTGTCCTCCTGGGGCTCGTGGATCAAGCTGAACTGCAGCTTATCCTTTTTCCTGTCTTCCTAGGGACCTACCTCATTACTCTGATTTGGAACCTGGGCCTTATCATTCTCATCAGAATGGACTCTCATCTGCAAACACCCATGTACTTTTTTCTCAGTTTCTTGTCATTTATAGATATATGCTACTCTTCTTCCATTAGCCCAAGGATGCTTTCAGACTTCTTAAAAGCAGAGAAAACAATTTCCTTCATTGCTTGTGCCACTCAATATTTTGTTTTGGCCTGGATGGGTATGTCTGAGTGCTGCTTGCTGGCTGCCATGGCCTATGACAGGTATGTGGCTATTGGTAGCCCTCTGCAGTACTCAGCCATCATGGCTCCCAGTCTTTGCTGGAGAATGGTTGCTGGTGTCTATGGGAGTGGATTCTTTAGTAGCTTTGTTCAAACAGTTGCTTGTTTTAATCTCTACTATTGTGGGCCAAATGTCATTCATCATTTCTTCTGTGACATGCCTCAGATCATTCCCTTGTCTTGCTCTGATCCCTTCATCAGCCAGCTGGTTCTTTTCCTGGCATCTGTCTTTGTTGGGTTTGGCTCTTTCCTTGTTATCCTCTTATCCTATGTATTCATTGCAGTTTCCATCCTGAAAGTGGCCTCATTCAAAGGCTGTGTCAAGGCCTTCAAGACATGTGGCTCCCACCTGGCAACAGTGACTCTCTTCTATGGCACAGTCCTTTCTGTGTACATGCACCACAGCTCTCAGCACTCCACCAAGCAAGACAAGGTCCTGTCAGTGGTCTATACCATCCTCATCCCCATGGTAAACCCTCTGATCTACAGTCTGAGGAACACAGAGATCAAGGGGGCCCTCAAGAGAGTGATGAAGAAGGCAGCACATTTACCTCAGAAAGCATAGCATCTGGGCAGGTGCCATACTTAAGAGGAAGGCAGAAGTAAAAACAATGAGGATACCTTCTGTAGACCTTTCATATTAACTGATGTAGTAATAACGTTGTTGAGCAGACAGATATAGCAATCACCTGGCTTACTTGACACCTGGGGTTACTGTGTTAGCTGTTTCCAGGTGGTCTAAGACAATGATGTCTAAACTGAATACAGTTTTAAAAGTTTGCTTCTCAGAGTCTTCTGAGTATGACGAGACCCTTGCACTCATGAGCTTAGCACCTATGGTTGCCTACACAAGATCTACATAATATCAAACCAATCAACATTTTAGCATGGGTAGGAGAGAGGCACATGAGTCCTCACCCCTAAGATGAGAAGCTATTTGACAGCTGATGACTGTTATGGGATGGAGCATTATTATTAAGGGGATGGTCTCTCACAGGTGGATGACCACATACCTATGCATGCATGGGCAGTGCTAATTGGACTCAGTGACTTATTTTTTTAAATGGAAGGCATGAAATTAAAAAAAGGAATGTGATGATGATGTGAAAATTTCAAAGGACATGGGAGGTGGATATGAGCAAAACACACTGTATGTATATATGAAATTCTCAAAAAAGTAAAAGAAGAAAGAAAAAGACAATAGTATTTGTGGCTAAATCCCAGATAAATAAGACCTTAATATCATGGTGTTTTTTCTAATAACATGTGTTTTGAGAGCTAATGCACATAGAGAGATGGCAAGAACTAGGAGTGGACACAGCTTTTCATTTCTTCAGATTGTAGTGATTTTAGTTAAGTGATTTTTTCATTGTAGTAAAACATAAAGCTATGTGATGCATAAACAAATGTATGGAACTGAAATGAGTTAAAATAAATATTTTATAATTTTAGGCCCAAGCAAAAATACAGAATGAGAATAAATGAATAGTAAAGATCAAAGAAGAGGAAGAGAGAAAAAAGGAAGAAAGAGGTAGTAATAGAGGAAGAGAGGAAGAGGAAAAAAGGAGTAGAGGAGAAGAGAGCAAGGGGTGGAATAGGAGAGAAAGGGAACAGAAGGGTGAAGAGAGAAGGATACAATTAGACAATAAGAGGAAAAAGGAGAAGAGAAGAGAGGAGACATAGTGGGGACATACAACCATTGTTGGGTTACTTCTCAAATAAATATCTTTTCCCTCCTATTTGATGAAGCTTTGTTGAGGAATCAAGATCAAGAGTTCAAGGTCCCCCTCACCTATTTAGTGAGTTTTAGGTCAGCCTAGATACATGATGCAATAAATAAGTAGATGATAGATAGATAGATAGATAGATAGATAGATAGATAGATAGATAGATAGATAATGGGTAGATAAGACATGATTGTTGCATGTAATTTTAAAATTTCACTAGCTCTTTCTCCAGAGTTCTGCCCAAAATCGTGGCTGGCTCTACCAAGCCACCAACTAGTCCCCCTCCACTCCCTGGCTGTGCCCTTTCTCCTGCCCACCTTAGTCACCATGGATGGAAAACAATAGACAATTTTATTATTTTAAAACTAGACAGATGATCTGTGCCTGGAGCTGACCCTGTGCCACAGCTCTCTGTACCCAAATACCACTGGGAGAGAGCTGGTCTCACAGGAGCACAGGTAAGACCACCACTTCTGCTCAAATACTTGGCCTAAGAGGGACCCTCTCAGAGCCATCATGACACAGGAACCAGGGAACAGCCAGGGACAGGATCCTTCCAGTTTCTGTATGCACCCCAGGGCTGACCCTGTGCTACAGCTCTCCATACACAAATTCATCCCAAGAAAATTGGTCTCCCAGGAGTGCTGACACACAGGCTTACAGGAGGGACAAGCCACAGTCAGAGACAGCAAGACCAGCTAACACCAGAGATATCCAGATGGTGAGAGGCAAGGGCAAAAACATAAGAAACAGAAACCAAGGCTACTTGCCATCATCAGAACCCAGTTCTCCCACCACAGCAAGCCCTGGATACCCCAACACACTGGAATATCAAGATTCAGATTTAAAATCACATCTCATAATGATAATAGTGGACTTTAAGAAGGAAATAAAAACTCCCTTAAAGAAATACAGAAGAACATAGGTAAACAGGTAGAAGCCCTGAAAGAGGAAACACAAAAATCCCTTTAAAAATTATAGGAAAACACAACCAAGGTGAAAGAATTGAACAAAACCATACAGGATCTAAAAATGGAAGTAGAAGCAATAAAAAAAATCACAAAGGAAGACTACCCTGGAGATCAACATATAGGTCAAGTAACATATAAAGGCAGACCTATCAGAATTACACCAGACTTCTCACCAGAGACTATAAAAGCGAGAAGATCCTGGACAGATGTCGCCATACAGACCCTAAGAAAACACAAATGCCAGCCTAGGCTACTATACCCAGCAAAATTCTCAATTGTCATAGATGGAGAAACCAAGATATTCCATGACAAAACCAAATTTACACAATATCTCACCACAAATCCAGCCCTACAAGACATAATAAATGGAAAACTCCAACACAAGGAGGGAAACTACACCCTAGAAAAGGCAAGAAAGTAATCTTCTTTCTACAAACCCAAAAGAATATAGCCACTCAAACAGAATTCCACCTCTAACAACAAAAATAACCGGAAGCAACAATCACTATTCCTTAATATTTCTTAACATCAATGGACTCGGTTCCCCAATAAAAAGACATAGACTGATGACTGGATACGTAAATAGGACAGCATTTTCCTGCATACAGGAAATGCACATCAGTGACAAAGACAGACACAACCTCAGAGTAAAGGGCTGGAAAACAATTTTCCAAGCAAATGGTCCCAAGAAACAAGCTGGAGTAGCCATTCTAATATCAAATAAAATCTACTTTCAACCAAAAGTTATCAAAAAAGATAAGGAAGGACACTTCATACTCATCAAAGGAAAAATCTACCAAGATGAACTCTCAATTCTGAACATCTATGCTCCAAATGCACCCACATTCATAAAAGAAACTTTACTAAAGCTCCAAGCACACATTGCACCTCATACAATAACAGTGGGAGACTTCAACACCCCACTCTCATTAATGGACAGATCATGGAAACTCCTGGACATATACCCAGAAGATGCTCCAACATGTAATAAGAACACATGCTTCACTATGCTCATAACAGCCATATTTATAATAGCCAGAAGCTGGAAACAGCCCAGATCTCCCTCAACAGAGGAATGGATACAGAAAATGTTGTACAATTACACAATGGACTACTACTCAGCTATTAAAAAACAATGAATTCATGAAATTTGCAGGCAAATGGATGGATCTAGAAAATATCATTCTGAGTGAGGTAACAGTCACAAAAGAACACACATGGTATATACTCACTGATAACTGGATAGTAGGCAAAGAGCATGGAATACTCAAAATACAACTCATAGACCACATGAAGCTCAACAGGAAGGAAGACCAAAGAGTGGATGTTTCAGTCCTACTTAGAAATGGGAACAAAATAGTTAAGGAAAGTAGAGGGTGGGAGGGACTTGGGAGGAAGGGAGGGGGGGAAAGAGAGGCAGAATCAGCTATGGGAAGAAATGGAGGAGATTTACAGGGAGTCAGATTGAACAGAGGTTTGTAGCAATGAGGGATGGGGAACTGGGAGTAGCAACCAGAAAGTCCCAGATGTCAGGAAAGCAAGATCCTCCCAGGACCCCACGAAATGACATTAGCTGAAATACCCTACAAAGGGGAGGGAGAACCTGTGGAGACCATATCCAGAGATTAGACATGGCCCCCCAGTTGATGAGCCACCCACCCATCTCCAAAATTATAATCTAGAATTGCTCCTGTCTAAAGGAAATACAGGGACAAAGAGTGGAGCAGAGACTGAATGAAAGACCATCCAGAGACTGCACCACCTGGAGATTCATCCCACATGCAGACAGACACCAAACCCAGACATTATTACTGATGCCAAGAAGTGTTGGCTGACAGGAACCTGATACAGCTGTCTCCTGAGAGACTCTGCCAGATCCTGACCAATACAGATGCCAATGCTCGCAACCAACCATCGGACTGAGCACAGGGACCCCAATGGGGGAGTCAGGGGGAAGGACTGGAGGAGCTGAAAGAGCCTTATCTGGCATCAATGGGAGAAGAGGCCCTTGGTCCTGTGAAGGCTTGATGCCCCAATGTAGAGGAATGCTAGGGCGGTGAGGCAGGTGGGTAGGTGGGGGAGCATCCTCATAGAAGCAGGGTAAGGAAGGGGTGATGGGATAGGGAGTTTGCAGAGGGGAAACCAGAAAAGGGGATAACATTTGAAATGTAAATAAAGAAAATATCCAATTTTTTAAAAAATAAGGCAAATCAGTACCTTAGCCTTCTGTCAATGACATTTACTCACCCTAGAAATTCCTATCTCCTTTGCCTAAAACTATATAACCCTCAATTCACCCCCCAAATAAAGTTGATCTATCACTCTGAAAAAAAAACTAGCCAGATAACTCAGTGACTGGGCAAAGAATATCCTGTCCCATCCTCCTTGTCTTCCACTCACGGCGGAGGCTACAAACTATATGTACCCAGAGACCTACATGTCTGCCACTTCCTCTGAACCACCTCCTGTTCTGACTCCTCCCTCTCACCCCCTGTTCTTCCTCCCGGGACCTAGAGTCCCACCTTTTTCCTTTTGCTCAGCACTTGGCGTCCACCATCTTTATTGACACAATCAACCAATTAAGGAAACAACACCTCAACCTACACATGATCATATTTATATTTGAAATCCTTTAAAAGGGAGAAAAAGATCAAATACAGAGAGACTTTTTTAAAAGTGGATATGGATGTGGGGTATCCACAGGAATGATAACAATTAAAGATTGAATTCAAAATAGAAAATAAGATTAAGCAAATCCTAAGATCTAATATGCAGCATGGAGATATGATTATAAGTATTAAGGGTGCATTAAGGGTGCAAGTTCTGAAGAGTAATTTTTTTCATCCTGGTGGGAATGAACAATCAATCCTGCAAAACAGATGGGAGATCATTTCCCATATACATATGAGAAAAACAAGACACCAAGGAACACAATGGAACTTACTCATGACAGAGCCATAACATGTGATTCAAGCTATGAGAGCTAAAAGTGGGCAATTTGGGTTGGATTCTGGCACTTAAAGCTATATGTTACCTAATGTGTGACTAACTAACTAATTAGCAGAATAGCTTTTTAGTAGGAATTAACTTGATTAAAAATTACTAAGCCGCAAATTACATTACAAAGATATAGTCATCAAAACAGTACAGTAGTTACAAAAGCAGATGTAAACCAGTGGAACAGAATACAGAGTCTGACATTAGAGCCTGGCAGCCTGACACATGTGATCATCTGATGTGCACCAAGAGCTCCAGGAAGACATAACAAGCAAAGATCATCTCTTCAATACAGAGCACTGGAAAAACCAATAAATGTGGTCCCTTATCTTAAATGATCACAAACAACCACTTTAAGTTAATCTTAAAAAGCACCAAAAAGTATCTAAATTAAAAAACATATATATATAAAATATAGAGAGAGAGAGAGAGAGAGAGAGAGAGAGAGAGAGAGAGAGAAACAATTCCAACTCCTAGACAATGATTTTTTGAAATATTCATTAAAGTTCAGGTTTAAAAAACAAAAATAAGTAAATAAATAAATAAATAAACTCTTTATAATTGAGTCTGAACACACCCCTCAATCGTCACTTGTTTAATTTTTTGTTTGTTTGTTTGTTTGTTTGTTCGTTTTGAAACAGTACCCACTGTGTAGACCAGGATGGTCTGGAACGCACTATGTAGACCAGGCTGCCTTTGAACTCACAGAGGTCCACATGGTTGTGCCTTCATATTCCAAGTACTGGTATTACAGTCTGCACCACCATGCCCAACTATGCTCATGGGATTGAATACCTGTTTCAGCTTGTAGAACTGTTTTGGAAGGTTATGGAACCTTTGGGACAGGGTGACATGCTGGTATATGTTAGCCAATAGATAGTCCTTTGAAGGTTATATCTTGCTCCTACCTATTTCAGTCTACCTTTGGCTCCAAGGCTAATCAGTCACTATGATGTCATCTGTGACCTGTGACCTATGCACCTGCTGGCATGCCTTCTCCACCATGATGCCTTGAAACCATTATCCAAAATAAGATTTCATCCTTTAAGTTGCTTCTGTTGGGTATTTTATCACAGGGACAAGAAAAGCAGCTAATGCACATCAACTGAAAAACACTGGCACAGAAAAGGAAACAGCAAAATGAAAGGCCATATAGAAGTAAGGAACAAATATTTTTAAATCACATGTCTGTTAATGGATTAATAGCCAATTCCTGTAAAGAGCCTATTCAGCTCAACAGCAAGAAAACATATAACCCAGTTAAAAGTGAACAAAAATTGTTATTAGATGAGACACTCATCCAAGATAATTTTACAGTGACCAGCAGGTTATGAGAAGGTCATGAGCATCTTGAGCTCTGTTAAAAATGCAAATGAAAATAGCCTGAGACATCACCTTTTATCTCTTTGAATAGCTGTGATCAAATAAAACAAGAGAGTACAAGTGTAGGCAACTGTGAGGAGAAAAGAGAATCCTCTTATACCATTGGGGAACAGTATATTGTGGAAACACTATGGAAACTCCTTCAAAAACTAACAGAATTATCAAGTGATCCAGCTATCCTACGTGTCCACATATGCACAGGGGAAGTGAAACCAATACCTCCAAATAGCTCAACCCCATGTTCACTGCAACATCCTTCAAGTAGCCAAGATTCAGAAACCATAGAGGTATCTTTCAATAGCTAGGCAGATACACACACCCCACAAATTCAAACAAAAGAGATCAATGGAGAGTATTAACTGATTGGCTTAAAACAATTGGGATTTACCTCAGAACCTTCACTTAAAATCAATCCCATTTAAACAGTGATTCCCGAGAACAGAAGAAATCTCTACCTTCCCCTGTTTCTCCCCAGAAGACAGATGATTATGAAAACTAGGCAACAAATACATGATCTCGTAATTTAGCTCTCAATATAATAAAAATCAATTCTATACAGTTCTAACAATCCAGTCATTTCAATGCTTATAAATAGAATGGAGTGCTGGTTCCACTGCCATACATGCACACACCTGCTGCTATCTTTAATTTCTGTAGAGTGAAAGTGAGAGTAATATTCATGCTGATGAGAGGGTTCCACAGATAAAGGTGCCTCCCAGCGAGGCTGATAACCTCAGCTCAACCCCTGGGGCCCACATGAATTTGACCTCCACACACAAACCTTGAGAAGCACTTGGGTGCACACACAAATGAAAATGGTAAATTATATTAGTAACTCTTTAAGCATCCCTACTATAATAAGCTATACCAGAAGATCTGAGTGTTGTACATTTTATTGCTAAAAAAATCTTACACAAACTTCTAGATATGAAAATGTTTTATCAATAGTAAAAGTATTCCTCACTGTAGACAGATTGTTACCTACACTGAAAATTCATTAGAAAGCTTCAATTACAAAAGAAAAATAAGTCAGTAATGGAATCTCAAATGCATAATATAATATTTGGAAGTCTGAAGCAAGAGGATTGCTATAATTTCAAGGGCATCCTTGTCTACATAATGAGCTCTAAGTCAGCTAAGCCATGTAGTGAAACTCATGTCAAAGAAATAAAAGTAAAAAGCAATTGGTAACTACAATATCAAAGTAAAACACTAGATACAGAAGAATATTAGGTGGATATTACTAAGTTTAAAAAAAAACCCTAAGCAGAAAATACACTACTAACTGTATGATATTCCAAAAAGGACAAAATTATAGAGACATTTAAAATATTAATGTTTTCCAGTGGCCATTCAGACACCAGGGAGAGAAGGATGGAGTACAGAGAATTGTTTAGGACTATAAGATACTGCAATGTTGGCTGCCAGTTATTATATCCTTGTCAGCCCCCACAAAGCACAGCACCACAACAGGGAATAAATGAAAACTAGTTATGAGTTGGGTGACAATGTTGTTGTGTGGGTTTATCTCACAGGGTTTGTAACGGAAAAAAAAGCAGTATAATGGAGTGTCTATAATGAGGAAAGCTTTGTGTGTGTAAGGGTGGGGGGTGTGGGAAATCTTTTTACTTCGTGCTCAACTTTGATATGAAACAGACTTGCTTTTAAAAATAAAGTCTATCTTTTACAGACAGAAGCATGAAGCTCGGCATTCATGGTCATGAACCGTGGTTGATTGGGCTTCTGCTACTCATCCTACAGAGTCTTGCAGTTGGTCTGTGGAGCCCTGCTGTAGGCATCACTTGCTATTTTGTCTTGGGGAGTCTTGGTTCTTCACAGAAGCTTCCTGTCTCCTATATTCTAACCTAGCTATCAGTGTTCCAAGAGCTAATGGGATAGAATAGAATAAGTATGGTGAACAACAGGCTCCAGGAACTCACTGTGTAGATATGATTTCATGTCTCTGTTTTAGATTTCCTATAGATATATAGATATCAGTCATGGTCTTGAGCCCGCAGAGCCTGGCCCAATCTCCTTGAGAATAGGACTCTGTCTTTTGCTGTAAGGACGATAAGTGGTGGGAAAGACTATCTGAAGACAAAGTGGAGGAGAGAGTTGCCTAGAAACCTAGTTGTCGTGCATACATTTTTATCTGAAGGGTCAATTTTCATCCCTGCCCACCCTGTACAGGTTCCTGCTGCCTTAACTTCTAGGGTTATTCAGTGAGAATCAATTCACTTCCCTCTGACTTTTCCCACCCACCTGTGTTAACTCCTTTTTTATTGTTGTTGCTGACAGACCAATAGAAATAATTTGCTGCAGGAAGGATTTATTTTGGCTCACAGTTTATGGGAATATCACATTGTGATGGAGACTGTAGGAAGGCAAATGGCTCTGATACAAGGCAGTGGGAGACTGCCTGGGAGGGAAGGAGAACCAGGCTGCAATGATCCAATTCCTTCTGCTAGCTCCACCTTCTGAAGGCTTCTGAGCCTCTTAAAACTGTGACATCTGCTGGGAAACAAGAGTTTAATCGCATGAAACTCGTGGGGATGTTTCATATTCAAACTGTAACAAGTTTCCACATTTTTTATTCAGTGAGGGGGTGGAACACATATCATGGCCCCCATGTGAGGATCAGAGGACAGCCTGCAGGTCTCTACTCCCTCCTTCCACCATGTGGGTCCTGGAGTTTTGAACTCAAGTGTTATGGCTGCAAGCTCCTTTAACTGCTAAGCCATCTCACTGGCCCACATCTCAATGGTTTTACTTAATTAAAAAAAAAAATTGGTATCATTTGTAGGTGAGCTTTAGGAAGGAGTAAGAAACCAGCATGGATTCAATTCAAATGTTTAGCATAAAATTAACAGCATTCTCCAATTTTTAAAGCCATTTTACATTTTTCAGCATAAATAATTGGCCAACATACTATTGCTCGTGTAGTTTCCAACAATATGTGATAATCTATACTTTTAAATTATTTTGACATATTTTATTGCTGACAATTGAGTTAGATTTTTTTAATTTCTATTTTTTTCTCTTGAAATAGAAGCTGTTTGTTTACACATACCTAGCCATATTTGTTTCACCCTAATTTTCTATTTAATACTTTACTCACAAAATTAACTAGCTTACACTCCTATCTTAGCATTTCTACAGTGCAGTGTTGTTCCTTGGATGGTAAGTACCCATTTATGCATGAGTACTTAAATTATGAAAGGATTCCATTTGTTCTCACTCCAAACTTAAAATTACAGCTTTAAAAAATTTAAATTGTAATCTGTTGGAGGAGACCATAAACCTGAAGAAGTCTATATCAAACACAGAAATAAAACTAAATATCGGTTCTTACACACTTTAATTGACCTGAAAAAACAAAGCCTGTCTATCAGTGAACAATTTCTTTGTATTTCACTTTTATTGGCTTAGATTTTTCAAAACCCACTTTATTTAGGGTTCTTAAAGGCTTCAACCTCCCTTCTAAGCCACCAACCAGAGGCAGGGGAAAAAGAATATTAATAGGAAAAGGATGTGGTGGACCTGTTTGGAAGTAGCTTCTTGAGGCAATTCTACACTTTGTTGTCAGGATACCAGCACCCCAGTTCAATACCAAATACCAAACACAAATCAGCAGTGGTGACACGATCGATCGAGCAAAGATAGCAACGTGCTGCCAAATCATCATGAGTCAATTAAGAAGCCAGAATCAGCCAGAATAACATGAGAAGTTGTTTGGCAAGTTTCTCTCTATGAAGTAAAAACCAACGAAGATCAGTGAAGACCAGCAAAGACCAGAGAAGCATTGTACAGTGCAGCAATGCAAGAGAGCTCTCACTGTGAGCTTCCAGAAAAGCATCACATGACACAACTGCGTTGTTAAGAAACCAGAAATTTTCACTTCAACTTTAAAAAAAAAAACAGTTCTTTAGTACCTCTTTAAAATTGCCATACAGAACAATGGGTTTCATTATGGTACTTGTTAAAACTGAACCTTTTTTCAAACTGGATTTATATTATTGCAGTAGAATTGTTAATTATTAAATAGTCGTGATTATCATATTTACCTGAGATCTCTTCCAAAAACTTTCTTCCTATGTGAGTCATTCATTTTTTGGTGTTTTGTTTTTATTTTGTTTTGTTTTATTGTTGTTGTTATGGTTGTTTTGTTGGATGTGGTGGTGTTTGTTGTTTGTTTGTTTCTTTGCTTCCCTGGAAATTTTCTGAGCACAGATAGCAAGACCATTTTAACATTATGAGTTGAATCAGTAACATGCATTAAAATACTAAAATAAATTCACTCATTCAGCAATTGTAGACTAAGCTCATCTGATGAGCCAAGCACTATTTCAATGCCAGAAATCTGAAGAAAAATCACTTTTGAAAAACAGAGCCCAGACAAAGGTACTTTTAAACAAAGAGGCCATATTAGTCAGCTATCCATTCATCCAGTGAGATTTCTGACGCAATTTACTTACAAGGACAGAAGGTTATTTAGCCACAGTTCTGGTAATTGTAGTGCAAGACTGGACATTCCCTGTGCTGAGGAACACAGAGAGTAACAATCCTCTCACTCCCTGAGTCAGAGTAACAGGGCCCCAGATTTAGCATACGGGCTCCATTATGGAAGTGCCATTTGTCCATAAAACTCAGCACATAGATAATACTACCTGACAACATGTAGACAAAAGGCTACTCAATCAAAGTCCACAGTTCTGGGAAAGTCTCTAAACCTTGTTTTTTGACTTCTGTAGTTCAGCTTCTAGCTAACTTTCTTGTTAACTCAAGTCATGTCTTCTAGGTTACGCTCACAGCACACCTCCCAACAGCACAGCCTACATGGAGTCTCATAGGTGATTGAATTGCAGGCTGAGGGTGAAGATCAGGGGTCAGATGTCCCCTGCAAGCCACTTCCTCAGCTCATGATTATCAGAAATAAATCAAAAGTTGGTATATGGCTTTCATTTTTCTAGGATCATGTAAATGAAGTTTTTCTTCTTAACAATTTCATAAGATAAAAAACATTCAGATGTTTTTTTGTAAGACAAAGAAATTATTAAAACAAACACTGCTCTGCATAGAATACCAAGCCATACTTTATGCATGCTGATTTTCCTATGTGTGCAGACACTAAAGCAAAGTCTAACATCATAGTTTTATTTCAAAACTTGGCTGCTTTTTTGCTTCTAAAATGTAGTCCATAAAAGTCTGTGGTCTGCCTGTCTTCCAGTTAGACAATGCCAGATAGCCATCTGGCCTGGCAGCTCTGAAGAGAGATGCTTCCACACCCAGTTTGTAAGGGTTCCAAGCCATGATTGTGAGTGACTGCTATGGCTATTCCTGTGCTTTCGGGAAGAGGGCCAGTGAGCCATACTGAGCACAGGCCTTGCCAGTGTTAGAAGAGGAATAAAGAGATGAAGTTCTGATGTAAACAGTCAGCTTATATTTGTAAAGATGAGACACCAGGAGTCGAGGAAGGCTGCACATATATCATGCATGAGGGTACAGAAAGCATCAGATATGCAGGATAGTTCATCTTGTTCAGTTTTACATATCCAAACCAGTTCTATGAACACAGGTTAATAAAGCACTCCTTTATGTGGGTGATCACAGAAGAAATGAGCACTATGTTTCCCCAATTTTCTGCAATTAAAAATGTTTGTGTGTGTGTGTGTGTGTGCGTGTGTGCATGAGTGAAAGTGTGCATGTGGAGGGCAGAGGACAATTTTCAGTAGCCAGTTCTCTCTCTTGTCAGCAAGTCCCTTTGTGTGCTGAGCTGTGTCATTGGCCCATTTATCCACTTTTAAGACTAAAAATGAAAAATAATTAATCTTGGAGCAGAGATTAAAGGTCTCATGACAGTCTATGCAGTGCAGCATGCCCTTCATGTGTGTCCAGCCTTTGACACTGCAGCTTAACATGGTCATCTACAAGGTTCCCACTGAAGAACCAAGCATTCAAATTACAAAACCAGTAGCAAAGAGATCTCAGAGTGTTTTGAGTGAGTATATGATTTTGTGCTGAACAACATTAACAACTGTCCTCAGCCCCTTGTGTTTCATAAGGCATGGATTGGCCACATTTGATCAATATGGTGTGATCATGTATACTTACAAAGCATTTGGGGTAATTGATAAATCATGGGAACAGCAACCAGGTGTCTACCAAATTCTATATATCGAACCATAAAATTTGTCTTAAGTAGATAGGCAAAACACATATCAAAGATATTGTCGAGAGAAAAAAGTTTCTTTGACCAAACACAAGGGAAGCTGCCTATTTGTCAACCTATAAATAATGCATTGCTATCAAGAAGGGTGGGTATTAGGGACAGCAAAAGAAATGGTTGTATGGAGGAACTGGAAAGTCTCATGTCCCAGGATCTCGACCTTCCTTTGCCCTCTAGCTGGTCCCACCAGGCCCTGACACATATCATCTATTTAGCTTTGATTCCTTTCTCCCCAAATAGCTTCATTTGTAATTTGTCTGTCTGTGTGTTTCCCTCAACAGATGGAGAATTGTAGCCCTGGTGCAATTGCAAATTTCTGCAACTTTGTTCTTTTCTGGCAGCTAACACAGGCATCAAAGCCCATGCAAACATCTACTCTGAACTTAATTAGTTCCAGTCCATCTGGGAAAGATTTGGGGAGGTTGAAAAAAATGAGAAACATACCCTAGATTAAAGTGGTTTTTCTGAAGTGAACTTCAGCTTCCACTCTCAGGCCCTCGTTAGAAGAGAGAGTTGTGACTTGTCCTATTTTGAATAGCTCTGAAATGCTTCCTTTAGTATCCCAAACATTCTAGTATGAGTCTGCTTATTTGCCCATTAATAAATGCAGTAGTCTGGGGAAGCCTAATCTAACATATGATTGTTGTAAACCAGAGCTAGTTTTGATTCACTCCAGGTTTTCACTACTGAATATTTATTGAGCTTCCTTGATAATTGAGCAAAGACAAACGTACTTTCTGTATTCTCAATACAAAAAAAAAGGATGAATTACTGATAAATATGTGCATGACCACACAAAAGTTTGATAAAATTTTACGTTTACAGATTTGGTTCACCAGAAGGCAGCTACAGACTGTTGGGAAAGCACAGGAGCAATCCCATGTAACCCCTAAAGCATGTGGTATGTTTTACTGATAGAGTCAAGTAATTTGTGGCTGTGTTATTTCAATGACTTTTGACATTAAGAGAACTTAAGGTTAATTTCTATCTTGAAAGTCGACAAATCAATGGGTATGTGCTCAGCAAACTGGAGTGAAGGTAAAGAAAAACAGGAAAATAAATAGCTATGCAGAAAAGGAGATGGAAACCCTGGTATAGTGTTGCACGCCTTTAATTCCAGCATTTGGGAGGCAGAGGCAGGGGGATCTCTGTGAGTTTTAGGCGAACCTGATCTACATAACAAACTCAGGGCCAGGCAGAGCTACCTGGTGAGACCCTATCCCAGAAAAAGAACTAAGGAGGGAAAAAAAGGAAATGGCAAATGAGGCACATGAAACATTCCTGTATAAAACGGCCTCCATCATCCAGAGCCCTTTCCGGTTCTCTGTGGACTTCTGACATGCAGAGGACATCATGGAGATTTCTACCTCACTGTTTATTGTGACCCGTTTTCACTGTAATGAAAACAATTCATTTTCTCTTTATGTCTGAGTGCTACTCCCAATACTGTCCCTGTCTGCATGGTTTCCTGTGGGCATGTTAGCTAAGTCCTCTGGAGCTCAGCTAAGACAATTCGCAGCACCGGAGATCCCTGGGGCACCAAATGCCTCCTATTTTGAAACATAGTTCTCTTGCTTGCCCTTTCTTTCTTTTAAAATATTTTCTTTAGAAATAAAGCTAACAGAAGAAAATTTTGCTCTAATTTATGAAAAGTAAAACAATAAATGAGAAGATGATTCCACATCCACATGCCTATGGGAAGCATTGACCGGACTGTGTGGGAATAAATAAATAAAAATAAATTTATTTATTTATTTATTTATTTATTTATTTATTTAAAAGGACAACCTGAAGTTGGGAAGGAGATATGATGGAAAGTCCTGTAGGGACTAGAAAATATATATGGTCAAGATATATATTGCATACATAAATAAGATTTTTAAATTCTAAAAATCTAGAGAGAAGGACAAGTCAACTAAACTATGGAAAAACGTAAATAAATAAGTATATTATGAGAATGTATCTTCTCTATGCAGGAATATGATTACTGAGCTTACCGAGCTTAATTTGTAGAAGAAAATTTAGTAACTAAAATCACTGTGATCAAAATGAGAACTTGAAAGGCAAAGAAGCTCTTGATCACAAGTTATTTTTAAGGTTGGAAGTAAACCAACCTGAAGAGATTGTAAAGTGGAGAGAGTCTCACTAGGAAAGAGTCTTGGTATTGAATAAAGATCTGAATAGTTTAAAAGGTAAATTCTATAATTATAATAAATGCATCTTCCTAGACTAGGAGCGCTAAGAGGAAGGATAGCAATGCATTTTGCTATCATACCAACTCCAGGTAATGTGACAATAATACAAAGCAAGGCAGAGAGTCTAAAGAGTAAGTAGAGATCAAACCAGGCACAATGGTTCACGCCTTAAACCCCAGGCTGGCCTCAGAGTCCTAAGAGATGCTCCTGCCTCAGTCTCCCAAGCAAAAAAATGGAGGCTGAGTTTATGCCATGTATTTGTCAGCCTGATTGATAGGAAACTGGAGAATAAAGGACACTCTATCAAATACATTTAAATTAAAACCACAAATTATACTTTTATCTTTTAAAAAGTGAAATTCAAATTTGATTGCAGTCAATATATACTTTTTTCAAAATGAATGTACAAAACAATGTATCTAGTACAAATGTGCATCTTAGTAATAATGTGCATTGCAATTAATATTATACTCAACAACTACATCATAAAATGTATAAAATATGGAACTAAAGAGATGGTTCAGTGGGTAAGAGCACTGGCTGCTTTTGTGGAGGATACAGGTTCAGTTCCTAGGACCCACACGGTGGTTCATAATAATCCCTAATTCCAGTTCCATGGAATATGGTGATGGAATTCTGGACCATAGACACAAGACATACATGTGGCATACATACATACATGCATACATACATACATATGTACATACTTATGTAGATACATGCAAACACTGATACATATAAAGTAAAATCATCTTTAAAACATTTTAATGTATAAAATGATATCATTGTTAATTTTGGGAGCTAATTTAAATAAATTAAAGAACATCTCTAGCTTGTAAGGTGTTTGCCCTCAGTATGTATGTAAGAATGTTCATCTATCATTTGGGAACTGAGTATGGATGGGAAGCGGGCACCATCTGGTCAGCTGTGGATCCAAATGAACAAAAATGGAAGAGACTCAAAGCTCCTTCTCCCTGGAGCTGGTATCATTGTTCTCCTGCTCTTAAACATCATAGCTCCAAGTGTTCCCTCCTTTGAACTCTGCAATGCATACTAGTGGGCTCTTAGGTTCTCAGATCCTCCCTTCATACTGAGAGTTACATTATTCATTTGCCTGGTTCTGAGGCCTTCAGACTGCTACTGAGTCACAAAACAGACTATCTGATCTCCAACCCTTTGGACAGTCTTTTACGGAGCTGACTGGCATCCTTAATTACATGTGAAAATTCCCCTAAGAAATCCTGTCTCTGTATACCATCTATCTCTCTATCTGTCTGTCTGTCTGTCTGTCTGTCTACCTATCTACCTATCTATCTAACTAACTAACTATATAAACACATCTTGTTCTTTCTAGAAAGTTCTCATATTTATGGTTAATTTAATCTTATATAGTTTTTGCCACATAAAAAAAAAAAAATACAAAACCAGGCTTGGGAGTGCTGGCCCTGGCCCTCAATGTACAGAAAAATAGAGCTTTCCCTAGGAGGCAGGGACAAAGGATAACTGGCCTCATGCCTCAACTGGGTAGTGTAGGAAAACTGTCCCTGAGGCATAAGAGATGTTGAGCTGGCACCTCCCCTTGCTGGTTGCAGTACTTGGGAGATCTGGCCCCACTCCTCACCTAAGCAAACAGGAGAGTTGGCCCTGGTTGTGTGGCCACAGGAGAACTGGTTGGTTGAAGAACTCAGCTTCCACTCAGACCCAGATACAGGGCTTTGAGTTGGCCAACCCCAACATCTTCCACATCAGTAAACTGCTGGAGCACTTAAAGGGTATGGCCTGCAGAACCAAACCCGGCAGGATCTTCAAAACACAAGGCAACGACAGGAAGTTTGGGAGAAGTTCCTCTGAGGATCCACTATTGATAGTGTAGCAGAAGCCACAGGCCTCCAACCAGACCTGTGACTCACTGCAGTGAATACTGGCAGATAAAGATGTGTGGACCAAAGGGTACACTGTGAGACACACTGTGACACATCGCAGCTTCCACAACGAGATGTTTTTTATGATTTGTTTTAGGTTTTGTTTATTTTTATTTCTTCTTTTCATTTAATTTTTTTTACACACCAGATTTTATTCCCCTCCCAGTTCACCCTCCAACTGCTCCACATCCCATACCTCCTCCCTGCCCCATTTCTCCATGAAGATGTCCCCACCACCACCCCCAGCCCCCACCCCACTAGACATCTAAATTTCCTGAGGCCTCCAGTCTCTTGAGGGTTGAGTGCTTCTCTAACTGAGTCAAGACCCGGCAGTCCTCTGCTGTATATGTGTTGGGGGCCTCATAACAGTTGGTGTATGCTGCCTGGTTGGTGGCTCATTATCCGAGAAATCTCGGGGGATCAAGGTTAACTGAGACTGCTGGTCCTCCTACAGGGTACCCCCATTTGAAATGTAAATAAAGAAAATATGCAATAAAAAAAGAGAAAAGAATCTTAGCAAATAGGTTTTGTTTATTTTTTATTTTTGTTTTTTACTTTCTTTGGGGAAGGAGGTTGCAAAGCTGGATACAAGGGCATGGGGAAGATGAGTGGGACTGAGGCGCATCATTTGAAATTCAAAATAAATCAATAAAAAGCTAAAGAAAAATACAAAACCAAATAATACATGCAAACAAATTCCACATAGAAATATAAATCAAAGTAGCAGACAATGATATAAAATTGAACTCAAATTTATCTCACTAGCATACAATGCACATTGAATTGAATTCTGTGGTAGATTCTCTTAAAATGCCATCTAATGGCTATAAGCTAATGTAAACAGACAGCTTTTGGTGGAAGTTTACAAGCCTGAGTAGTCATAGACCTTGTAAAAGGTAGCCTGGGCAGACAATACCAACTTAGATAAGGACAAGTGAGTCATAGGCAGAGTCATAGTGACTTGTCCTCTGAACCTTCACCCAGCCGATACCTGGTTCTGATGATATCTGTATTCTTCCTGATCACCCACACTCCATTGTCATTCCCTTCCCCACATCCTGCCTTTCTGTGTTTATAACCCCTGTGTGAATGAATTACGATTTGAGAAAAAATAAATTATAAAAAAATGCCATCTGATTTTATGTTTGTTTAGCATTTTAGCATTGCTGTTTTAATGAGCATATTTAAAACAAATCCCAAAGAGAAATACAGAGGTACAAGTGAAACATCTTGTTCTCATAATAGAATTTGAAATGTTATTTCAGCTTATACTTCTTCCATGGAAACTAGCAAAAACTTCAACACAACATAGGTCCAAAGTCTTGCATCAGACTTCTCTAATAAATCTAAACAATCTAAAATATATATATACACACAAATCACAGGACCTGAATTCGATTTCCTATTGTACTGTGGAAATTACTCTATTGATCATTCATGGTCTCAGATTTTTATGATGGAGCTAAACAGCTATAGTGAACACACCTAACAACCCAACAAACATGATCATATCTAAGATAATTTTATTAAAAAACTATCTTCACAAAGGCCTACAAGGTTAGGCCCCTATGGGATGTTGCTGCCACCTATTGGAAGTATGGCTAAATTGCACACAGCTTTAAGAAGCCATGTTAGTTAGTGATAGAGAACACTGGCCTGGTATGCATAAGGTCCTGATTACACACCCATTACTGCAAATAATAATAATTTTCTAAAATATTCCACTTTGGAGGACTTACATAAGACAAGCACCTAGAAGTTACTGATCACCCTCAAACATGGTACATACCTTGTGCTCTACACAAAGAATTACTAAACAAATCATGTCGGATTCACACAACAGAAAGCTATACAGTGATAAAAATGAGTGAGATAGTAATATTCAGTAGCAACATGAATAAATGGAAAAAGCTTAGTGCTGAGTGAAAAGAGCCAGGCTCAGATTGTGTTTCTTGCTGCCTAAAGGGTTAACTTTGTTCACTCTGTCTCTGGAAGCTTAACATTGACACTGACCTTCATATCAAGGTCAGGGTGTCTGGTCAATGGCAGCACCTACCACTGTCACCCTCATACTGCTTTTCAAAGACTGTGGTTCTTCGTCCCTTAGCTATCCTTGATTAACTAAGGGACTTTCCTCCTCACCTCAAAGATATTTCATATGGACTACTCACAGCAAACTTAAGTTAGTATTCTTGTTTCATGAAACAGGTTTATTTGCTCTGAGTTGTACAGAGGAGATCAGTCATCTTGGTCTATTGAACATAGATCATCATCTAATCCAGTAAACAGTGTTACATTTACTTCTAGATGGTAAATTCAAAATCCAGAATATTTGTTACCCAATCTAATCCTGCAAAATATCCTGCTTGACAACAGTTTTACAGTATGTTGTCTATATGGTCTGCGGAATACCACCAAAACTATCTAGCAATATTGTTCAAGCTTAAGAAAAATAATTTATCTTCCTCAAACTCACACATTGCCCTCATCCTCCTGGACCATGTTGATACGATTTGGTAGCAATGGGGGCTGAATTTGGTGGATTTCAAGAGGGTAAATATCAATTTGAAAAACAATAAATTCATATGAACTTAAAAACCATTTATCAAGCAAGCATCTTCCTCAGACAGGCATTGTTTCCATGGCTACATAGAACCATAATCATTGAAGTTTCCAATCATTTGTGCCTACCCAAATGCCTCCATTCTAAGGATCATGGTCCTTTCCCCAAGTATATCAAGGACTAGAGTTAAAGGTCAGTTGACAAAGTACTTGCCATACAAACATGAGAACCTGAGTTCAATTTCCAGTACCAACATTTTAAAAGTCAGATATGGCAGAACTCAAGAGGTGGCCAAGCTTATCCTAGATACTTACTAGCCAGCCAGTACAATTAAATCATGGAGCTGCCTGCTCAGTGACAGACCTTGTCTCCAAAAAGTAAGATGGAGAGTGATTGAGAAAAACACCAGATATCAACCTCTGACCTACAGAGAGAGAGAGAGAGAGAGAGAGAGAGAGAGAAGCATACTGTACATGTCACTAAACAAGCTCCATGATACACACAATTAAGTTTCCTTATTATCTAAAGTCTTATTATTGTACAAGAAATAAAATAATTTTTAGTGACTCTGAGGAGACAGTTATATGATTGGGATGTGACTGAAAGTTTAAAGCCTCAAAGTTGTGATTATTTCTATAAGTGTCCCCCCTAGAAATACCCAAGGCATCTAATAGTCACAGTAACCACAGATGATACAATAACAGTCAAGTACAGCAGTTGCTTAGTGTTCCAAGGCTTGCCAAAAATAGGACCTCCATTACAAGCAGCTTTATCTAATGAGCAACAAGAAAGAAAAATTCTTACAAGCTTCTAGTAGGTTATTACAAAAAAAAACTACAGTCTTCAGTGAAGTGTAGACAAACTAAATTCAGTGGCATAGTCAGTAATTATCCACTGTGATCAAATAAAATTTGTTTCTGGAACATAAATATATTCACTATAAACAGAGAGATAAATCTAACACCTCACAATGAAAGAATGAAAAACAAAAACAATATGACCTAAAGAAATTTAAACTGGCAAAATTTATCATTTATCACCACACACCTATGGACACTTGATCTTTGACAAAGAAGTCAAAAATATACAATGGAAAGAAGAAAGCATCTTCAATAACTGGTGCTGGTCTAACTGGCAGTCTGTATGTAGGAGCATAAAAGTAGATCCATATTTATCACCCTGTACAGAGCTCAAGTCCAAGTGGATCAAGGACCTCAACATAAAACCAGATACACTGACTCTAATAGGTAAGAAACTGGCAAAAAGCCTTAAATTCATTGGCACAGGGAGAAATTTCCTGAACAGACCTCTAATGGCTCAGGCTCTAAGATCAACAATTGATAAATGGGACCTCATGAAACTGAAAAGTTTCTGTAAGGCAAAAGACACCAACAGTAGGACAAATCAGCAACCTATAGATTGGGAAAATATCTTCACTATCCCTACATCCAACAGAGGGCTAATGTCCAAAATATATGAAGAACTCAAGAAGTTAACCTCCAAAAGCCCAAATAACCCAATTTAAAAATGGGGTGTAGGGCTAAACAGAGAATTCGCAACAGAAGAATCTCAAATGACAGAAACGCACTTAAAGAAATATTCAAAGTCCTTAGTCACCAGGGAAATGCAAATCAAAATGACCCTGGGATTCTATTGAGCTATTAAAAACAAGGGCATCATGAAGTTTGCAGGAAAATGGATAGAACTAGAAAGTATCATCTTAGGTGAGGTAACTCAGACCCAAAAGACATATATGGTATGTACTCACTGATTAGTGGATATTATCTAAAAAGCACAGAATACGACCCATGAAAAATGTAACAAGTAGAAAGGCCCAAGTGAGGATGTTTCAATTCCACTTAGAAGGGGGAACAAAATAATCATGGGAGGCAGAGGGAGGGAGAGACCTGGGTGAGAGAGGGGAGGGGAAGGAGAAAAGGAGAACAGGATCAGGTATGAGGGTAGGGGACAGGAGAGAAGCCCAGAGGGCCAATAGAATGAATGGAGATAAGCAGCACAGGGGGAAGGAGGGCCCTCTAGAAAGTACCAGAGACCCAGGAGATAAGAGACTTTAAGGGCTCAGTGGGGGTAACCTTAACCAAAATGTCCAACATTGGGGAGAGGGAACTCAAAAAACCTACCTCCAGTAGATAGACAAGGCCTCAAGCAGAAGGACAGGGTTACTAACCCACAGTCAAATATTTCTGGCTCAGAAGTGTTCCTGTCTAGAAGAACTGCAGGGACAAAAATAAGAAGAGACTGAAGGAAAGGCAATGACTGGCCCAACTTCAGATCCATCTCATGGGAGGGCACCAAGGCCTGACACTATTACTGATGCCATGTTGTGCTTACAGATGGCAGCCTGACATGGCTGTCCTCTGAGAGGCCCTACCAGCAGCTGACTGAGACAAAAGCAGATATTTATACCCAAACATTGAGCTGAAATTGAGGACCACATGGTTGAATTAGGGGATTAAAGAAATTGAAGGGGAGAGTGACCCCAAAGGAAGACCAGCAGCCTCAACTTACCTAGGCCCTAGGGAGCTCCAAGAGACTGAGCTACCAACCAGGAGAATACATGGGCCAGTTCAAAGCCCCTGGCACAAATATAACAGAGGTCTTCCTTGTCAGGCCTTAGTGGGAGAAAATGTGCTTAATCCTCAAAAGACTTGAGGCCCCAGGGAAGGGGGAGGCCTAGTGGGAAGGGAGAACCCTTTCAGAGGCAAGGAGGAGGAGGAATGGGATGAGAAAATGGGAGTGGGGTGGCGGGGGAGCAATTACAGGAATGTAAGTAAAATAATAAAAGTTGAAAAAAAAAGTTGAAGGCTTCTCATTAAAATCAGGAGTGACACAAGGAAGCTGATTCTCCCTTATAGTTCCCTTAATATGTGAAACTCTAGCCAAAGCAACTAGGCAAGAAAAAGAATTTAAAACATTCAAAAGAAAAATTAGAACTCAAAATATCTACATATGCCATATCTATGTATTTAGAAAACTCCAAATATGCTACCAAAACAGCCATTACAATTAATAAACAAATTCTAATTTTGTAAGATATAAATCCATGCCCCTTCACCCTAAAAAATATCAGTACTATAACTAAAGCCCAAGAGCCACGCTGCCTTCTTGTTTAGGTCTCTCTTGTTAAAAACAAGTGTTGTTTTCCTGTTGTGTTAATGCCATATTTGGGAGACTTTATGCTTTTGTTTGGTTGTTTTACTATTTAAAATGTGCTGAAGTAGTGTGTCTAGTCTCCACTCTGAGAAGAGAGTGATGTAACCATAGAGAGAACATGTGTGTCTTCTTGTGTAAGAACACAGTGAGAAGTTGGTAGTGTGCATTTCAGAGTGGGGGCCTCACCAGAACCTGACCACAATGCCATTCCACTCTTGGACATCCCAGTCTCTAGACTTTCAAGAAATACATTTCTGTTTATAAGCCACACCATAATTTGTTATAGGAACCAAAACAAAAGAAATGGTATCAAGAAGTAGATATGCTGCTAAAATAAGTACTTAAAATGCATAGTAAATAACAAGGAAGGATTTTCATGCAATTAAAACCTGACATCACCATGAGTAGACCATTAAGGGTAGGGCTGGTGAAGGATCAGAAAGAAAAGAGAGTTCTAGAGAAAGCTTTTATCTTCTTGGAAAATACCTAAGCAATTATGAACACAATGTTGATAGAAATATTGTGTAGTAACAACTATTCTGTATGTGTCTAGATGGAAATGGGGAGGTTCTGGTCACTGGTGTAAAAGGTGTTCCTTTCTATAATACAGTAAATGATGTGTCTGAATTGTATTTGTGTCTTAGTGTCTTATGGAAGGTAGACTTTCCATGTGGGCACCTAGCTAATGACACTTCTTATTAAATTGTTGAAGAAATGATTTGGTGCTTAACTCTATATTAAAGTGTGAAGAAAGAGAAACAAAAAGAACATATGCCTGAAAGATGAAATAATTATGCAAACTAGAACTCTAAGATTTGGTGTCTAAGTCACTGTTCCATTGCTGTGAAGGGACACCATGACCAAGGTAACTCTTATTTTAAAAATAATAATAATTTAATTAGGGACTTGCTTACAATTTCAGAGGTTAGACCATTATCATTGTGACAGGAAGCATGACAGCACACAGGCAGGTGGGCCAGCATGATGCTGGAGAAGTAGCTAAAAGTCGTACATCCTAGACCATAAGCAAAGAGAAAGACTCTGGGCTTATCATGGGGTTTTGAAGTTTCAATGTCCACCCCCAGTGACACACTTCTCCAACAAGGCCACACTTTGTATCCTTTTAATCCTTTCAAATAATACTATTCCCTGGTGACTAAGCATTCAAATACAGAAGTCTTTGGGGGACACTCTTATTTCAACTACCACATTTGGGAAATTATCCTCCTATCCCTATTTCAAAAAGTGTTAATTGTTCAAAAACAGCAGTAAGGGTGTTGCCAAGTTACATTTCAATGGTGAGACAAGTTAGAAAAGGTGTAAACTAGGGATACAGTCATCCACTTCAGGAGGAATAGAACAAAGCTAATCAGCACACGTATACTATTCTTCAAGACAAGGAAATAATGACCATGAAGGTGACTGGAGACCATCAGGGCTCTCTCACCGAACAAGTCTTAGTTTTCAAGGACCAGATGATCTCTGCCCAAAGCTGTTGGGGTTGGATCATCTATGAGACCTCTAAGATTACAAGACCTGTCCAATAAAGCCAATGGAACAGGGCTTTTACCTGAACTAGTCTAGAAGGATAGACCACTACCCAAATAGAGCCACTATGATTTATATTAGAAATTCTAGACAAAGAAATAAAAAGACATCCAGTACTCTGACATAAACTACATCTATAAATTTAAAGTTATCTTTATTCTGAGATAAGAGATAATGTGTTTAACATATGGAAAATCCAAAGGACACACAAACACACAAATACAAGATATTAGAAATGATAAAGCAGTATATTTTTTTACCTTTTGCAATCATTTCTCTACCTTATTCTTATTTTTATTTTATTATTCTCTAATCTTTTTTACAGTCCAGTCATTATCCCCCTCCCAGTCTTCCCTCTGACTGTTCCTCATCCCATACCTCCTCCCCTGTCTCCTAACAATATACATTTTAAGATTTATTTATTTTGTTTTATGTGTAAGAGTGTTTTGTCTGCCATGCATGTGTGTGGACCACATGCATTCCTGATGACCATAGAGATTACAAGAGGGCATCAGATGCCATGGAACCAGGGTTACAGATGGATGTGGACTACTACATGGGTGCGAGAGGAACAAGTGCTGTTAACTGCTGAGTCATCTCTCCTGCCCAAATCAACATACTTTTTAGCTTTAAGAAAATAACACCAAAAAAGAATAGAATACTCAGAAATTTTAATTACATGTGCCAGATAAGCTTTGATCAGGTTTATGTGGTAGATTTGGCTGTAAGTTCAATATTAATGAAACAACAATCTATATTAAGTAATGTGTTTTAGTAAAAACACAAAAATAAAACTACACTGATAGATGCACAAATGTTGAAATCAGAGGTTCGTGTTTCCCCAGGAGTAAATGTTCAACATCTGTCACTGAAAGTCTTAGGATATACTTATCACTAACAATGAAAATTGACTATCAGTGTGATTAAACATTATCCCCACACTTGAAAGATGATATAGATCAGGATCTGCAAAATTGTTCAGCAAAGATCTACACAATAAATACTTTAGGTTTTGTGAGTCTTGCATTGCCTTTTTTAATCGTTTGATTTTACAACCTTTTAAAATATACTTTTAAAATAATTATTATACATAGCCATTGAAGGACCAGGTTTGAACACTGGACTGTAGTTTACTGGCTCCTGGTATAGATTTAAAGTAAAAAGGCAGGCTAAAGAATTTTGTGCATATCCTGAGATGTGCATATCCTGGGTCTGGCCTGCAAGTACAGCTGCTAAAGCAACCAAAGATGAGATCACTCACTGAAGGCAATGAGGAAATAAGGACCTGAGATAAGATATGAGAAACTTCCTGTGTGTGTGTGTGTGTGTGTGTGTGTGTGTGTGTGTGTGTGCGCACATACACATTGATGTGTGTATGTGCATGAAGGTGCACATGTGCCTGTATGCACGTGTGTGAGGAAGCCAGAGATTGACACTGGGTTTCTTCTTTAATCACTTCCAATCTTATATTTTGAGATAAGATCTCTCAGTGAACCCAGAGCTTCCAATAAATTTCAGAGATTCTCCTGTCTCTACCTACCCAGTACTGGGATTACAAATGCCCACTTCCATACCTGGCTCTACTGGGATTACGAATGCCCACTTCCATACCTGGCTTTACTGGGATTACAAGCTCCCACCAACTTCTATGCCTGGCTTTTACATGAGTAGTAGGGACCAAACTCGGATCCTCATGCTTGGTCTTCAAGTACTTTATGGACTGAGCCATCTCTCCAACTCCAAGAAAAGGGTTTGTTTACGGTACGAGGAACTTAATCAGGGGCTTGCACCAGGCACTCTACCACTAAGTTATGTCCCCAGCTAAAATAAACCAAAACTGTAAAAAGAAGAAGGACTTACAAAGAAGAGGCCAGAGAGATGAAAGGAAGAAACATAGAAAGAGAATTGCACCACAAAAGAATCAAACAAAACCTGCTATAAATAATAGCTAAAGAGTATGTCTCTGGATAGTGTTCATAGAATATAAGGACAGGAAGGTGACTTATTATCTTAAAAAGCCACGTATCAATGGAGTAGCGACAGAATCATGTAAACATCCAAGGCAACCCCACTGCCTCAGCACACCTCCCAAATGGCCCTCGAGTCCACCTCCTCTACTCGATTCCCCTTTTCCCATACACTACTTCTCAGATCTTCAGCTCTCCCTTCTGCTGCTATTTTTCCGTGCAGCCTCCTTTCTAAAATGTATCCCAAAAGTACGAGGTTTATCTTATGACAACCTCCACAGTAACATTTCTGAGATATAACACTGAGAAATCTGCTCAGAAAAACAAATTATACTCTGCCTCCTTCTGAATAAAATTCAAGCCTCTATACATTATATTCAGTACCTTCCACTGTTGGGTCTTAATAAGCATGCCCAGCTATGTCAGCTGGTAATGAGGAAATAAGTCCCTGAGATAAAGGTATGAGAAACTTTACCTAAAACATGGCCTTTTAAAAATCAAGTGCGCATGAGAAGCTACACACATAAAGTCTCACCCACATGATGGCCTAAACATGAGCGGAACAAGAACAATGCCAATAGACATGCCAAAGTGATCAGAAAGACCATGAAGCCTCAATCCTACACAAAGAACTACAGGCAACTGAGACATGTGGAGAATGGGAGAAATCCAATAACAAATGGTTAGCCTTAAAAACATACACACAAGTAACATTATACAGACTGAGCAGGTTGTATTTAGGAATATGTATGTATATACATATATGCATGTAATATCAAGTAATGAAAATAGGCCATGGATTTGAAAAAGAGCAAGGAGGAGTATGTGAGATGGTTTGGAGAGAAAAGAGGGAGGGGAGAAAATATGTAATTATCTCAAATATTTTTAATTAAATTCATTTAAAGAGTCATGATTTGAATTATGAGCATTTGAATAGGAAACATGTGTAGTGGCCAAGCCTTCCACCAACACCTCATTTCCCCATGCTCCATCCTTATCATGCTCAACCTTTCCACCCTCAGTATTTCCTCTCTTCCATTTTGCCTCTGTTTTACTACACTCCCCTCCCCCATTCCTGACAAGTACAGAGGCTGATGCTCGAAACCAACCATTGGACTGAGCACAGGGTCCCGAGTGGATGAGATAGAGAAAGGACTGAAGGAGCCTAAGGGGTTTGCAGCCCCATAGGAAGAACAACAATATCAACCTTCCAGACTCCCCAGAGCTCCCAGGGACTAAACCACCAACTAAAGAATACACATGGAGAGAATCATAGCTCCAGATGCATATGTAGCAGAGGATGGCCTTGTTCTGCATCAATGGGAGAAGAGGCCCTTGGTCCTGTGAAGGCTCCATGCCCCAGTGTAGGGGAATGCAAGGACGTGGAGGCAGGCAGGCAGGAGTGGGTGGATGATTAAGGGAACAACCTCATCGAAGCAGAGGGGATGGGATAGGGGGCTTGTCTGGGCCTGGGGGACTGGGAAAGGGGATAACATTTGAAATGTAAATAAAGAAAATATCCAATAAAAAGAAAGGAAACGATAAAGAAAATTTTTTAAAAAAAGATGTCTTTCTTTCCTGGGTGATCCACTTTTAGTTTTCTGGTTTTCATATGCTCCAGGTTAAACATACAAAACAACAGGTTCCAAGCTAGAATCTACCTGACAAGAGAGTACACAGCATTCATTTATCTTTCTGGACCTGTATGACTTCAGTATAATTTTTTCTAGTTCCATCCAGTTACCTGCAAATTTTGTAATTTTGTTTTTCTTTACAGCGGAGTAATATTCCATTGAGTAAATGTATCATATTTTCTTTATCCATTGATCAATTGATGAGCATCTTGGTTTGTTCAATTTCCAAACTTTTGTATGTTGAACCACAATGAAAATGGATGAGTAAACATCCCAACAGGAGAAATTTCTAAGCAGAGAGCTTAATTAGTTAAGGCTGCATTCTTAACTAATTATTATGCTGAGATTCTGAGCCAACAAAATGATCTAAAGATAAATACGATCAAATGTTTACTCGTTATAATGTTTCAGAAGAAGCTTTTAAACCATTTTTAATTTGTTTCCTCCTCTGAACTTTGGGGGGGGGGGTTGAGGGAGAATGTGTGAATTAACACACAAGAAAGCATGAAGTACAAAGCTTAGTACGTGGTCCAGCTCCCCAAGTTCCATTGCAGAGTAAAATAGAGTTAGCAAATATGTGTTCTTGTTTTCTTAGACCAACTGTATATGCTATTATTGTGTTCTGCTGCAACCCAAAGCTGCTTCATCTATATCTTCTGCTTCTTCACCAGAAGATATGGTGATTGTCCTTCAGGGTGAGGACCTGGCTGTACAGACAACATTTAATAATCATTGTCTTTGAAGTAATTACGTGAATTTTACTGTACACAACCCCAGAGAGTAATTAACTACAAAGGCTTCAACTGAATTTCTTTTTTCTTTCATAAAAACCCTCCAGGGGAAACATAGTGAAACTTCTCCAAGGAGAAAAGAAGCAAACCCTTTCCACGTTCCCCCAAATACCAGTTTTTAAATAATTCCAAAACTGACCGTAAATGTCTATATTGGCTTATTCCAGTGGAGTGTTTTAACATTCTCATGCTCTTTCCATCTTTCCTGTATCTTTTTCCTCCATTCCTCTATTTGCACTCTTTCTGTGTACCAAGCAGGTATTTTAGTCCTTGAATGCCAACCTTAATTCCTTCTCTAAACTCATCAACATGTTGGAGACTGTATGCAGCCACTGAAGTCTGGTTAAACTCATTCAAAAGAAGGATAACTCATGACTGACATTAGCAAAAGACAGAACAGGAGGGAGAGGGTGAGTGCAGTTGCTCATGGATCACTCTTTGTCTTTATAACTGCATTAATCCTAGAGACCTACAAGCTCAGAAAGCACCCACAGTTTGACTTAGAGCTTTGTTCTTTGCACCATTCATTTTTATCCACCCTTCCTCAAATTCAACCAAATCTGGTTTAGGGGTTATGTTTTGTTTTGTACTTATTTTTAAGGAAGCCTGCCTTATTTCTTGGAGCAGTTTTATGTTGGAAGCAGCTATGAACTGATAATAAAGAGATTTCCACATGGCCTCTGCATCTTCTCCTACGACCAAATCATCCACCCAGTGTTATAATTGATGAGCTTCCATTGGCATGGCAATGGTATCTATCCAACATGCAATTTATTAATGCACTGAGTTAATGTTTGGCAGTGGACATGGTACACATTTGAGAAGACATAATACCAGGTATTCACTTCTACAGATGACTTCCTGACACAGCAGATTCCCCAAACACTGTAGACCCTCTAATCCCACACATGCACTCACTTCTCTACTTCTCTTCTCTTTTCTTTTCTTCTCTTTTTATTTTTGCCAATGCTTAAACTTTACTATCTGAATCTGCATTGCTGGGTTAAAGTCTTAGCTTCTATTGAACAATTTCTTTATATTCAATAGGACCCTTTGAGCTTCATTGATCATTTGCACACTGGATAAAAGCAAGAGCTGGAACAGCAAGGCTTTGAGAGCTCCAGGCACCTTCGTGGGAGAGGCATGAGTCACATGGAGTGAATGAAGGACAGAACTCAGATCAGGACAGATCAGAAAAATCACAGTGCTGCCAACTCGGCAGTGTGTCTGAGGTCAGTTTCAGTCTTTGTGCTTCCCCAAAATAACTTTACATGCTAAGTTCAAACCAGGCTATTTTGGTTATGAATCGTAAAGCTTTCTTAGATGTTTACTAAACTTAAGTTAGAAAAGGACTCTACTGAGTCTTTTCTATGCACAACAATCTGTTTTGTTGTGCTCTAGAAGATTAATTCTATTTGCAAAGTAGAGGTTCTGGCAGAGGTGAACCTAGTAAGGTCGCTGAGCTTCTCAGAGCCTCCCTCTTCAACTGCGTAAGATCGGTATGGTGTTCTTTACAACTGTACTTCATGACTTGGGTCTCCTTCTCTTTTGTTGTTGTTGTTGTTGTTGTTGTTGTTGTTGCTAAGACAAACTATCTGAGACTGAGCAGCATCCAAAGAAGATACTTATTTATCTTATAGCTCTAGAGGTTGCAAGTCCATAGGTAGTCAGCCACATCTGGTGAAGGCTTTATGCTATATCACAACACAGAGGAGAAAACATAAAGGTAGACAGATGGTGAGTGAAGAAAAGAACAAAGAAACCTACCTACTTCTTATAAGCCCACTTTTACATAAACTAATTCATTTGTGCCAAAACTAATTCAGTCGCAAAAGGATGGCACCAATGCTTTATCAAAGTTCCATTTCCCAATACCAATGCCTTTACAATCAAACTTCAACATAAATTTTGGTAGGAAAAAAAAATGATAAAAAAAAAAAACTATCCCATCATGTAGATGTCATCTTCCATGGAGCCCTAGGACAAGGACATAGTGACTTACCTGGAACATACATCTTAATAACTGACTGACCATTTATTATGTGTTGGCATTTTATATATGTCACCTTATTTGTTTTTAAGGCAAATCCATAAACTACTTACTGCAACCTAGTTTAAGGATAGAGAACTTGAAACAAGCGATGTTAGATAGCTCAGCAGAGTGATACATGAGTACATGGTGCAGACACGAATTGATTCCTGGGAGTCTAAGGCCATAGGTGATATTCACTTCAGCTATAGTTTATTGCCCAAACATTTAAGGCAGTGATGCAACTGAGGGGAAGAAACATCTTTGCACACATCTGTGTGTGTGATGTTCATGTGTGTGCAGGTACACGTGCATGTGAGTCATGCCTCCATTGCCGTTTATCAGCACCATCTACCTTGTTTTCTGAGATAGGTCAATTAATGGCTTGGAATTTGCCAGTTAGTTGCCTGTCCAATCCCCTGTACTGACTTTCAACATTAGTTCTCAAAATCTAACGCAGGCCCTCATGCTTACAAGCACTTAACTGACTAAGTCATGTCCCAGGCCCCTTTTGTTTTTAGCCCTCTGAGATGCACAGCCCTTCATGCACATGTAACCACTTGTCCGTAGCATCTATAATGCAGATGATTGCTATTAACCCAGGTCTGCCCCTTGTCCTGTGGTCTGTGTGAAACATGGCTCTAACCAATCCCTGGAACAGCTCATCAGTGACTATGTTCATCTTCTTGGGATTCTCAGACCACCCAGAACTCCAACCTTTCCTCTTTCTGACCTTCCTGAGCATCTATCTCGTGACCTTGACCTGGAACCTGGCCCTCATCTTTCTGATCAGAGGTGACATCCGTTTACACACACCCATGTACTTCTTCCTCAGCAATTTATCCTTCATTGACATTTGCTACTCAACATCTGTAGCTCCCAAGATGCTCTCTGACTTCTTTAGAGAAGAGAAGACTATCTCATTCCTGGGATGTGCTACTCAGTTCTTTTTCTTTGTCGGTTTGGGCCTAACTGAGTGCTTCCTGCTGACAGCAATGGCGTATGATAGATATGCAGCCATCTCTAACCCCCTGCTCTACACCCTCATCATGCCCCAGGGTCTCTGCCTGCGCATGGTGGCTGGGGCATATCTTGGTGGCTTCCTGAGTTCTTTTATTCAGGCCAGTTCCATATTTCAGCTCCACTTTTGTGGGCCAAATGTCATCAATCACTTCTTCTGTGATCTCCCACCAATCCTGGCACTTTCCTGCTCTAACACATTCCTCAGCCAAGTGGTGAATTTCCTCATAGTGATCACAGTAGGAGGAACATCATTTCTCATCCTCCTGGTCTCCTACAGTTACATAGTGTCTGCTGTCTTGAAGATCCACTCTGTGAAAGGCCGATGGAAAGCCTTCCACACATGTGCCTCACACCTCATGGCAGTGACCATGCTGTTTGGGACAGCACTTTTCATGTACCTGCGCCCCAGCTCCAGCTACTCATTTAGCAGAGACAAGATAGTGTCTATCTTCTATTCACTGCTAATCCCCATGCTGAACCCTCTCATTTACAGTTTGAGGAACAAAGAGATCAAAGATGCCCTGTGGAAAGTGATGGAGAAAAAGAAAGTGTTTTCTAACTTGTGAGTGAAAATGTTTTCATGCCTCTACTGGAGGCATTCACGACCCTTGGCATCACCTCCACTTATGCCTTGGGCAAGAAACGCATCATGTGTTCATATTTGAAAATTAACTATTAAAATGATTCCTAAGAGAGTACAGAAAGTGATAACTGGAATTGAGGGACATAGGGCAGTGATGTGGAAAGCTAGTATAGTGAAAACGCTCTGGAATCTACAAGGGTGACCCTAGAAAAGACTCTTAGTTATGGGGGATACAGAGTCTGAATTGGCCATCTTCTGCAACCAGAAAAGGTTTACAGTTGTGGAACTGAGAGACACCAATTCAGTCATAAAACATTCTATCTGCAATCTGTCCTGCCTGCAAGATGTGCTGGGGCAATGGTGGTGCAGAACGTTCGTGAGTGGCCAACCAATGACTGATCTAACTAGAGGCCTACACCAGGAGAGGGAGTCCATGCTAGACACTGGCTTAATAGCCAGGAATTATTGGGTAGCACAAAGCCTAAAGATAGAACCAAACAAAACTGACCAAAAAAAGTCAGTGAAATGATTCTTAATATTATAATGCTATACTTTTAGATCAATGCCTAGCCCAACTGTCATCAGAGAAGCTTCAACCAGCAGTTGCTTGATGGGAGCAGATCCAGAGACTCACAGCTAAACATTAGGTGAAGTTTGGGGAACTTCTCTGAAGAAAAGAATTGTAGGAGCCAGGGGGTTGAGGATACCAGGAGAACATAGCCCACAGAATCAACGAAACAGGGTTCACAGGGGCTCACAGAGCCTGCATGGGTCTGAGCCAGGTACTCTGTATATGGTTATGGTTGTTTAGTTTGGTACTCTTATGGAACTCCTAACAGTGGGAATTAGGGGAGTCTCTGACTCCTTCGCCTGCTGTTAGGACCCTCCTACTGGGCTGCCTCATCCAGCCTCGGCATAATTATCTGTGCCTAGTCTTATTGTATGTTGTTATGCTCTGTTCAGCTAATATCCCTGGAAGGCCTGCTCATTTCTGAAAGGAAATTGGAAAGGAGTGGATGCAGGGGGCCGGGAGGAGGTGTTGAGAGGCTTTGAGGGAGGGGAACCTGTGTTAGGGATATACTGTATCAGAATGAGAGAAAAATAAATAAGAAAGAGAAAATGAGGCCCTTCCCATCAGATGTGACTCTCTGTTCTCCACGCTGACTTGTCTGTTGCATTCTCCAATCAAGGACAGAGGTGAAAGGAATTTCTTTATAAAAACAACTTTCATTTGGGCATGGTGGCCCACTAATTTAATTCCTGCACTCAGGAAGAAAAGCAGTCAGACCTCTGTGAGCTGATGCTAGCTCTAAGGAGTTTGAAGACAGTAAGGGCTACATAATGAGATGCTATCTCAAAAAAATATAATAACATATTTTTATAATAATTGTGACAACTATCTGTTATTAGGCAGATACAAACACAAAAGTTATTTAATCCAATATTTGTTACAATGCTTTGGTTATATCACACTGGATGTAGGATACAAAATGAAGAAACAAGATTTCAGCAAGAAATAGAACTTTCTCAGCATCACACCAGAAATTAAAGCAGAACTCCGGTACATATACAGGTCTTCTGGAAATTCCTCCTGCCAGGTGGCAGAATTTGAAGAGATCTGTCATGCATAAGTTAAATAAATTATAAGAACAAGACATCTATTCTATTAAACAGGGTCTTCTTTTAAATTCCCTTTCTGGCTACTGAGCCATCCTCTAAGCAAAGACTTAGGGGCATTTTCCTTTACTACAGCGTCTCACCACCTCGGCTGTACAAGAACCTAACAAACCTCAGTCTGATGGTCCACTAGTTTTCAACTGTTAGTCAGCTCTCTCCAAGTCTGTCATCTACTGAGTCAGAGTTGTATGGATTTGTATACAGTTGCATAACTATGTTATTCCTTCAGCAGTCTGACACTGAGAATGAAGTCTACTACAGATAAATGTCTGTCTCCATCACCATAACCATACTTACTCTCTTCTCTCTGAAGAGATCTCTCCAAAATCTCTTTTCCTCCTCTATCTGGTTAATACATGCAGCTACATGAGGGGTATTGCATATTTTCCATTATCTTGGGGCAATATAGAGCAGCTTTCATATCCATATAACTTAATTTCTCTTTGGAGGGAAAGACAATTTAAAGTAGATTTGTCCATCAGCACTGTTTCTACTAGGAAGATCCACTCTGGTTTCATTGTGTCTCTAGACACTTCCAACATACTCCCTTTTGCCAGCTTGCCTACTTGAGGACCCCATGGAGCCATGTGCCTCCCACATGCTTCCTGACTGCACAGCCAGCTTCCCATGATCTACCACCCCCAAGCTGACCAGAGTTTATAGAAAGTAAGACATCTAGACTTGAAGAGCCACACCAGAAGGCAGGAGATAAGAGGCCAGCAGTTCACTAACCTTTAGGTAGCATCCATTCACAGAGTGGCAGACAAGTTGCCCAAAAGAAAATATCTCAACCTTCTTACAGTGTACTCTTCTCCTGATCATTGTACAGGACAAGGCATTGACTTTCTAGTAAGTGTAGGCTTAGTAGGAACAATGCAAAGATTTGAAGTGATTTCATTGTTCAAATAGGAGAAATGCTACTCCATATTGGGGGGAGCATAATCATTGCATTGGAGGAGAGACAGCTATCTCGGGTTTCCTGAATTCCCAAAACTTACTCCCATCTAAGACCAAATAACAATAATAATGATAACAATAATGACAACAACAACAACAATGAGTGCTACAAGTCATATACAGTCATTGCTTGATATCTAAAACCTGCTATCTTATATGCTAATTAAAACTAAAGAAAAAAATCAAGGTGTAAGTATAGGTGAGATGATTCTGTAGGTAAAAGTACTTGTTACACATGCCTGACGACCTGAGCTCCATCTCAGGAACCCACCATGGAAGGAGGAGTGCCAACTCCCCAAAGTTGTCCTCTAAAGAAATCAAAGCATCAGTTGAATTCCTGATAGTGTTCCAGGGAGGACAAGGCTTTTATCTGATCCAATGGCTGCTTCTTCCAGATAACTTTAAAAAGATGGCATTCTTTCTACAAGGAGACAGAGGCCACTGAAACAGAAGAACAATGGGGATGCTGAGCTATCCTAGCCAATTTTCTCCAAATATCGCAATCCCATTAAGTCATGCCAACCTTCCTAGGGCACACTGAATGAAAGAAGATTGAAAAACCAAAGGTGCCTTTTAGTGTAGCCCCTCCCCTACCTTCTAGGAGAGATGAGGATCAAGTTCCACACAAATGCTGAGCTATCTAGGCTTTTTCCACTATCAATCACCAAATCCTGAACTGCGGCACCATTCATGACTTCAAGGGCCTGAAGACCAAGAGCGACACACAGAGGAAATCAGATTGCCAGGAATCCTCATATCTTAGCTTAGGGCTCTGTAATGATATTCTTTTTTTTTCTTTACATGTTTTTATTTTGTTTTCTGGGGCTCTGAGGCTGAGTCTGTCCAATACAATATTTTCCTTGGTTCTTATCATTTCAGTTAGACTTATGATTGTGAATGAACCAGCCACAAGCCTCAGTTATAAGAATGTTTGCCTAGAAGCCGCCAGAGTTCTAAGGCTGGCTTCCTGTTTAGTTCCTTTTTTTTTTTGAAAAAAAAATGTTATTGGATGTTTTATTTACATTTCATATGTTGCCCCCTTACCCCATCCCCTACCCACCCAGGAACTGCCTATCCCCTCACCCCTCCTCCTTCTTCTCTGCGGATGTAACCTCTACCTACCCCCCCCACTCCCACTTCCCCACCCTCAAAATTCCCACCCCCTGGGGCATCTAGCCTTCATGAGGTCAAGGATCTCTTCTTCCACCTACGCCCAGCAGGGCCCTCCACTCTTACGTATTCAGCTGAAGCCCTGGATCCCTCCATAAGTGCTCCCAGGCTGGTGGTTTAGACCCTGGGAGCTGTGGTTGGTTGGTATTGTTGCTCTCCTCATGGGGCCACAAACTCTTTCAGCTCCAATGGCCTTCACTCTAACTCCTCCATTGGGAACCCCATGATCAGTTCAATGGCTAGTTGTGAGCATCTGCCTCTGAATATGTCAGACTCTTGAAGACCTCTGAGGAGATATCCATATCAGGCTCTTATCAGCATGCACTTCCTGACTTCCACATCAGCATCTCCCTTTGGTGACTGCACATGGGATGGATACTCAGGTGGAATGGTCTTCAGACGGCCCCTCCTTCAGTTTCTGTTGTAAGATATTCTAGGCCAATGCCTGGATTCTTCAGGACTATTGAGAAACCAAAATAGTTACTTTAAATGCTTTAGAAAATAAGTTAATAACTATCATGAATTTTTTATCAAATGTCACACACACACAAACACACACACACACACACACACACACACACACTGGTCTTTACTGGTCTTCACTTCTTAGAGAGAAAGATGACAAAGAACTTCTCGTGGTATTCTGGCTGAGTCTTCTTCCAATGACTTGTGCTGATTCGAATAGCCTTGCTGTTTCTCTTGGATCATGCCACCACTGCTGATTTCTGTTTGGTGTTTGCTATCTAACTGGACTGCTGGTATCCTAACAGCAAAGGGTAGAATCACCCCAAGGAACTACTTCTAAACAGGTCCACAACACCCTTTTCCGCTTAACCTTCTTTTTTTTCCTACCTCTGGTTGGTGGGTTAGAATAGAGTTTGAAGTGTTTAATAACCCTAAATAAAGTAGGTTTTGAAAAAAATCTAAACCTACAAATCTCTGTGCCATTTTTCCCTATCCTTTGGTCCACCAGTTAGAACTACATGTAATGTAATCTGTGCTTGATTTTTCCCCAGATAATGAACCCCATGAATATAGAGATCACACTGTTTATCTGATACCCAGGAGGTACCAAATACATATTGTGATTGATCATTATTACTGACCTTTTAAAGGAAGTCAATGATATGTTCAAGTATCATACAACAGTATAATATCTTTCATATGGTTATGGCATATTATTGATGAAATGTCTGCAAATGGGTGTGAATGACTTTACACAAAGCTCGATGCTGATTAGGCCAAGAGAAATGGGGATTTTTCAGGTTTTCTTGAATGTACTTACATAACATCTTCATTGTCTCATTGTGAAGGCACATTGGGGACAAAGAGACAGAGGAAGCAAGCACACACATATGTGTTGCTTAGGAACACTTTTAATAACTCCCATTGCATCTGAAGTGCTTGCCTTCACCATTGAAAATTGCATGTGCTACAAATATCTGACACAAATCCCTATATTAGACTTCTAACTTGGTGTCTGAGGGAACACTGTACACTGTGCATGTGTTCAGGTGAAAAAGAACAAAGCTTTGACAATGGATAAGATAAACTGGCAACCTTGACTTTCTAACACAAAGGTAGGTGAGAGCATCCTGAAGACTTAAAATTTATGGTTTATGTAGTGTTCAACCTTTAGTCTCTGAAAATAAAATACCCATTAGTAATTTACATATATCTCATTTTGAACTAAAGGTTAGAAACTCTTAGCTATGTATGGTAGCACACATCTACAATTTCAGCACTGGGGAGGCCAGCCTTGTCTACATAGAGAGCTCTGTTACAGCCAGAGCTATATAGTGAGAGCTTGTCTCAAAAACTAAGATGATATATAAGTAAAATTTCTAGCATAAAACATTATACTTCAAAAAGCATATTTAAATTAAAAGTGATATTTTTATCTCAAACTCTACTACAAACATCTACTGAGTATCTATGATATATAAGATATTAACCCCTATGATTCCCTTCCAAAAAGAAGATTAAATGCTGGCTGAAATGGAATCTGACATTAAGCTAGAACAAAGAAGTAATTTCAGGCAGAAATCTAAATATTAGGTGAGAACAAAGAAGTAATTTCAGGCAGGAATCTAAATCAAGCTAGAACAAAGAAGTAAGTTTCAGGCTTGAAAATGACTTTGGACTAGGACAGGGAAGTAGGCTCAGATATTTTGGACATCCTGATAAGCCCTTAGAAATAGTGATCACGGGAGTGATTGTGGGACTCTGTTTATTGTCCTGCTTGTTCTTTGACTATCTGGGTTTATTGTCTTGCTTGTTCCTTGACTATTTTCATCTATTGTATTGCTAGTTCCTCAACCTAAAACTGACCCTAATACTTGCATGTAATTGAAATGGCATAAAAGCAAAAAAGGAGGAGGAGGGATGGGCTAGGAAGTTAATTGGGGGAGGGGGGATGGGGAAAGGGGATAACATCTGAAATGTAAATAAATAAAATATCAAATAAAAAATGCTAGCTGCAAGCAGGAAGAGAAACTTGAGTCATAGTGGTGCCAACATTGTAATGACATTGGTGACCTACATTTGTATAACAATTTGAAGTCATGGTGTACACTCACAGACAGAAAAACAGCTTGGGGATTCTCACAGTAAAGCAGATGAATAGAAGATGTAGAGTAAGGTCTTAAATGGAGTAAAGGAGAACCAACACTTACTGGGGACCTACTGCACATTAGACACCCACATACATTAGCACATACATCTGTTCCAAAATAATTACTGAATAACTGATGTATGCTAGGAAAATGCTACTGGTTCAATAGAGATGAAATAAAGTCTTGACTAAAGGAATTTTGTATTTTAAGGGAAAGCAGAAATACACACAGAAGATGCTGGACTGCCATAAACAAAGCCCACTGTGAAGAAAACAGGCTTCTCATTTCATGGAATAATATTCCAAACTTCTAAATAGCCAAGATGCTCAGGGTTAGAGAGTCAAGATGGAAACTACATAAACCGAGCTGCAATATTAGTATTCTTTAAGCAAGCTGCCTCCAGGTCTGGTCATGCAACCCTGAAGGGATCATGAAAAATGCCCATCACTTAATTCTGGCCTGTTCTTGAGCCTGAGTCTAGAAATTTCTAAAGTGATTGGCCACAAAGCACAGGTATAATGCTAGTACTTCAAAGAGATACAAACTGTCAATAGTTTTGATCTAAGTTCTGAGAGAACAGAATGGACAGGTCCCAGGCTCTTCACCGAGCCAGTGCCTCAAAGAGCCATAAGAAATGAAAGAGAAAAACTGGAGCCAACTCCCCCACCCCAGGCCTTTCTTGAGTAAGTTGTATTTCTTACAACTTTGCAGAAAAGGAAAGGAACAATATCAGAGTTCAATGCATTAGAGAAAGCATTCCATTTCAAATGGTGAGTGTGAGTTACTTATTTTTAAATCAGAAGTTATTTTAATTTTTAACTTTTTTTTACAAGACATAAGGCAATATTCATTTAAAGTAAAGATGCTTGAATTAGGTATGGTGGGGCACCCCTGAAATGTCAGTGTTTTGAAGGCTAAGACAGAAGGTCAGAAGATCAGCAACAGCCTTAGCAACCTAACAAGACCCTATCTCCCAAAAAAAGTAAAAAGTTAATCACTGAATTAGTTCATTAATTTACCAGAATTGTCTAAATAAAATTAGTCACAGATAATGACCACAGCTATTGAGATTTTCATCCTCTCAGACTTTTAAGTATGTAGAGTTTTTTCCATAAAAATTATATCAGCTAGTATATTGACTGTTTTAACCCATCACTAAAAAAAAATCACTTGTCACAGTCCTATACTGTCAGCCAGAAAGTTTACAAATTTCAAACTATACATCATATACCACTTATTGGGCAAACTTTTTACACCAAAACATTAGCCTAAATGCCTCTTTCTTTGACTGGGCACTGCCCCGTGATGAGACTCCTTGAACCTTATGACAACAAGCATTTGGTTTATTCATTCCTTTTTTTTTTGAAAGTGTATAATTTTAATGCAACTTACAATAAATATTGAAGAATAAACAAAACTAATTTTAACTTGACAATTAAAAGACCCTTAACACATGCACTAACACTTGTTTGAAATCCAGATACAGTCCCAATTTTATCTCTTGCTAATATAACATCAGAGAATGGCAGCTAACTTCCAAATATGTCTCTGAAAATGTCCAGATCGAGTCTTCCAAATGAAGACTGTTATTCCCAATATTGGATTGATTTTTATACCAGTACATGATTGAGTCCAAATAATTGGTCACATTTAAGAAAAATATGAGAGACCTTATAACTTCTCTTCTTGATTCCCTGTCTCACACGTTCTAAAAACTTGAGGCAAGGCAGCTTGTCCTATCTGGGATATAGGAAAGCAAAGGTGGGTCAGGAACATATGTCCAATACTGCTTCCCACTCACCATTGTCAGGTCATTCAGCAAGCTCATAGGTCATCATCACTCTTTATCCCAGCATCAGCATGACTCATCAATCTTGCTGGCAGACAACATGCTCCTTCAGCATCCTGCAGAAAAAACACAAGCATGCACTCTTCCCCATATTAGATACCTGATAAGGATCATGCCATATGTCTAAGTATGTTATTTTCTAGTTCCATCCATTTACCTAAGAATTTCTCGAAATCACTGTTTTTAATAGCTGAGTAATATTCCATTGTGTAAATGAATCACATTTTCTGTATCCATTCCTCTTTTGAAGGACATTTGGGTTCTTTCCAGCTTCTGGCTTTTATAAATAAGGCTGCTATGAACATAGTGGAGCATGTGTCCTCGTTATATGTTGGAGTATCTTCTGGGTATATGCCCAGGAGTGGTATAACTGGGTCCTCAGGTAATATTATGTCCAATTTTCTGAGGAACTGCCAGACTGATTTCCAGAGTGGTTGCACCATCTTGCAATCCCACCAACAATGGAGGAGTGTTCCTCTTTTCCCACATCCTTGCCAGCATCTGCTATCACCTGAGATTTTGATCTTAGCCATTCATACTGGTATGAGGCGGAATCTCAGGGTTGTTTTGGTTTACATTTCCCTGAAGACTAAGGATGCTGAACATTTCTTAGGTGTTTCTCGGCCATTAGAGTATCCTCAGTTGAGAATCCTTTGTTTAGCTCTGTACCCCATTTTAATATGGTTATTTGGTTGTCTGGGTTCTAATTTCTTGAGTTCTTTGGATATATTGAATATTAGCCCTCTGTTGGATGTAGGATTAGTAAAGATCTTTTCCCAATCTGTTCATTGCTGTTTTATCCTATTGACAGTGTCCTTTGCCTTACAGAAGAAGCTTTATATGTTACTTGACCTTTTTCTCTTAGTGCTTTTAGTATTTTTTCTTTGTTTTGTACATTTGATGTTTTGATTATTATGTGACAGGAGGAATTTCTTTTCTGGTCTAGTTTTCTATCTCTAGAGTAGTCTCCCTTTGAGATTTCTTTATTGTTTCTACTTCCATTTTTAGATCCTGGATGGTTTTGTTTATTTCCTTCACCTGTTTGGTTGTGTTTTCTTGCAGTTCTTTAAGTGATTTTTGTGTTTCCTCTTTAAGGGCTTCTACCTGTTTACCTGTGTTCTCCTGTACTTCTTTAAGGGAGTTATTTATGTCCTTCTTAAAGTCTTCTATCATCATCATGAGAAGTTCTTTTAATTCTGAGTCCTGCTTTTCTGGTGTGATTAGGGTGTCCAGGGCTTGCTTTGGTGGGAGAACTGGGTTCTAATGATGCCAAGTAACTTTGGTTTCTGTTGCTTATGTTCTTGTGCTTGCCTTCTGCCATCTGGTTAACTCTAGTGCTACCTGCACTTACTGTCTCTGACTGGAGCCTGTCTTTCCAGTTATCTTGCTTGTGTTAGAACTCCTCAGAGACCAGATGTCTCTGTGATCCTGTGATCTTGAGCTCCTGAGTGAAAGAACTGCTGGGACTCAGACCACCTCTGGGATCCTGAAATCCTGCTGCTCTGAGTGCAGTGGTTCCTTCTCTGCTCTGAGTGCACTGGTTCCTCTAGGATGGCTCAGGATATGGTGTCTTCACAGGAGCAGATCAGCTAGGTGTTTGCCCCAGCCAAAAGGACCAAAAGGAGGGGTGGAAGGGAAGTGGTATTCTGGAGGGGCAGGGTTTGGGTAGCTGATGGGTCCTGAGCACCCCAGGCTCCCAGTTGTATCTCTGGGGCATAGATTAGTGGGAGAGGGCTCTCACTCAATGCTCTGAGTGCAGTGGTTCCTCTAGGATGGCTCAGAATATGGTGTCTTCATAGGAGCAGACCAGCTAGGTGTCTGCCTCAGCCAAAAGCAGTTTATTCATTCTTTAACCCAAAAGTAAAAGTTTATATTAATAACATTTGCATACCTTAAGTTTTATTACATATTTCCAAAATGTCATTCCTCCAAAGTTTGTCCCTGATATTGATCATCTTTGAAGTTATTTCTTTCCCCACATCCACATCTCTAACAGGCCTTTTTAACACTGGCCAGTATTCTACATGAAAAATGATATCTGATTGCAATTTTACTTTGTATGTCTTTCATTAGTAGTATGATTAATCATCTTTTCATATGTGGGCTGATCACGTCTCTATGTGACTTATGATTCATTTTTTTTAAGTTTCTATCTGTGTCATATTGATTTATAAGAGTTTTTCATCAGAGATATTAAAAATAAACCAGGTATAGTGGTTTGCATCCTTAATCTCAGCACTTAGGAGTTGGGGCAGCCAGATCTTTAAAAGTTTGAGGTCAATTTGCTTACATTGTGAGTCTCAGGCCAGCAAAGGATACATAAAGGAGACCTTGTCTCACAAACAACAACAACAACGATTAATTATGGGGGATGCAAATAGTTTCCCATTTTCATTTTATCAATTATTAATATTTATAGTACTTTTAAAGCCATAGGTATTACATACTGTCACTTAATCACACCTAGTTTTCTTTAATATAATTTTCATGTACTTCAAAATATTTTTATAACCTATTTATTTCTTTATTTTATGTGTGTTAGCGTTTTGACTGCATGTATGTCTATGCACAACTTGTGTGCCTTGGTGCCCCGGTACTTATGCCATTCGATCCCCTGACAATTGAATTAAAGATGGTTGGAAGCCACTATGTGGGTGCTGGGAATCAAGTCCAGACTCTCTGAAGGGCAGCCAGTGGTTTTAGCCACTTTTAACCATTGCACCAACCCCTCCAAAAATTATTTTTAAAACCTTCATGCCAATACTATGCTAGCGTTTTCACTGCTTTATTTGTTATCTATGGTTTTCTTTTTCTCTGAAAAATATGTTTGTAATCTATTTCAGTTTTGAGTACCCCTATACAAAAAAAGTCAAACATTCAAATACATTTAGATCCAGGTGCAATCAAAACTAGAAAAGTAATACATCATGTAATTTTGTAAATCTATTTCTGGGAATTTGTCAAAGAAATTATGGATGCATGAAAAACTAACATTTACCAATTGTTCCATACTTCATTATTTGAAAATATTAGTTAGAGCACACTGGCCAGCTTAAGGGAGGAATTTGAGACTTCTCTGGCCCCCTCTCTGCTGTGCTTTCAGAAAGCCTGACTCCCAGTGTCATCCATCACTGGCTTTCCAATTCCCTTCCTCAGCCCTAATCTCCCAAGACTGCTTTCTCACTGGCTAATGCCTTGTTTCTCTCAGCCCTCTATAACAAAGGTGACTCCTACCCTGTCTGATTTACACTGTACCAGTCAAAGTCTCTATCTTAATCAACAATATGTTGTCCATCAATCTTCAAAGGACCTTGCAGATTTTATAGCAACAGTAACAAGATACATGTAATAAAATAGAATGTAGAGAAGAAAAGAAAAAGGAAGTATGGCATGACCACATAGTTTTTAAATAAGGTAAGTAATAAAGTAACAGATATATTTTGAAAAGCAAAAGAGAGATACTTGATTAGTAACAGAGTCTCGATTTTTCTAAGATAAATATTACTTAAGTGTTCTCCCTCCTACGCATAAACACTTCCCCTGGAGGTTCAGCAATGTTATGGGGCAGATGCTTTTCCTTGCAGATGCCTTTGAAAAAAGCAAAATGTCAAGTGGATATTATCACCCGTGTGACACACTGCTGTTGCTAATAGGGAAGATGGAAATGAATCGCTTCAAAGTATCAATCACAGGGAAGATGCTGACACATGGAAGTAAGCATCCTTTCGAGTCATGCACCTTAAGCATATATCAATGAAAGATTGCAGAAGTGTTTAACTAAAAAATACATAACTTAAAATTTAAAAATAACAACTTTCTTTTCTGTAAAAATGAATTTTTAACAATCAGAGATAGAAGCTGCCCACCTGATTTCTATTTAATTTTTATGTGTATCATAATTTCTCAAATAAAGACACTAAAATTCACCCAATTCTGAGATTATTTTGAAGAAAAAAAACAGTTGATGGTTTATAGAATCCTCGAATATGCTTTTATTTTGAGGGAAAATGTTTTATTATTTTTTATCTTTATTTTCATCTTTATTATGCTGTCTTTTTTACAGTTGATTCACTGTTTCAAATGCCAACTGTGTGCCTCAACTCCTGAAGTAGAATTTGGTCACCTGAGATGTTTGAATTATTTTAAAATTTTCTGACATACAATTTTCTTATTAAATACATATATTCTTATAGAAGATGATTTTATTCTCTAGTAGCTTGTTTCTGATTTGAAAACAAAAGCTATTTTTTCTATCACATAGAAATCATACAAAGTCTCTGGAATATATATCAAAGAATCTGGCTAAATTTCTCTTTTACTAATTCATAGTCTCATTCTGGCCAAATTAACAACTTTCTCTTTTTTACTCCTGTAGTGAGGTGCACTGGACTCAGCCATCTATGATCTTCTGTGACGCCCTAATAATTAGTTCCTCTGATCATCTACTGATCACTAAACAACCTTGGACATCCACTGCTGGTCCTAAGTCTTCTGAGGATACTATGAGTACATGGTGATATCCAGGTTCCCAGTTTGCTAAAGAACATTACTTATACAAGCCTGACTTCCTGTAAATCAGGAGATTACATTTAAATAGTCAGGCTACTTAACTAATAGCTTGTCTACCCATCATGACTCTGATAATCCAAAATACCCTGACCTGGCAGAGTGGAGCTGTAGCAAAAACCTCTGGAGGTTGTTAAGGGGGAGAGAATGAATTGAAGTGCAAAAGAAAGTTTGAGATCAATTCAAGATATAGCAAAGATGGGTGGGTGTTTATAGAAGTGAGCCAGTGAGAGGGAGAGGATCAGTGGAAATCAGAGAAAATACTAAAAGGAGACATGAGACCAGGATGAGTCTCATTAAACTGGCTAAAATGAACTCTTGCTACAGGCAGGCCAAGCACTCAGAAACAAAGATTTTATTATTAGGGAATGAGAAATGAAGAATTTGACACCTAGGGTAAGGGGGATCTCACTAAACAGACTTAGCAGGTTGTTTGTTGAAACTGAGTTCTGGAAGAAAACAGAGGAGCCTAGTCAAAATCTGGTCAAGAATTTGAATCCCTGGCTTGCCATTTACTGATAGCAACTGTGTAAATGTAACCAAGCCATGCACTGCTCTAAGAGTCAAAGAAAATCATAGCCAGTCTGCAGAGCATGTAGATTTTAAGGTGAAGGTCTAGATGAAGTTGAAGGGTTCTGAAAGCCCTCTCAGTGAGATATGCAGAATAGAATAGCCTCTTTACGAATAGAATACCCTCTTTGTAAAGAAGCTATTCCTACAAGACAGAAGACAAATCACAGGTAAATGACAACATCATGTGAATCTCTCCCTACCCAGAATCAAGGCTAAGACTATGATGGTTCTCCCTGCAAACTAGGGACCATCTGTATAAGGAATTTCTAAACCAAAAATTAAAGATTTGGGTCAGTTTTCCCACATAGTCATGACCAGTTGAATACTTTAGAAAGCCTAATAATGAATAACAAATGACACTTCGATCTTATGTTACTATACTCCAAACCCTAACCGATCTCCTCCCTAGGTAGATGTGACAGAAGCCTATACCAGCCATGGGCCAGATAAACCACACCAACGTGAAGGAATTTGTCTTCCTGGCACTTACTCGATTCCGGGAACTGGAGTTCTTTTTGTTCTCGGTCTTCTTTCTAGTGTATGTAACAACCGTGCTGGGAAACACGCTCATTGTGGTTACCATCACCTCTGAGTCCCGCCTCCACACTCCTATGTACTTCCTCTTGAGGAACAAATCCATTCTAGATATTGTTTTTTCATCTATCACAGTTCCCAAGTTCCTGGTGGATCTTTTATCAGAAAGGAAGACCATCTCCTATAATGGTTGTTTGACACAGATCTTTTTCTTCCACTTTGCTGGTGGAGCAGATATTTTTTTCCTCTCTGTGATGGCCTATGATAGGTATCTTGCAATTGCTAAACCCCTGCACTATGTAACCATTATGAGGAGAGAGGTATGGATGGCCTTGGTGGTGGCCTCCTGGGTGGGTGGTGGTTTACATTCAATTGTCCAGATAATTCTAATGCTTCCACTCCCCTTCTGTGGCCCCAACACCTTGGATGCCTTTTACTGCGATGTACCCCAGGTGGTGAAGCTGGCCTGCACTGATACTTTTGCCCTTGAACTTCTCATGCTCTCCAACAATGGGCTGGTAACCCTGCTGTGGTTCTTCCTGCTCCTGGGCTCCTACACCATCATCCTGGTTATGCTCAGATCCCATTCTGGGGAGGGACGGAACAAGGCTCTCTCCACCTGTACCTCTCACATCATGGTGGTGACTCTCCATTTTGTGCCCTGTGTTTACATCTATTGCCGGCCCTTCACTACCCTGCCCATGGACACAGCCATATCTATCAATAACACGGTCATCACACCCATGCTAAACCCCATGATCTACACTCTCAGGAACCAAGAGATGAAGTCAGCCATGAAGAGAGTGCAGAGGAGGCTGGGGCCTTCTGAGAGCAATAAGCTTGGGTGAGCCATCTGGTGAAGTCCAGAAGTCTAGGGCTAATTCAGTTCTCTGCATCTGCTACTCTAAGAATAAGGGAAAGCTGGTTCTATATATCTTCATTGATATAGATGTCACCATATGCCTTCTATGATACAAACATGCAATTCCATTAGAAAGAGTATGAAAATAAAATGAAGAGATGAGACCAAGAGATGAGTCCCCTCTGCCAGAGTTCTCCCCATCTCCCTCCCCTTTGCTTCTGACAGGGTGCTCCTCCACCCTCCTACCCATTTCCCTCAACCCCCTAATACCCCTACCCCCCCACACACACACCAATATTCCCCTTGCTTGGGGCATCAAGTCTCTACAAGATTACATACTCTTCCACCGAGGCCAGACAATGCAGTTTTCTGCTACATATGTGTCAGGGGCCACAAACCAGTCCATGTATGCTGTTTGTTTGGTTGGTGGCTTAGTCTCTGAATATTGATCAGTTTTGAAAAATGATTTTACATGAGTGCAGTGTTGTAAATTTATTTCATCAATTAGTGAAATGAAAAGGAATGATTTAAATTGGGTTAAATCTGGTTTGTGTCTGTGTGTGTAAAAAAAAATTGTCTAAAACCTGCCAGTGGTGGTCTCATACCTTTAATCCCAACAACCTGGAGGCAGAGGCAGATGAAACTGTCAGTTCATGGCCAGCCTGGTCTACAGAGATAGTTCCAGGATAGCCAGGACTACACAGAGAAATCTTGTCTCAAAAAACAAAACAACAAAAAAACAAAAAACCTCTATCTAGCTCAGCCAATTTCCTATTCTTCATTCCATTCAACTGATTTGTACAGTGAAATTAATCCCAGTTACACAGCCAGTTTGTAAACATACCTGTAACAAATCTCAACCACAACTTCCCTTTTCCCTCATCTTGTTTTTTTTTTCTGTTTTCCAAAAAGCTGTGTGTGGCGGGAGGGGGGGGGTGTCAGAGAACAACCTCTGGGATCAATCCTCAGGAGCCATCCCCCTTATTCATTGGGATTTGGACCTTTCACTAGCCTAGAGCTCACCTATTCAGCTAGATTAGTAACTGCTAGACCTGTGAGCTACAAGGATCTTCTTGACTCTGCCTCGCAGGCACAGGGATTACTGCCTGCACCCCCACCTCACCTGGCTTTTTCACATGGATTCTGAAGATCAAACTTAAGTCCTCATACTTGGGAAGCAAACATCTTACTGAGTGAGCCATCTTGCCAGACCCTTCCAGGACTTTTAAAAGTGAAATAAAAGTGTGGATTTTATCTAAGTATTAGTGGACTATTCAAGATAGTTCATCACAATTCAAAACAAACAAACAAACAAACAAACAAAAAATAACAGTTAAGAAATATCTTCTACTACAATTGATAACAATATTTGATAAAAAGAAACATGTTATATGTAGAGTCATTTACAAATGACTATTAAATATTTTTTTAGAATTCATCCCTACACCACAGGAAGAATTTCTGCTGTGGATATGTAAAGACAGTCTTCCTTCTTCTGAGCTCGCTTCAAATTCCACCCTTCTGTCTTCTTTAGTTATTTGAAATCAAGGGGGAGGCAGGGTAAGAAAGCTCAGGAAACTAAAGCTCATTAAACAACTTTTCTTACAAAGTACCAAATTGTTAAAATGTGTAAGATTTAGTCAAGAAGGTTCTAGTACATAATGCCCATCTGTGGTCCTTCCTGACTCCCATAAGACAGAGCAACTTGCAACCAAGACTTATAATCACAGGACAATGCTTCTTAGCCTTTCTTTTTTATTTATTGTTTCCAATTTTCATATATCCACACACATGTGTGTGTGTTCATGTATACATCAAAGTCCTGTGTGTATATGTATGTGTGTGTATATATGTGTGTGTATATATGTGTATGTGTGTATACATATATATACAGTACTTTGATAATATCACAAATACACATTATCCTCTCTTCCTTCCCACTCCTACAAATTCCTTCTTTCCATGCCTTTATAACCTACTGAGTTTGATTAGGATTGCTTATATGACTATAGGTGGAATCACTTATTTGCGCAAGACAAACTTACTAGTAGCAACAACACCAAGAATATGATTTCCCCATACCCCAGTAACAATATTCATGGGTCCTGTCTTATGCAGTCCTTATGCAGGTTGACCATAATGCTGTGAGTTTATGGGTGTGACAGCCAAGTCATGTCCAGAAGGCAACATTTCACAGCACTCTTTCCATCCTCCAGTTCTTATATTCTTTTTTTGGCCTTTTCTTTGGTGGTCCCTAAGCACTGAAGTGGGTAATATAGATATCTTCTTTAAGGCTGAGCCCTCAACAATCTCAGGACTCTGACTCATCCTTGAAATTTTCTTAAATTACTTTTCCTTCATGAATTTGTTGAATATTTTTCCTGATGACCTCCACAAAGAAATTTCCCACTAAAGATACATTATGTATCTTTTTATATACCAATGTTCATTGAAGAGACATACCACTGAAATGGCTAGAATGGTTTTTGCTTCCTCCACCCCACCCCAAATAAATTGTGCCTTTGTCCTCATAAGAAATGAGTGGTCCTATGACATTAGATTCTAATAGACAAATTTCTCTCAAAAAGTCAAAGAATAGAAGAATGCATAGTTTTGTGCCTTCCACAGTCTTGGAAGAATTTAAAAAATAACTGTCCTCATTAGCTTTAACTGTTGACTTCAAACAACTTAGAAATGCTAAGAAGACAGTCTCAATTGAGAAGCTGTTTAAAACAAATTGACCTGTGTGCATGTCTATTGGAGAGTGTCTTGATTGTTAACTGATATAAGGGAGGCCAGCCTATTGTGGGCAGAAACATTCCCTAGGCAGGTTGCCCTGAAGCCTATAAAAAAGCTATCTGAAGATTAACATGCCAGCCAGCAAAGTATTACAGGGCTACTGCTAAACTTCTTTGGTTATGAAGTACATTCCTTTATTAGAGGTACTACTATATAGAATAACAAGTTGGCCTGCTATCAAGGTTCTACCTTGACTACCTTAATGATGGACAGTGGCCTAGAATCATTAGCTGAACAAACCCTTTCCTCCATTAAGTTCCTTTTGGTTGGGATGTTTTATAACAGGAAGAAAACTGAAACTAGGACAGCCATATGGAAACTTACTACTTCATAAGCCAATTAAAATATGTTAGTTTAAAAAGAGAGAAGGGAAATATCATTTATAGCTAGATACTGGTGCTTCTAGAAGCTATGAGTTATTTTTAAAAAATCAGTGCCAGGTGGTATACCTCCTTCGAATCTGTTTCTCAGAGAGCCTCTGCCCAGGGGCCCCCACCCCCCCCCCAAAAAAAGTGCAGATTTATCATTCTTCTTTGTGGTCTATTAGATGATGAGATTCTATTGCTGAAGACACTATACACTTTGGTTACAAGTTATAAAAAAAAAATCAGGCAGGAATTGAGCTGTGAAGTTCTCCACATTCTCTAGTTTTCATATTGCCAAAAGGTGGTGCACAGGCTGCTGGGGGCAGAGGGAAGTCATCAACAGACTTACTCAACTTTGAACTCCATGAACTATGATACTAACCACCAGGAAAGATGACCCCACTGGTGCAATAGCTGTATAACTGTTGTGGTAGGTAACCAACTGTTCTCAGAGAGTCACTGTCTACACCCCCTAAGAAAAAAAAAGTACAGATTTATCATTCTTCTACATAGTCCACTCCACAGTAAATAAATCATGCCTGGTACTGTAAACCTTGTCAAAAACCCAGGGCTTGATGGGGCTAGAGTGTCATAATTCTATTGACATTAAAACTATCTTCTAGATATTTACATTTATACACATAAAGAGATACTACAGCCAGCCACAGAGAAGCTTCTTTTTGCCATTAATTGTACTAAGTGCAGAGACTTATGCCTGTTCAAGATACTGAGAATAAGTGACAATTGAGTGCTCTGCCCCAAATAGAACATTTATACTACCTTCCCTCTCAAAAGCTTATAGGATATCATGAAAAAAGAAGAAGAAGAATATAAACACCAGAGGATCTGGAGAAAGGATATGAAATACTGCCTTCTTGGCATGACACAGCCATTCCAATCATGACCCTATAGGAGATACAGCTGTCTGCACTGGGCCTGCACAAGACTGGACCTGTAATCAAATGGTCATAGATTGAGGAGGGGCTCGTGGGATGCTAGTCATCCCTTCTGAACTATTGGCTAGTGATGGATTCTGAAGAAGGGGCAGTTGTTATCTTCAGTTGCATACTCAACAATGAGCCCACCAGCTTCCACTGGATAATTCCACACTCATGCTTACACAGATAACCCTGGTTAAACTCAATGGGTCACAAAACACAATGAAACATACCATTATGGTAGACAGGGACTAGGAGGAAGGAAGAGCAGTTGACAAGGATGGAAGGGAGACCAGAGGTGGTAGGCATAAGAGTAATCAGAATGCATTGTGAAATTATCGAAGAACAAACAATAAAAAATAATTTGGAGAGTAAAGAAATGTGGACACATTTACATGGGTTCACATGAGTGATGTGTGAGTAATTGCTTAGAAAGTTCCTAATAACTCCCACTGGGACCATGGTACTAAGAAGAATGTCCACTCTATTTCAATGCTCACATGATAATTCCCTTTGCTAATTTTCATACTAAGTTTAGGATTCATAAAACAGTGCCCATGGCAAGTGTGAGATAGAAAGAAGGATAGAAAGGGAAGTCACAATGATGTGACTTCCAAGATCTGTCCTTCCAAGAAGGCTAAAGAGACGACATTGAAGCCAGCCATGGCTAATCTTCATAAGGCCTTCACCTGCAAACACAATGTTTCTTCTCTCCATCATCTGCACTGAGGTCTTAAAGGTATGCATTCCTGGTTGAACACTGAAGAATTTAGGTGAGGACGCTGGGCTGTCAGAATGTGACATGCCACAAATTGTGCAGAACAATTGTGAATACTGCGGACAAGGTGCTACAGAAATAATTAAGAAGTCAGGTATGCCTTCAGGAGAAGGAACAACAGACACAGGCTCAGCACAGCAAACGAGAAGCAAGGATTTGCTAAGAAAACAATTTTTTTAAAAAAGCATGTTTTGTTCCAGTTTAGGACTTAGGATGATCCTTGGGGGTCACGAAACCTTTCTCTACAAAATAATTGCCTCCTTTTAAAACCCCAAATTCTCTTTTAAAACTGGTGCCATTTCAGAGGCAAATTTATATGCATACTTTGCCCATGGCTGACTGAGTCTTCTTGACTTAATCCATAAACAGCAATATTCCAAAGCACATAGATCCAGCAACCAAGGCTTTCTTCCACTTGGCCAGTTCCCAGAAATCTGTTCAAACAAAAAGAATAAGTAGGCTCAAAGAGAGAGAAGCATTTTGCATTTTGCCAATGTCTTTGTATGCAATCCTTCCTTGTTAGGTAAAGAGGATGATGTGTTCTAAAGAAAGGAAAGAAACAAGTTAATTGAGAGCCTATTGCCTGCTGGAGATTTTACAAATATTACCATATTCTTCACACAGCTTCATGAAGTAAATGTTATGCTTCCCCAGCTTTACAAAAAAAAAAAAAAAAAAAACTGGAGGAACCTAAAGGATTCGTCCCAGGTAAGAGCAAGAAGGAGGAAGAAACAGAATTCCAAACCAGTTATGTCCTGTTCTTAAGTCCTTGACTTTGTCCTGTAATTAATACAAGCAAAGTAGCCCAATAAAGCATGGTTTTTCTCAAGGTAGAAGAACTACTTTGTAATCTGCATCAGGGGAAAACATCTTTATCTTCCATCTTTGATACCAAAATAGAAAGAAAAGCAAAATAGTTACTTAGTGAATGGGCCTGCAGCTCAGTGATAGAATACTTGACTTAAGTGTTTGAGGACCTAGGTTCAATGACTGGGTAGATAAGGCAGGTAGACACAAGTTATTTATCTACATAACTTTTCAAGGTCATTGCTTCCCAAAGCTTGCCTGAGCATGCTTCTGAGCTGGGCACTGACCAGGAATTATATATCTGTATGATGGTAACAGGTAATTACGTCAAATTCAGCTGCTAAGTGTAAATATATCTCTCCCCTGTTAGTAGGTGTCTGTCCTTTTGTCGCTACTGTAGGCATACTCAGGCATTGTTGAGGAATTGAAAGACAAAGCTGGCGTCACGACTCACTTACTAGGTGACTTTGTGCATATCAAGAAATATTATCTCTCTATATTTTATCTTTAAGCTAGAACAGTCCCAGCTGACCTGGAAAAAAATACAACAAAGTAAAATTCCTTGCAGTTATAATAAAAAGAATAGACAAGCTATCAAGGAATATGTGGGAGCTGGCATCATGTCCACCTGTGGTTGAGTGAATGCCAGAAATTATAAATTCCAACTTGAACAGACATTATTTGATACTTCTTCATTGGAGGGCAAAGAAGGAAATTCACCTTACCAACTGTCAACATCACTCCAGTGATATTAGATTTGGGGGAGGAAAAGGAACAGGGGTTTGAGAAAAAGGGAGAGTTGTCCTTCAGACAACAGATCTACTCCTACTGTAGCAGAGCAGTGTGGTAGAGGTCTGAGTGAGAAGCTTCAGTCCTACCAGACAAAGGAAGTGTCTGATCTTAAAGGCTTCTTTTTCAAGATTTCATTTTCTATTTTTTTTAACTCTGTGTTTATGTTGAGGCAGTCTGTGCTCACAAGAGTGCAGGTGCTTAGAGAGTCCAGAAGAGGACATCAGATCTCTGGAGCTGTAGTTACTGAGAGGTGTGAGCTGACTGGCCTAGATACTAAAAACTAAACTTGGGTCCCCTGCAATGCAGCAAGTGCTCTTAATCTCTGAGTCATCTCTCCAAATCCTAAGTGTGGTGGTTTCAATATGTTTCACCCAGGGAATGGAACTATTAGGAGGTGTAGCCTTGTTGGAGGAAATGTGTCACTGTTGGGGTGGGCTTTAAGACCCTCCTCCTGGCGGCCTGCAGAGGATGCCAGTCTTTTTCCTGTTTGTCTTCCATAGAAATCTCAGCTCCTCCAGAGCCTTGCCTGCCTGGATGCTGCTATGCTTCCTGCCATGATGATAATGGACTGAACCTCACAACCAGTAAGCCAGCCCCAATTTAAATGGTATCCTTTATAAGAGTTGCCTTGGACATGATGTCTCCTTACAGCAATGGAAACCTAAACTAAGACACTGACCTTAGTCACGGTTTCTGTAGGAAGAAGTCATGCAATTAAAGGATCAGGTCTACTTAATACATGAATAAAACTATCTCTACTGACATTATTTGTCATCTTGTTGTTGCTGTTGCTGTTGTTGTTTAAATCCCATCATTTACCTCCAAAATATAAGAATCTATAAAATAAAATTTTAAACTTAAAGGATATCATTTGTGTGACATTGCATGTAAAAGAAAGAAAGGTGATGGACTCAAATTTCATTGTAATTGGGAAATAAGGGTGATAAAATTCACCCTTGGAAGTGCTTGGGCAAAGTTAGGAAGGAGTTTCTTATATCAATTAGTTTTAGATTTGTGTGTCCTGAAATTAATAGGAGGTGGGAGGTAGTAGAAAGACCCAGGAATGAAGATCCAGGAGAAATTTGTCTTATTTCTACTTTGCCACTGACTTTCTACATTACCTTGGAGTTTTTATTTTCTTTTATTGTGCTGAATTTGGTATCACTAAAGTGAGACAATAAAATCTATCCCTTGAGCCTTAGAATGAAGTTAAGAAGCATTGTATTTAAACATGTGGTAGTTCCTAAAATATTAATCTCTATCCATGTGGATCCCTATTATGTTATTGGAGAGTGGCAATTCATTCCAGTGGCTGTAAGACAGACAGACAGAGCACACATATAGGAGAGTACATACATGACACTGGCAAGGTATGGGAGTCAGAGGGCAACTTGTAGGAGTTTGTTCTCTCCTTCCACCATGTAAGTTCTGAGAAATGAACTCAGGTCTTCAGACTTGGCAGAATTTGCCTTTATATGATGAGCCAACTCACCAACCCCTCAGAGGCTTTTAAATTGTAGAAACAAAATGTAGTGAAATTGGGCTATTTGGATTTTCAGAGCTGGAAGAAGCCCAAAAGCTGGGTACCCTATCATAAGGCTCTCTAGAGTTTCTAGAGGTAAATTGTAGCAGAGTTCACACGTGTCCACTAAGTACAGTATGAGAACAAATGGTCTAGTCTAAACCACAATTTGTGCTAACAACAGAGCTGAGCAAGTGATCAAGTGCTTTTCCTAGATAGTAGCAAGTTCCTGAAGAACGTGGTGTAGTTATGTACCTGTGCATGTTCTATCTCTATGGGATGCAAATCTTACTTTATTGTTTCAATAATACTAGCATTTCCTCCAAAGGTGTAGACAGAGAAGGAAATACCATTCAATGGAGCTGAGAAATCGCACCAAGGTGACTGAATTTATTTTTTGTGGCCTTACCCAATCTCAAGAACTGAGCTTACTCTTATTTTTCTTTTTATCTATTGTTTATATAACAACAGTGTTGGTAAATGTCACCATCATGGTCACTGTGACCTGGGAGTCCCGCCTCCACACTCCCATGTACTTCCTGCTTCGCAACCTTTCTGTCTTGGACATTTGCTTCTCCTCCATTACTGTTCCAAAGGTCTTAGTGGACCTTCTCTCAAGAAGAAAGACCATCTCTTTCAATGGCTGCTTCACTCAGATCTTTTTCTTCCATCTGCTTGGTGGGGCAGACATTTTTTCTCTCTCTGTGATGGCATTTGATAGATACATGGCCATCTTCAGGCCTCTGCACTATGTGACCATCATGAGTACAGGGCGGTGCACAGCCCTCATCGCAGCCTCCTGGGTGGGTGGCTTTGTCCACTCCATCGTGCAGATCTCTCTCTTGCTCCCACTTCCTTTCTGTGGACCCAATGTTGTTGATAGTTTTTACTGTGATGTCCCACAGGTCCTCAAACTTGCCTGCACAGACACCTTTGTTCTCGAGCTCCTGATGATCTCAAACAATGGCCTGATCACTACGCTATGGTTTGTTCTTCTCCTTGTGTCCTACACAGTCATCTTGACAATGCTGAGATCACACTCAGGAGAGGGAAAGAGAAAAGCCGTCTCCACCTGCACCTCCCACATCACTGTGGTCACCCTGCACTTTGTACCCTGCATCTATGTCTATGCCAGGCCCTTCACTGCCCTCCCCATGGACAGAGCTGTCTCAATCACCCTAAATATAATTGCTCCTGTCCTGAACCCAATGATCTACACCCTCAGGAACCAGGAGATGAAGTCAGCCATGAAGAGACTCAGGAAAAGACTCATACTTTCTGAGATAGAATAGTTCCATTACTGATTGTGGGAAAGGGAAACATATGATTGAGTCTTTTTTTTTTTTGTTGGGACTCAGCTATGTATAATCAACTATAGTAATATGGTATGCATATGAAGGATCTGACTCATAAAATTGTTTGTAAACATGGACATGAATAAAAAGTTAAGCAAGAAGAATATAACCTTTAAAGAGAGACAAACAGAAAGCAAAGAATAGACATTAACTATAATAGAAGCACCAGAGTTGCCCATCAATGGTCTGCAGGACGGGGTTTTGATTTTGAGACATACAGGGGTCATCAGAGTCAGCTGTCTCAAAATTCTAGGTCTCTAGCACCTATATCTCCATTTATTAGCAGTTATTCTATGACTTGGGGTGTCTTCTATGAAGTGAACACTGTTGGTAATTTTTGCCTTCCTTTTTAAATCAACAAATGCTTATTATAAATGGTTTTTAAAGATACCCTGCTGTTTACTCATTCTCTATGACTCTGTCAAAAGTGATTGCACACTTGACTTGCAGTTTGCCTTTGTAAAACCTTAATATATAAATACATAAAGAGCAAGAATCTGAAACTAGTTGTCCTACACTTAACATCCACCTTGTACATAATTGATCTAAGTGTTTGAAAAAATAAAAACTTATATCCAGCTGGGCAGTGGTGGTGCATGCCTTTAATCCCAGCACTTAGGAGGCAGAGGCAGGCGGATTTCTGAGTTTGAGGTCAGCTTGGTCTACAGAGTGAGTTCCAGGACAGCCTGGGCTATAAAGAGAAACCCTGTCTCGAAAAACAAAAAAAAAAAAAAAAAAAAAAAAAAACTTATATCCAGTGCAATAAATAAATATTTTTGTTGTTGTTATGTATACTGCTTTGTGGCTCCTCTTACTGTGATATATTAAAATACAATAAAGTTGTAAAATTAACATACCTAATTCCCTCTTTCTAGTTTTAATGTCTAAATAGAACCTGACCCATTTACTCATGGTAAATCTCACTTGAATCCAGGATGAGAGAAACAAAGACATGTAAAAATTGATTCCAAACTCAAGTTAGTCTTAACCTTTTTCAATTTCCAGGATTAGTGTTTATGTTTTTTGACACTGGGTATCATTGGTAGCACAGGGAGACCTGGAACTTGCTTCAGAACACAAGCTGCCTTCAAACTCACAGTAAGTCCCCTGCCTCATCCTCTCAGGGTTATGGGTATCACAAAAATTCAGAAAACTTTGTTATAACCTGTGTGTGTACACAATAGTGTGATTACAACAGGGACAAGTAGTATTTGTAGAAGCATCTTCATTTCAACTCCCAATCACTCTGTGTAGTGTGAGTACAGAGAGCCCTAGAAACTAAACTCCGGGTAACCGTATACAGAAGAGTAAAATTATTTCCTACATCTTCCTTCTGTACCATTGTATCTAGCAAGGCTGAAGTAGAGGATCTACTCGAATGAGCCTAAAAATTAATAATAGGATCAAAACTAATGATAATACACATCCCATATTTAATTTATTAAAGATAGATAGGCATTGGAAGTTATAAGTCGTAAGAGTTAGAAAATAATTCTGTAAGCATGGTGTATGTTGCATTGTTTCCTTGTGGAGCAGACGAAACCCAAACACATTGATATTTCTATAGGAAGACAGGGACTAGTCCTAGAATGCGCAAAAGTATATCCAAAGACTATGTGTGAACTCAAACGAAATCATGCCGTAAGCTCAGGTCGGATAAGGACAAGCTTTACTAGCAAGAAATTATGTTAGAGAAAAATAGGACATAATGTGAAAGCTTATCTATAGCTTCTTCAAATCTGAGTAAAAACTGAAACCGAAAGCAGAAAGCAGATTTATGATTAGAATAAAGCATCTAGAAGTGAAAATTATAATGAACTGAGAAGGGATTACACATGGACAAAGACAGAACAGTACACTGAAATGTGACTGACAGACGTGGAGAGGAAAGCAAATGAATCTGATAAATGCTGACTACAACAGGACTTTCTTAAGAAATTATTAAGAATGCAGAAATACTGGGCTTCATCCTGCATTGCCCCTGGAGTGCATGGATCCTGGAGGGGAGAGGCAAACCGCAGTCTTCAATGGACGTCCTCAGTCGGTGTTTTTCTGGCTGGGAAACAACAGAGTCTGAGACTATTGCTGTGGTTCTGTCTCCTGTGTACCCAGGCGCCACATGAACCGCTGGGATTTGAGAACTGGGTCCCTGATCTGAGCTTCCCCTCTGGGCATCCACTCGCCAGGAAAGAGGGGGAAGGCAGAGCCCTGGACGGGGCGGAAGCTAGTTTGATTCCCGGTAGGTGCTGAGGGTAACTAGGCTCCTTCCCCACATCCTGTAATAGATTTATTCTTACTCTGAAATAGAATTAAATTAGGCTTGTAAAATACACACTAGGATGGGAGTGTAGCTCAGCCATATAGCAGTTATCCGTCACATATGAAACCCTCAGTTTGATACCAAAAGTTGGAAGTAAAAACAAATAGCTGTAAATTAATCTCCATGTTCTCCACTGTCTTCCACACACTCAATGAAAACTCTTGTGCTAATGAGCTAATGGGTTTCTCTGATTTGTGCTGCTTCCCCACTATCTCACTACACTAACTCTGCTTTAGTCAAATGTGCCCACCTTCTTCCAAAGACTCCTTATTCTCATAGCTGGAGAGATAAGCAAGTGGTAAAGAGCACATAATGGACCTGCACAGGACCTGAGTTTCTTTCCTGGATCATGTTATCCAGGGGGACCTGAGACCTCTAGCATCCATAGGTACACACACACACACACACACACACACACACACGAGAGAGAGAGAGAGAGAGAGAGAGAGAGAGAGA
>NW_021604643.1:8053193-8057785 GCF_004785775.1 Grammomys surdaster
GAGGGAGGGAGAGAGAGAGAGAGAGAGAGAGAGAGAGTGAGTGAGTCTGTAGCTAAATAAATAAATATTTATAAAACTCAGCACTCGCATTAGCTTTTTAGAGATAATCCATCCCTGGGGCAGGCAAGATGATATGGTGAAGGGTGGGCACTACTCTTGCATAACATCTGAGTTCTGTTCCCAGCACCAAGATTAGATAGCTCACAGGTATCATAGGTATAGACAACTTGAGCTCCAGACATATATGATGCTGTCTTCTAGATTCCACAGGCACCTGCACCCACACATGTACACACATTGGTAATTTAAAATAAATATTTCAAAAAATAATCTGCCTCTACTAAGTTACTTTCTATTTTTAACTCTGGTTTGTTTTGTGTATGTTTTATCATCTAAAGTAATTCCATAATTAAATTTTGAGTGGCTTTTTGAGATAGGGTCTCTTCATGTAGTCCTTCCTGTCTGTTCTGAAATTCACTATGCAGACCAGTCAGACCTTGAATTGTCAGAGATCCTCCTGCCTCTGCCTCCCAAGTGCTAGGATGCTAGAATTAAAGTTGTATGCCAACCCACCCAGCTAAATTAATTTGTTTTAAAATAACTTTATCGTCCCAGTAGAATGTCAGGGGAATATGTCTCTGTCTCACTATCTCACTCATTCCTGATACCTAGAGGAATTAATGACATACTTGGAGAAGGAGGAGTCCTGCACCTTAGGCTGGTCTCCATCTCACAATATTGTGGAGGATGCTCTTAATCTCCTGATCCTTTGGCTTCTCCCTGGAGTGCTGGCGTTACAGGTGAGAACCACCATGCCTAGTTATGCAGTGCTTGACATTGACCCCAGGATGTCTTGTATGTTGGAGAGATATTCTACCAGCTAAGCTAAATCCCCAGATTTCAGTAATGACACTATTGGGTGAATACTAAATTTTATCTTTTCTGAATACTTAGTATAGGCTAGAAACTCCAAAGTTCTTATGACATTGCTAGTTCGTTTCTTGGATGAATGGAAACTCTTGCTTTGTGTTCATTTATTTATTCTTGTTCTGATTTTATCTTTATCTTCAAATTCCATTCTTATATAACAAATATATTTGCTACTTACAAAATATAACAAAACATTGACATGTTTATTCAAATTCTTCTTCAACAAAGTGTATTGCATGGCCCAAAGGCTCCTCTTACTGTCTCCTTATGCTTAATTTGTGAAACTATTTATCCCTTTGACGAGGAGCACCTTTGTCTCCTCCTTTCTTCATATCAGCTGCTTTTCAATAAATACACTTGATGATGTCTAGAAAGGGAAAAAAAAGTCAAACTAAGGGTGCACGCAACCCTGTATCACTGTGATGAGGCAGAGTTTGTGGCCCTAGAAATAGCAACAAACAGGTTCAGGGGCCTCTATAGTTTTCTGCTTGATGAAAGGATTCTGAAACCACTGGAGGGCCAGTCTTTCTAACTTTTTCAAAGCTTGTTTCCATGTTACAAAGATATATATATCCAAATGTACATCTTTCATGCTTTTGAAAACATGAAGACAGACCCTGGACACGCTTTAGATATGTTGTTTGGCACCCTTTAGCAGAGCAGAGTAAGGGGAAAGTGAGGGAATCCGATTGCTTTCTTATCATTAGATAACACAGACATGGACTTTGTAGTGGCTTTTTTCCATAGTGGGTCTCTGTTTCTTCACAGATTACTGTATCTGTTAACAACAATTTAGTAATTACCATGAATGAAACTAGCCACTCCAATTCCACATCCTTGCCCAGTAGCTCTCATAACAGCCTGAGACTAAAGGATCAAGACATGACATAGAGGCCCAGTGCAAAATGTTAAATATACAAATCAGATAGTCTCTTCTATGGCCTCTAAGGGATTTGTACACTGGCCATAATGTGTTGATGTCTGTGAGTGCAGACATGCATGTTTTAATAGCATTTTAATGAATCCCATTGAGACTGCATCATCAAATCTAGAATCAGCTACTGCTACTTTCCTGCCCACGATATTCTCACTGTCATTCTTATATTAAGCCTGAGGTTGGGGGATTTGACCATACGACAGGGACACTGTCCAAATCCAAGAACCTTAAAAAGGCAAATCCTTGAGTTCACTCTCTCCTGAAAATGGAGCAAGGCACTAAAATCTTCAACAGCGTATCTTTTTCCAGGAATTATGTTGTTGCATCCTGTGCTGAATAGCATATGATTTTTGTTTGAAGCTTTAGAGCAAAGACAGTGGGTAAAGACATTTAGCAGCTACCTAGAATTAAGGTTGTGCACGTTGAAATTCAGATCTTGTCACTGATGTTTAACAAAATTGACTTTGAATATTTTCCAGGGATATCAGATATTTCAGATGGAAGATAATCATCTCACATACAGACCCACACAAACACAACAGAGGTATGTGTCAAGTACTGAAAATAAGGGATTGTTTAAAAAGATGTAGAATTCTGGTGCACTAGCTATGTCATCAGGAATTTGTTGAGAGCCTAATTAATATGTGGCCACTGCATGTTAAAATCAGCATAAGGAGTTTCTGTCAAATGAGATTCTCCAGAAGGGTGTTTTCAAAAATCACTGTAATACAATATGAACCTGAAGCTGGGGATGGGGTGGACAGTGTGTCTCTATTCTTTTTCTATCTCCTCTTGATTATGCAAGCTGGCTTCCTTGAAATACAATGATTTTGAAGGCAATAGGCTTATATCACTCATTCATTCACCAAACAATACCCAAGAACCATGGAACGCAACATTAAAACATGTTTTACTGAGGCAATGAGGAAAGGGATAATCTGTTACAAGTCCTTTCACTGCATGCTCCCCTATACTGACCCATCGCACTGCTTTTTCGTGTTCCCTGACTCTTGTTATTTTTCCACCTCTATTTTCTTCCAGACTATGACAATCCTTTGTCTCCTCTATGAACCCTTCTCATATCAGCCCTAGATAGAATGCTGCTGCAGTTCCCATGGCTGTAGGTGGACTTAAACACTTGTATTTCCACCAGAACATTTCTCCAGAGTAAAAGCTTGCTGCACGTGTGTCTGTGTTACCAGTATGTGTGTTATCCAGCCCTAACAGTGCTGTAAGTATCACAAAATGTGTGAGGGAGGCCTGAAGGACTCATTGACTAAATGTACATCTCTGAAATTCCCAGTGAATTTAGTATGAGGAATGTAATCAAATCTAACTTGAAGGAATCTGGCTCCATTTTCTGAACATCATTGACCTCTAGCGAACAGCTTTATGAAGGCTCCTGCAGTTATAAGACACAGTAGGTTGTTCTTGGGCAGACTGCAGGTTTATCTGGAAATTTTATGGATGTCTGGTCAAATAACTCTTTTGAGGCTTTTTTTTCTACTACCTTTACTCCAAAAAATGAGTTGAAGAAATAACTCAATCTTGCTGAATTCTTGCACAATTACTATTATAACGCATCAAATGGCTTTGGGATTGAATGTAATCCCACCAGATTTCAGCTTCACAATATGACAATTGTTGAGTTTGAGGAAATTAGTTCACCTTTCTTCATCTTCTAAAAATTAGTAAAATCCCTTCTTCATAGTAAAACACAAGAGAGGCATTCACAAGGGACTCGCCTTTGAGATGAGAGGACTGCTAAGAAACCCTAACTCCACAATTGTTCTTCCTCGGCAGTCTACAAACAGATATGATGATGATGCAGACAGTGGGAATGAGAATCGTGACCTATGAAGGAAGCAGATCTTTAGGTGGCTCCTGTTCTCTTTCAGAGGCTGAAATTGGGAGCTCACGGGAAGACGCAGGAAACTACATCCTTCATCAGTGCTCTGTCCGTTCATGTGAGTCCCCCCTTGCCCCAGATACCTACTTCTCCCTGATTGCTCACTTCAGTATTGTCTGTAGTTCAGAGTAGATGAATCAGAATCCCCGGTATTCAGCAACTCAGTGAACACTATGAAGGAGTCAAAAGCATGTTTCAGATATCCAAAACTTGCATTTGTATTTTTCCAAATGTGATCTTATGCAATGTGGAAAATTAATAATAATGTTACCAAAATGGGGGCAGGTAAACACAGAACCTGAAGATGGCTTTTCTACTTCATTCTCTTAAAAAGTCAACCTGGACTCTTAAAAGTGACCCCCAAAGTAAGATAACTGACCAAGAAACTTGAGTAGATTTTATTAAAGAAAAAAAAAACTGATAAGACATTAAACTGTACCTCAGCAATGTTTCCTTTTTAAAATATGATGCTTAAGTGTCACTACCTATCATGTTTTTTCATAACATTGCTCTGTAGGAAAAGAATTAATGGCTTGTTATACAAGTGGTAATCAGATTTGATCACCACATTGATTACGATATTTAAAATGTGGATAACATCACCGCTTTTGAGCACTTTGGCAAAGCAGAAGGGCTCGATTTCATCCTAGGAAGTCAAGAGAAGCAGCCCAAGGCTTGAAACAAACAGACAAAGAAAGAAGGAGATTTAATGCAGATGGAAAATTATACCAGGGTCAAAGAACTTATTTTCCTTGGCCTGACCCAGAGTCAAGAAGTGAGCATGGTGCTCTTTCTTTTCCTTCTCTTGGTGTATGT
>NW_021604643.1:8057795-8080991 GCF_004785775.1 Grammomys surdaster
GGCTTCCTGGGTGGGAGGCTTTGCCCATTCCATAGTACAGATTTCTCTCTTGCTGACACTTCCATTCTGTGGACCCAATGTCCTTGACACTTTCTACTGTGATGTCCCCCAGGTCATCAAACTTGCCTGCACAGACATCTTTGTACTTGAGCTGCTGATGATTTCCAATAATGGAATGCTCACCACGCTGTGGTTTTTCTTGCTCCTGGTGTCCTACATGGTCATATTATCATTGCTGAAATCTCAGTCAGGAGAGGACAGGAGAAAAGCCATCTCCACCTGCACCTCCCACATCACTGTGGTCACCCTGCACTTTGTGCCCTGCATCTATGTCTATGCCAGACCCTTCACTGCCCTCCCTACAGATAAAGCCATCTCTGTCACATTCACGGTCATCTCCCCTCTGCTAAACCCCTTGATCTATACTCTGAGGAACCAGGAGATGAAGTCAGCCATGAGGAGACTCAGGAAAAGACTTGGACCTTCTCATTGGATAGAGAAGTAAATTTTGTCTGTTGGCACCTTAAATGTTTCTAACATTAATAAAAAACTATTTACTATTCTTCCTCCTCATTTCCTTTATTCTGATATATTAAAACACAGAAAAGTTGTCAAATTGATAGTTCTAATTCTCCTTTATATTTTCAGAATTTGGAATCATGCCTTAACAACTGAGGCTGTAAGTAAATCTTGCAGATATCTATGGAGTTGAAAGAAATAAAATTAGAATATGAATCCAAAGTCTATTAAGTCTTTAGCATTTGTTTTATTCCTTTGGTTTTATTTTTTGGCATGGGATTTTATTCTATTGCAAAGGTTAGTTGGATACTCACTATGTGTCCTGGGGTATCCTCAGACATAACAACCCTCTTATACTTGCTACCAAGTGCTAAAACTGTAGATGTTAGCCAAAACACCAGTATAGCTTCAATTACTTAATCTAATTTTATTTTTATGTGTGAGCCAATGAGGTTTTGTTTATAGGCACTAAAATCTGGATTTCATAGAACTTTCATGTATTAACTTTGCATTTTGAAAAGATATTTTTCACTGAAACCCAGAGAGCTCCAAGTAATTTAATCGGGGTGTCTGCAATTTTACCTTTCTGAATATCCCTTGCATCTTTATGATGTCACAATCAAAAGATGGATGCAGTTACAACCCAAAGCAAATTAGGGTTTCTCAAAACTCATTCATTCTAAGTTATAATCATCCAATTTTGTGACTTTGTACAAGCAGATATCTACAGAGTATTACAATAAAGCATCAAAGAATGTACAAAACAAATCTTACAAATTTAGAGAAATTGAAGTAACACCAGGTGTCTTGTCTGATCACAATACCATAAAACTTAAATCAACACCAGATGAATCTCTAGTAAGTATAAAAACTCGTGGAGATTAAGCAATATATTTCTGAATGACAAATGGGGCAAAGAAGGAAGGAATTAAAGTTTTCTTGGTAATAAAAGAAAAGGAAAACACAATGCAACAAAACCCCAGAAACACATTAAAAGCAGTTTTAGGAGGGAATGTGCAGCTCTAAACATTTCACTTAAAAATAAGAAAAGGAGGCTAGAGTGATGGCTCAGTGATTAAGCTCACTGAATGCTCTTTCAGAGGACCCAAGTTCAACTTTCAGCACCCACATGGCAGCTCACAACTGTCTGTAACTCCAATATCTAACACCCTCACCCAGACATACATACAAAAAAAACACCAACACACATAAAATAGAAATAAGTTTTAAAAATCAGAAAAGGAATAAATGACTTAGTGGTGCAATTCAAGAATTTGCAAAGGCAAAAACAAAACAAACCCAAATCCAGAAGACTGGAAAAGATAATAAAAACCAAAACAGAAATTAATGAAATAGAAACAAAATAAACAATACAAAGAATCAATGAATCTAAGCAAAGATAAACAAGATAAACTTTTGGTACAAATGATCAAAAGAAAGAAAGAACTCACATTAACAGAAGCAAAAATGAACAGGGAACCATTACAACAGGCATCAAAGAAATTTAGAATATTGCCGGGCGTTGGTGGCGCACACCTTTAATCCCAGCACTTGGGAGGCAGAGGCAAGCGGATTTCTGAGTTCGAGGCCAGCCTGGTCTACAGAGTGAGTTCCAGGACAGCCAGGGCTATACAGAGAAACCTTGTCTCGAAAAACCAAAAAAAAAAAAAAAAAAAAAAAACCAAAAAAAAAATTTAGAATATTATAAAAGTATATTATACTGCATTAAATTGAAAATATAAACAAAATGGATAAATTTCTAGATTCATCTAAACCACCAAAGTTAAACCAAGAAGTGCTCAACAACCTAAACATATCCATAACGAAGGAGATTGAAACCCTAATAAAAGGTTCTCAACAACAATAACAACAACAACAAAATCCAGACCCAAATAGATTCACAACAGACTTCTACTGGATTCTCAAAACAGACCTACAACTAATACTTCTTATTCAAAAAATCTATCTCATTTCAATGAGTAATGATTTAAAATTTGAATACCTATGATTTCTATAACCTTGATCCCAAGAGACCTAACTTTCCCGTCTGTCCTCCATGGACACCAAGCATGCACATGGTGCACAGATATACATTCAGGAAAAGTATCAATACACACTAAACAGAAATAAATAAATCGTTTTTTGAAGAATAACAGGTTTTTATCTAGGCTGTGATGGTGCACGCCTTTAATCCTAACAGAGAAGGCAGAGACAGGAGGCTCTCTGAGTTGAGGCCAGCCTTATCTACAGAGCAAGTTCCAGGAAATGCAGGGATACACAGAAAAACCCTGTCTTGCAGGGAAGGAGGAAGTTAAGAATAAGAGTTTTTAAGTACTAATACCTACCTTTTCATTTTGGAAAGATCCATGAAATGAATATATTTTAGATATCAAAATATAAACTTTGAAATAAATAAACATTAACAATTAATTTGAAAAATTATAGAAATAGAAAAATCGTAGAAACTCAGGTGACAGCGCATGTTGGCAAGGATATGGAGAAAGAAGAACACTCCTCCATTGCTGATGGGATTGTAAACAAGTACAACGACTCTGGAAATCAATCTGGAGGTTCCTCAGAAAGTTGGAAATAGATCTACCTGAAGACACAGCTACACCACTCTTGGGCATATATCCAAAAGATGCCCATCATTCCACAGGGGCACATGTTCCACTATGTTCATAGCAGTCTTATCTGTAAAACAACATAGAAATGATTTTTAAAGAGCCAACATAATGTTATTTTCAGATGCTGAGAAAAATTATTTTCAATTCATAAGTCTGAGTCAGCATAACTACTTTTAGGAAGTAAAAATGTTTAGTAAAGTGGCAGTAGATAAGTTCTCACTAAGATCCATGACCTCTCTACTCCCAAGAATCTGGGTAAGCTCTAGTGCCAGACCTGATTTTCCTCCTGTTGAACAGACTGTAAGTCCAATTAGACAGCTGTTGGTTACTGCCAAGATATCAGTGCCACTATTGCACTCTTAGGGCTGTCTTACCACCCTCATCTTCATTGTGTATCATAGGTGTCACTATGAGGTAGGATTACTGATTGCTTAGGTCCCTTGGACACTTGCATAGAACCTGCAACACAACTGCACCAAAGGCCTAGGGAACATCTCAAAAGAGGAAATCTTCTGTAAGACTGTGTCTCCTAGAAATGGTAGGGAAGCTGACCCGTGGTCCCTCAGCAGTGTGGCTGACTAAACCAGACCTGAACAAGTACAACACCAATAGGTGTGCTAACCTGGAAAGGGAACATTTCATGGGGCTCCACCAATGGCAATTGCTTAACCTTGAAATCACATACAAGTAACAGTAAACATACCAAACAAATTTTATTTATATATGTATTCATATATATGTATCAACAATAAATAATGAAAAAGGAGAACATGAATCTGAGAAGTAGTAGCAGAGAGGACATGAGAAGGGCTAAATTGAACTCAATGTGTTACCGAAACAAAAACAAACAAACAAACAAAAAGACATGAAGTTTAGAAAGATCAATGTGTCAGGGACAAAGTCTGGAAGAGTTGGACTGAAGGAATCAGTGTTTGATATGAACAACACGCACTGTACTAACTAGTATGTAATTTTCTTTTTTGTTTGTTTGTTTTGTTGTTTTTTTGTTTTGTTTTGTTTATTTATTTTTTCTCAAATCGTAATTCATTCACACAGGGGTTATAAACACAGAAAGGCAGGATGTGGGGAAGGGAATGACACTGGAGTGTGGGTGATCAGGGGGAATACAGATATCATCAGAACCGGGTATCGGCTGGGTGAAGGTTCAGGGGACAAGTCACTATGACTCTGCCTATGACTCGCTTGTCCTTATCTAAGTTGGTATTGTCTGCCAAGGCTACCTATTTACAAAGTCTATGACTACTCAGGCTTGTAAATTTCACAAAAGTTGCCTGTTTACATTAGCTTATAGCCATCTGTTTCAATGTTTTTTCCACTGAGACCCAAGACTTGGTGTTAGTATACATGTATGACAGGCCTATTGCTGATTTTCGGCCTATGGCTGATTTTAGGCCTTCAGTGTGTAAGCAAGGCTGCCCCTGACATCTCCTCCCTTCTCGAAGTATAGAAGGGCTGTGGCAATTCTAATCTTGCGAAGGCGGGGATAGAGGCCTGACCTCCAGTATTTGAAGGGGAATTTTTAAATATATAGTTTAGGAAAAATAAAGAGCAATGCAATGCAAAGTGTAAATGAAGGGCAATACAGCTAACTGGGATCAAGTAAATAACTTTCCCTTAACTCTGAGTAACAGCCGTGAGAGAGAGTTGGCTTTCATGAGAGAAATGCTGTTGATCCTACTCCTGTTTATCAGGAAGAAAGTCTAAGATGAACATACAGATTTGTCATCATTATTGTTTGCTGATGTTCTATTTTAGAAGTGGGGTTGTGAGGTTTTCTTTTTTTCTTTTCTCTTCTTCTCTTTTGAGACAGGGTCTCTCTATGTAGTACTGCCTGTCCTAAAACTCACTATGTAGACCGGGCTACACTTGAACTCAGATCTGCCTGGTTCTGCTTTCCAAATGCTGGAATTGAAAATGAGTGCCATTGATTTTTTTTTAAAGAGGTAGTAGTATAAAAAGACATTTATAAATAAATTTGATCACTTCATTTCACCTTAAACTTAACAATGGAGCATGGGGGATGTTGCAAGGGGATGCACTCACTATCTGGATTGTGGTATTGATTTCACAAGTGTGTAAAGATGTCCACCCTTACCAACTCTATATTATTAAAAATGGGTTTTTTTTCCTTTCTGGCACTAGGACCTCAAACTGATAGACATGAATAATGATACTCTACTGATGATATTTTGCATATAATAAGAATTGAATAAACAATATTTTTTAACCTCATGTTAACTGTATATTCAAGTTTAAACTGTATATTCAAGTCTAGGAGAGAAGTTACCTCAGGGTAAAGAGAGAAGGATACATTTGGAGTATTCTTGATTTTGGAATAGCCTTCTTTTTCTTATTTTGTTTTGTTGAGGTTTTGGGATTTTTTTTAAACTTTTGAGACAAGGTGTCATATGAGTCAAGCTAGCCTCGCACTCATTAGCATGATGACCTTAAACCTCTGACCCTCCTGCCTTCCTAGTGCTGGAATTACAGATGTACACCACCACACCTAGTCTTTATAACACAACACACAGTTGATGGAGTGTTGTGCATTAAACCCAGGTCCTTACGCAAGCTAGAAAGGACTCTACCAACACAGCTACATCTACAGGCCCTGATGCAGTTATTTACTTTTCAGACATAGAACTAAGTTGTGTTCATAAAAGAAGCTCGAGTGCTAACGTTTAGGTCAGCCATAGAGCACTTGCCCAGCATGTGTGAAACACTCAGTTTTACCCCCAGTGCGGGTGAATAAATAATAATAAGCTATAAAATCAATCTGTATATGGCATATCCTCAATGGGCTCAAGCTTGCCCATTCTGGCTGTGTGAATGCTATCTGTGAGTCAGATCATGTCAATCATCTTCTCTAATAACCAAGCATCTCCATCTGCACTCAAAGATAAGAAGGCATGCACAGAATATCCACTGGGTGGTTTGAATGGGAATGGCTCCCATAGGCTCATAGATTTGAATGCTTGATCCCCAGCTGGTGAAACTGTTTGAGGAGGAATAGGAGGAGTGACTGTGTTTCTCTAGTGGTGGGCTTTAAGCTGGTTTCGAAAGCCGCTGCCATTCCCTGTTATCTCTGCCTCATGCGTGTGGATCAACACGCGCTCCACTGCTCTAATACCATGCCTGTCTGGCTGCTGCCTCCCCACCAGGATGCTCATGGGTTCTAACCCTCCGAAACTCTAAGTCCCCAAATAAAGTCTTCTGTGAGTTACTATGGCCATGGTGTCTTGTCACAGCAATAGAAAAGCAACTTAAGACAGTCCTCATGGGCTGGATAGACCACTCAGTGGTTAAGAGCACTGACTGCTCTTCCAGAGGTCTTGAGTTCAATTCCCAGCAACTACATGACAGCTCACAACCATCTGTAATGGGATCTGATGCCCTTTTCTGATATGTCTGAAGACAGCTACAATGTACTCATATAAATAAATAAGTAAATAAATAAATAAATAAATAAATAATATTTTAAAAAAAGAGCGAGGGTTCTCATGACTGTGCCTTACAATCTCCATACAATCTCACTATGTATTCCTTTCATACAACCCCACCCGACTCAGAGCAGCCACATTCTTACCAAGATTCACCATTTTTTTGCCATACTTTCAGGGATGATAGCTGACTACTAAGTTACTTTCTATCCCTACTCTGCTCTATTTTTAAATTCTGAAATAGACTGCAATCTTATTTATTTTAGCAGATACTTATATCGTCATCCTGAAATATCAGTGATATCAGTGACTCACTGTCTCATACCTGACATCTAGAAGTATATGGTAAATACTAGTTAATGCCATTTTGCTTTTTAGTGAAAACTAGGTTCTACATTTTCTGCATGCTTTTATTTCCATGACTTCTTCTCCTTGGATTCTCTCCTCAAAGTGTATGATAAAATAAGTATCTTCTTCTTTAAATTGTTTTTTTGGGGGGGTGGGGAGGTGTTTTGATGCAGCAATAGAACAAGTTAAGTTGAAAGCTTCTACACTTTGTGAAATTATTACTTAACTTTTAGACTACTTTGAGAATACGTTTGTCTCTACCCTGCATTTGTCCTATTCCTCTTTTTGTATCTGTTTCTCGTTTTTTCATTTAATATAGTATATGATTAATGTTCTTTTTTCATTTCTGTTGCAGTGGTAATGTAGCCTGACAAACTTATGAGAAATGGGTTTGTTTCAGCTTAACATTCCCGGTTACAGTCCATAATTTTGAGGAAGTCAAACAAGGAATATCAGACAGCTTGTCATGTCATTTTGACAGCCAAAAGCAGAGAAAAATGAATACATGCCTGCTCAGTCTTTTGCTTACCTGTACTCAGCCCAATTTTCCCACTCTTACATAGGTCAAGACCCCAAGCCTAGAGCATGGTACCACCCACAGTGATCCCAGACTTCCCACATTAAGTAACTTAATAAGACAGTCCCCCAAAGATGTAACCACAAGCCAACCTAATGTAGACAACCCTCGATTGAGACCATTTTCCCAAGCAATTTAGATTGTGTCAAATTGACAATTAAAACTAAGTATCACACTCCATTATTTGTCAAACTTGACACACAAACATCACTTTTGAACAACTTTCAGAGTTTTATTCATAAGGCAAAATATAGTCCAACTTTAAAATCCCTCTTAACTGTGGGCTCCTATAAAATTTTAAAAGTTATATAATTCCAGCATATGATGTCACAGAATGGAATTCTTATTCCAAAAGTGGAGAAGCAGAGTATCACAAGGAACAATGAGACCAAACAAAACCAAATCTGGAAGGACAAATATCAAGTCTTGTAGCTCAGGGACCAGCACCTGAAGCTTATTTTCTGGGCTTGAGTAGTACAGGGCATGTCTTATCACTTAACTTTTTCAATCTCAGCCAGGTCAGCACACAAAGATTCTTAGCCAAAGTATCATACAAACAGCCCTTAACCCTGTTTCTGATAGACTCTCTATTGCTTTGTAAAACCCTATGAACCAGGTACGAACTGTCCACATACTACAAGATTCAACTAAAAATGGACAGGTAAACATGGTTTCCAATATTCAATGGATTTTCCACCTCAATACACCAAATACTTCCTCATTCTTCCCAAAAAAAATAGTCCAGGAGGGCACTGGAGAAATGTACCAATGATTAAGAGCATATACTGCTCTTCCAGAGGTCCTGAGTTTGATTTCCAGCACCCAAAGTAATTACAAGCTACTACTTGTGATTCCCACTCCAGAAATGTCAACATCTCTCTGCCTCAGGCATATGTATACCTGTGAAGCACTATACTCCAACAGATGTACACGCATATATATAACCAAGTAATGAATAAATGTGTTTTTAAAATAGTCAAGGTATAAAATGTGCATGGCTAGGAGTATCATAGTCACAGCCTCATTCTTGGTGCAATTTCTATTTCAGTTTCATTTCTGTAGCTGTGAAAAAACATCCAAACCCAAACAAATAAACAAACAAACCTTAAGGGAAATAGATTCATTTCAGTATATAATTCCAGGTCATACTTCATTGCTGTGGGGAAATCAAGGTGAGTGAAACCTCAAACTTCTGATAACTCCACCTCACTGACTAGAGCAGAGAGAAATGAAGGCATGCCTGCTTGTTCTCTGGCTTGCTTGCCTGCTTGCTTGCTTGCGCTCAGCTCAATTACTCCACTTTTATATAGGTCGGGAATGGTGCTATCCACAATAGCATAGGTTTTCCCCACCAGTTAATTAAGCCAATCCTTAACAGAAATGCCCATAGGCCAACCCAATGCTGTCTCTCATTCAGACTCTCTTCCCAAGTGATTCTAGGTTGTGCCAGTTGACAAAGCTGACCACCACAGTGACTGAGACAGGAAGAGAAGAACTAATGACTCAGTCCTAGACCTCTGGGAATGGAAGAGTGAGACTTTTTCACCCAGAAACAACAATAACCAAGAATTCCTAGTCCAAATTGCCAAGACATTGTTTCTTCCTATTTCTATTCTGCACAGCAATAGAGTCAATAACAACAAATGCTACTGTGTGACCAATTATATCAATTTTATTTCTACCTACATATAAACTTAGGTCTATCTAGCACTCCCCAAATGACAGGTGTAGTTTTGTAAGCATACTCTACAACAACTTGAAGAGACAGATATGAAGGTTCAAGAGCCAAAACTACTCTCTACTTGCTAAGGAAATGAATTCTGAGACTGCCTATGGTTTAATTCTCTTTTCTCATTTCTTAACAGCCTCATCTATGAAATCCATCATAACATATATACACATACATATATATACATGGGTATATGCATATACAAATATATACAAATATATATTTTATGTATTTGAAAACATGAAATAAGACCTTGGAAAGTTCTTAAACACAGTATCTGGCATGTTTCTCAAGAACTTCTTAAGCTAATAATAAGGGGATTTGATATCTCAATTGGATACAGACCAAAATGGTTTTGCTTCCACATAAGTCTCTGTGTGTTTACATGTAGACGTATACTTTAGCAACAATTTAATGATTCCCACTGAAACTCCATCACCTCCAGGGGAAGTAGCCAGTTGATTTTCACTTTCTTGCCCAACAGTAATCCTCTGTCTAGCTCTATAATAGGTCTGGGACTAAGGGACAAGGATACTACATAGAGGCCCAATGTTAAAAAAAATAGAAGATACAAATCAAATAAATTTCTTTTATTGCCTCTAAAGAATTCTGAACACCAGACAAAACACATCAATGTGCATACATGAGTGTTTTGATAACACTTTAATGAATCCCATTGAAACAACAACATCAGAACTACAATTAGTCTGCTACTGCTACTTTCCTGTTCAATAATATCTCCTTTTCCACTCTTATATTAAGTCTGTAGCTGAGGGATTTTAATATATGATAGGGACACTATGGAAGAGCCTTAAAGATGTTCTTTGTATTTCCCTTTTTCTCTTGAAACTAAAGACACTAAGACATTCAACACCCAAAGATCTTTGCCTTCAAAAGCTCATTTTTCAGTAACTGACCTTACCAATTGTTGCACACTGTACCTAATAACATATAATTTTTCAATAAAAGGAAATGGATAGAGACATTCAATTGCTAGCTGTGTTTAAAATCTTAAAAGTGTTGAATTGAGATGTATTGTTGTGTTTTAATAGTGAGACTTTCAATGTTTTCTAGAGACTGCAACTACTTCTGGCTAAAGACTAGCATCTCACTGATGAGCAGTACAAAGGTGAGTGCTGAATACTGGAGGGGGTGGGGATATTAAGAAGCACCATAATGCACTGAGCGTAAGATGAGTCTTCATTTATTTGTTGAAAGCCACTGAATTGCGTAGCACTGTGGCTACCACGTGTTAAAATCAATGTAAAGAGAGTTTCTTCCAAATGAGATTTTTGTCAAATACTTTTGTGATGCAAGATGAGAAACTACATCGACTGAATCTGTGCAGCAGCTAGAAAACAATGTCTTCCATTCTGTTTCTATCTCTTCCTTCTTAGATTACTTTCCATACGTCAAATGCAGATCTGTGCTAAAATGCAGATAGGTGTTTACCTAATTGGTGGAGTAAGAATTGAATAAATCAACTTTCTATAATGTATTGCACATGAAGAACACTCCAAAGAGTCTGTAGCTAGAAAAGGGGTTTTTTGTTTGTTTGTTTGTTTGTTTGTTTGTTTTTGTTTTTGTTTTGGAGTTTTTTTTTGTATTATGAACAAGAAGTTAAAACTATTACTTAAAAAGAAAAGCAGCTTCCCTTATTATCTGAAGTGGTCGTGCTTTTGATGTTCCTATGCTAGCTTGTCTTCCCTCCCGGCATGTCTTGCTTTTCTTTTTAAGAAGTTTGAATACCATTTTGGTAGAGTTTAGGAGAAAAGCCACAAGACAAGCAAGCTACAAAATCCTGCCAGAAAAATGGAGGCAGATGAAAGTACAAGACAGAGCCGTGTCTTTTCAGTCAGAACAAGCAATGGAGGGCTGCAAGCAGCTGTTAATGGGGATCTTCAGAGAAATAGCGAGAAATCGGAGTGCTGGGCCAAGCAAGGCTGGTGTCTTGGTCAGTTTCCAAAAAAAAAAAACAGAATAGAAAGGAGGAAGAGGCAAAGTTATGATTTTTGACTTAGAATTCAAAAGGTATGCAGACTTAGCAGCAACTATCTGCAGAGAAATTGTATCTCACTTTTTTATCATGCATTATACCTTTAATTTTGCACAAATCATTCTCTCTTCTTAAACTATAAATACACTAGCAATATCATTGAATTTATAGTTACTCATTTTAATTTTAACGTGTATGAATTATACTCATCAATGGGATTCAGTGTGGTAACACATAAGCTTGCAGCATGCACTAAGTCCAGCCTCCTTTTATCCACTTTCACATACACTAACCCCTTCCCACAGAGCATGCGCACACACGTACACACACATCCTTTTCAACCTTCATTAATAACTATTCTACTTTCAGACCAATTTTCTTACCCTCTATACATGAAAGATAGACAGTAACACACTCGTCTTTCTGTGTCTAGTTTATTTGTTTAACATAATTTTGTCCAGTTCCATCCATTTATCTAAATATATTTGAACATTTTAAAGGTATTTTGTGTACAAGGCCAAAAAAAAATGATTACAAGCCTACATTTTCCTTGATGCTAAGCATGGTAGTACAACACACTAATACACATACCTGTCTTCTTCTGAGACAGGAAGATGGAAATTTCAGACCCACCCTGGGTTACTTACATAGTATTTCCCAATAATTCCCCAAGGTGGCTAATAACAGCTTATAAAACAAAGCATTATTTGTTAAGACATTTTCTTATTTGTGTGTGTGTGTGTGTGTGTGTGTGTGTGTGTGTGTGTGTATTGTGTGAGTGGTCATGGAGGCCATAAGAGAGCATTGAATCCCCTGAAGCTAGCATTACAGGTGTTTATGAGTTGTCCAATGTGTATGCTGAGAAACAAACTCAAGTCCTCTGCAAGAATAGCATCTGCCTTTAACCTCTGAACCATCGCTCCAGCCCTCGCCACTATGCTTACTCAATATCCCTCACTTATTGCGATACCATCACTGTGTTAGCTCCGTTCAAAGAGGGAAAGGGATAGAACCATGACCATAGAGTTTGGAGCAGTAAGTCACTGTCCTTTTCTGGTCTCCATCTTTGAACAAGAACCACAAAATTCCATCACGGCTCTCAGAACACTCTCTGCCATCTGCTACTAAACACATGGGTCAGAGTTGAGGGCCAAGTTATCAAGGGAATCAATTTTTCCTGCTCCCCATGGAACACATTTTACAATCTTACAGGAGACCAAAGAGTCCAGGAAGCTTAGATCAATCGTTAGTCAACAAAACAATACCTCAGGACCAGCAAATGTAATAATAAAATATTTACCACTGAGTTAATAAGGCAAGTGATTGTCTGTGACTAATAAAAATTTAAAAACTAGTCAGGTGGTGGTGGTCCATGCCTTTAATCCCAGCACTTGGGAGGCAGAGGCAGCAGATCTCTGGGAATTCTAAGCAAGCCTGGTCTATACAGTAAAACCCTGTCTTGGGAAAAAAATTAACAATCTCCATTCACCCCACATTCTCCAACACTACAACTGTGTCACAGGTCTGTCACTTTCTGTGTAGTCATGTTATTTTACAACTAATCAGCCTTTTTGCATTATTTTCGTTGTATTATACACTCCTGCTCCTGTTCTCGGTAAGTCATCCAGCCTGTTAAAAAAAATGTTTTGATCTTTTCTGATAACTTTTCAGAAACAGCCCTGGTTAAGGTTCTGCTGTATCAAATCACTGGACCAATACTGGTTCCAACAGCTATCTGTGCATTTAAATCTTGATATTTCCCATCAGACTGAACATCGCTTCCTCAGACCTATTCTTCTCTTGTGTTTCTGTTGCTAGAATAAACCCAGTCTCAACTTTGCTGTAAGCATTGTAAACTATGTGAGAAGGGACAGAGGGATGACTATAATCCCCACTTCCTAATAAATATGGCCGCAGGAATGCAACTGACTAACTCCAGGGAACATCTGGTGTGCTACAGGTGAGTGAGAGAATGGGTTGGTCTTGTACTGGTTCCTAATTTATCTGGAACACTGTGGCTTTTTTAAGCAAATAACTCATGTTGGACTGTTTTCTGCTGTCTTTACTTTAAACTTGGGATGAAAATTTAATCCCATCCTGCTGGATACTTTAAAAAAAATGGTAGTTATAACAATAGCTTTAGAGCTAAATACAGTCACATCTTTAATTCCATCTTCCCAGTGTACTACTGTTAAGAATATGGAGAAATGAGCTTGTTTTTCTTCCTAGTTAGGGAATAAGTAAAAGCTTCTTCTACATACAGATGTATACTACAACTATTCATAGACACCTCAGCCCTTGATATGGAGAGAGTCCCAAGGGCAACATCATTCTGCAACTGCTTCATCTCAGCAACATACAAATGGATCTGATGATGGTGCAGAAAATAGAGATGAAGGAGGAACACAGCAGAAGAGCAAAGCAGATCTCCAGTTGCCTCCTTTCTTTAATCATAAAGTAAAACTGGGACAGTAATATTAAGACCTAGGAAGCTACACCTTTCTGCCCTACTACTGCCTTATGAGTGCCACCAGCTCCCTGCCTCTCTTCTTCCTCCTCAGTGATTGATATCAACTACAGGTTCACAGTCAATGAGAGTCCCCCCCCCAATCATTCATTGAGTTGAGGGCAGAATAGGGAAGAAGTTAAAAAACAAAACGACAACAACAAAACCAGTGCTCCAATGTCTCCTACAGAGGTCTCTGCACTGCCCCTCCCCCTCTAAAGGGATTCTCCCTTTAATGAAAATAAATCATCTTCCAGAGAATTTTGTGAGTCTCTGGTGTATCTTTATCCAAGTACCTTCCTGAGCAATGTAGAAAGCAACTAATGATAATCATAACTAATGAGGGACAGTTAACCTGAAGACAGTCCTTTCATTTCAAGCTGTTAAGAAAGCCAGAATCTTTGACTCTGAAAATAATGTAACTGGCCAAGAGAACTGAAAAGGTTTTACTAAAGCAAAACAAATAGAGTATTCAGTTAATGCATTGGAAGTTTGATGCCAAAGTGTCAAACTAAACCTTTGTAATTTTTCGGGGGGAAGGGGAGAACAAACAACAATGTGCAAGTGCTCATCATGGCTGAGGCCAGATCAGGATGCCATATGTCTTCCTCTATTACTCCCTTCCTCATCACCTTGAGAAAGAAGTCTCAATGAACAGGAAACTCTACATAGTCATCAGGATCCACCTGTCTCCATCCCCAACACCAGACACCAACACAGGCACTCACACACACATCTCGCTTTTATGTAGGTACTGGGAATTAAACCTGGCTTCTCATGCTTGAACAGCAAGTGGCCTTACCCACTGAGGAAGCAAAAGATTCCAATTACAGTCCATAGCAGGGAAGTCCATTGATATGGGAAGACCCAGAAGTTAGCCTTGAGGAGACTCTGGAAAAGACTTGGACTTTTCTGATGGAACAGACAGGCTCCTGTCTGTCACCACCTTTGAAAACATTTGCACCTCAGATACATACAATCTACTGATTTCTGACTAGTTTTTCTACTTTTACTAAATACACTTGACTTTCAAAGATCTCATTAGTGCAATATTTAAAAGAAAATAAGATTATTAGCCTGGGAGATAGATATTTCTTTTGCAGCACAGCTTTGGAGGAAATAGAAGAAACTGAATCAAAAGACTCTCAGACATTCTAGCATTGTGACCCAAGAAGACAGCTAAGACACATATTAGGACACACAAGTTCTAGAACTTGATAATGTCTTCCATCAAGGTATAACCTCTATGAAGCAGCCACATCCAAATTAAGTTTCTTCTACAAATCACTATCAATTGAAGACTTTTTCATCTAAAGCCCACCATAATGGCTAGCTTTAGTGTTCAACTTGACACAACCTAGACTCAGTTGGGAAGAGAGTCTCAATGACGCATTGTTCACATTGGATTGTCCTGTGGAAGATTGGTCTTAGTTACGTTAGTTGATAGGAGAAGACCCAGTCCAGTGTGGGTGACACCATTCAAGGTGGAGTAGCAGGGCTGAGCACAAGCAAGCGAGCGAGCAGGAAAGCATGCGTTTCTCTCTGCTCTAGGCTGTGGATGTGCTGTGATGGGCTGTTCTACACTCCAGCCATTTGGGCTGCCCTGCTATATGATGGACGGGCATTATAAGCTCCTTTCTCTGTTAAGTGGCTTTTTATCCCTGTGTGACACAGCAACAGAAATTAAACTGGAATGTCCACACTGAAGAGCTTGAGAATATTTGCCTTGGAGTTAGCACAGCTTGTGTCAGGACTGTGACCCCAAAATTGTGATACTGAGCAAAAGTTCTTCCCTGATCATTCTATGATCCTCAGGACAACAAACCCCTACTTCGGTATATCCCCTCAGCATCTAAACACACATTGATAAGTAGACACACACACATAAATTAAAAATAAATTGTAAAATGTTTAATAAATAATATGAATAATTAATCAAGAAAATATAAACATGCATAAATTCAAAAATCAATAGTATAAATAATTATTTTAAGGGTTAACGGGTATGGGGATGCTTGCTCGTAATCCCAGCACTCAGGAGGTGGAGGTAAGAAGATCAAACGTTCAGTAGGGTGGAGCAGGGGTGGCACATATCTTTTTAATCCCAGACCTAGGGAACCAGAAGCAAACAGATCTCAGAGTTTGAGGCCAGCCTGGTCTATATAGAGAGTTCCAGGCCAGCCAGGGCTACATGGAAAGACCCTGCCTCAACTACTCCCCTCAAAAGAAGATCAGAAGTCCAATACAAGCCTCAGCTATGTAAGCAGTTCAAGACCAACTTGGGCTACATGTGATCCTGTCTTTAAAAATATAAACTATTTTATTTTATTCTCCAATTGTATGACTTACTAAAAACAGCAGAAATCTATGAAAGTACTTCAGATTTTTTATATGGATTAAGAAATATCTGGACAGATAGACAGCTGTATTCAATGTATCAACTTTAGCTTTATTTGGTTCCTTATGATATTTACACATTATATTTAGTATTCTGTGAATCTTTTCATTTTTCTGAAGGTAGATCCATGGTCTTAAAATTGCTAAACCTAGAAAAATATTATGTAAAGTACAAATCTTAGTCTACAACTCAGTCAAGCAAAGACTCTGACGTGAGGATGGCAGCCTAAAAGAAATAGCACAGAGGCTGCTGAGCCAGCTTAGGGGAAACAAGAAGAGATGTGCTAGTTGAGGTCAAAAAGATAATGGGACAGTGTGACCAAGTGGTTACAATCTATAGTCTAGACCACTGAAAAGCCCTTGACACTCACATTGAGTAAAGTGGAAAGTACTTGAAAATCTTCAAAGAACAAAATAATGGTGCATATTTTGAAAGAATCAAAGGCTCTTCCATGATGAGTAGACAGAAGAGACCAACTAAGAGGTTTCTTCCATCACCCCATGAAATAAATAATGAAGATATAATCTAAGGTAGTAATGGTAAACAAGATGAGATATTTGAAAAACTCTAAAGGTTAAGTTAGTTGGGTTTGTTGATGGACCCAATATATGCTCCTACTGTCTGTGCACCCTATGAACTTAATTAGCCAGTCATCAGCCAACTGAGAGCTTCTGCATTTTCCCCTATATGGTTCCTTCAGATCTGACAATTTCTTCTAGTGCACTGCATTACTCATCAGGAAGCCCCTGAGTAGATGTAATTGCCTTAGGTCACTAGAAATGGATCTGGGCTTTATCATCATTTCCTAGAAAGTATTCATACACGGGAAAAAGGGATAAAATAATAAAACTTGAATTTTATATTTGTTAAAAAGTGATATTCCTAGAAGTTACAATTATATTGTGGTGTTGCTTTTTGTTGTGGTTTGGTATGGATATGTTACTATTAATTCTTATTTTAATTTCTGAATTGCTAAACAAGCATAATGCAAGTAAGGGAGAAGGATCACAGGAAACCAGAAGAGAGAAGAGAATTCAAGGATTTCCTGGCAGATAAGCCATACTTTACTCAATACAGACAAAGGCCAGAACATAGGGGAGTAGAAGGACAGCCTCCAAAACACACATTCCAGGACACATAGGCCCTGAAGAGGCAGGCAAAACAGGCCCACAAACATGTAGGCTATTGCAAAGACACACTGGGTGCAGTAGCCTCTGACTTCAAAACCACCTTTATATAAAAATCATACAAAAGTAGTATTCTGCCAGAAATCTTTATAGACATCAGTGCTTACTTTTAGAGTTTCCCAGACATTTGGTGTCAGCCATTTGTGCTAACTCCTAGTTCCCAGATATGAATATCAGCACCATGTTGTCCGACCACAAATGGCCTATTGGCTCTCTGTTCCCTATAGCATCATTGGGGAGGTGGGGAGGAGGAAGGAAGGAAGAAATTTTTCTTGAAGAATGACTAACAGTACTAATAAAACAAACATATACAATATAAATGGTTAGTATCTTGTCAAAATTCAAGAAAGTTCTCAAAAACAAAACTTGATGTGTATCAAAGGGACCCAGTAGCTTCTTCAAAGTGTTCCCAGTGGCCAAAGCAGAAACAGTCCAAGCAATAAAATATATATAACATATTGGATTATTGCTCAGAGCAGAAAATAAATATCTATGAGTCCATGCAGATGTAAATATTTGAATGTGTAACTGAATTCAGTGTGCTCATGTGCAGAATTTTAAATAATCTGTGCAGGTTCTCCACCTTTGAGGATGTGTGGTCTGACTCCCAGTCCTACAGGTGAGTTAGGGACAACCTCCTCCTGGTGTATACAAAATGACAGCGTAGAAAGATAAAAAACAACTGAAGAAACCTAATAAACATTGCCTGAGTCTGGGGTTTAAAGCTAATAGCATCATTGATATACTATGGTCACAGTGTGTGCCCTTTGATATGATCAGATAAGAATGACACTATATCCCTTCCCCCACCACAAAGCTCATTACTTCTGTCTAACTATGAGAAAATAATATGACACTTACTCAGATTTAAAGATATTCTATAAAATCCCTGTCCAGCACTCCTTGATGCTCTCCAGCAAATGAAGTCTGAGAAACTGTCTGAGCCTAAAAGTGCTTAAAAGGCATGGCCACTATCTGGTATCCTGGATGTGATCATGATGCAGAAGAGAACTAAAGAAATCTAAATAAAGAATGGACTTTTTTTGTTGTTTTTGTTTTTGTTTTTTTGGTTTTTCGAGACAAGGTTTCTCTGTGTAGCCCTGGCTGTCCTGGAACTCACTCTGTAGACCAGGCTGGCCTCGAACTCAGAAATCCGCCTGCCTCTGCCTCCCAAGTGCTGGGATTAAAGGCATGTGCCACCACCGCCCAGCTAAGAATGGACTTTAATTAATTATAACTTTTCAGTATGTGGCCCATTGGTCCTGACAAAGGTGTCATGGAAACATTAATAGTGAGGTCTTGCATGAGATAGACAAGAACTTTCTGTAACTTTCTTGCAAGTCTACTATAAATCTACTCTAAAGTTTAAAAGTTTATTCTCTTAAAAATACCTGGCACACTGAAGTCTCAGTGAATACTGCTCTTACTTTTGTATCAAGATGTCTCTCAAAGCATTCTATTTCTATCCCTAAGGTTTTCAACAGTGGGGAGAGGATGATGTTGGAAACTGGAATAATATAGAAAAGAGATGTCCTGCCAACAGCCATTAGGAGAACCTCCTGTCTTTGTTTATTCTACTTAAGTTGGATATGAGGGTTTATCATCTTGAAAGAGATACCTTCAATGAGTCACACAGGTATAAAGTAAATCCCTATGTTACTGCAGCTGTGGTAATCCTGAATCAAAACTCTTCTTTAACAAGTAGTCCTGCAAACGTAAGGACTCCATCCGGTGACCTTTCACCTGGGAGACTGCTGCATGCAGTCTAGTGGATTTAATTCTGATTGTAACTGGGAAGGGACAGCTGGATCTGGAGTCTGAGTAAAATTCAAAGAGATTTCCTGCGTAGAAGGAAATTGAGCCATGCTGCCTGGAGGCTGGCTGGGGCCAAAGGAAGGAGAAGCCAGCAGGCAGTTCTGTACTACTGACCCAGCAAGGAGAGCAGTTATTGCAAGTAATTAGGGTAAAGAGCCTTGAATCCCAGCACTCAGGAGGAAAAGGCAGGCAGATCTCTGTGAGTTCCAGGACAGACTGACCTACATAGTGAGTTCCAGGACATAAACAGGGCCACTGTCTAAAACCTTTAGATCTTAAAGACTACCAAACAATCAAAATAGCTATTGAATAAAATCATGTTTGCCACTGCACAGCCATCTTGCTATCAATGTTTTATTAATTTTTCTTAGCCTAAGTAGTCACTATACTGCTTCAGCCTTTCCCCACATGACAGATGCCCTGTGAACAAAAAGCACTGAGAGATAAAGTGGAAAGGGCCTTCTCCTAAACTTTAGGTCGCAAACCAAACCCATTTTTCTATTGGAGTTAGGACACAAGGAATTCACACTTTTAGATGCTACATAAAATGTATATTCCAAAACATCTGTTTCTAAGTAACATCTTAATTACTCCCACTGAAACAACCTCACCATCAACAGAACTTTTCTACAGTCACATCCACTATAATCCCTCTGGTAGTTCTCACATTTGTTCTGGGACTTAGAAGTCAGTGAATATGGTGGAACACAAGTCATGCCATGTTGAAGAGCCAAGAAACTGTCATTCTTGGAGCACGCCCTTTGTCACATCAATAAAAGCAGAGACCACTGAGAGAGACCCTTCTGAAGCCAACACTCTCCAAGGTCCAAGTGGACATCATTTAAGATGTCAGAGTTCTTGAAAAACAGTTAAAGATCTTAGGTAAGTAATGGAGTTCTACAGCTTTGCAAGCCTGTGGAGTCCTGTGTGTGTGAACATGAGGAGGTAAGAGATAGGTTAAAAATCTATATGTGATCATCCAAGCAATGTGAGTATATGAGATCCTACACTTTAGAGAATGTTCTGCAGCAAATGACACGATTAGAAATATTTACTGAGAGGTCACTGTGAAATGACATGTGTGCAAAGGAGATCAGTTTGGAACTTGGACAAAGGTATTCTTTGTTACAGGAAACTACTCGAGCTGTGTTGAGATTTTTCTCAGACATTCTTTGTCTATGTAGGTGGATCTCCTCTGACTGAAATTCTTATGCTTAATTTTAGCGTAAAAAGAAAAATGATATATTTCAAACCTTCAGAAAATTTGAAAGACTAATACAAGGAGCTGACAAGATGACTCAGCAAGTAAAGGTGCTTCCTATCCAACCCTGATGACCTGAGTCCAAGAACCAGAACCTCCGCAAAAACAGAGGAAGATAAGCAACTCTACAGAATTGTCCCCAGGCCTCCACATGCTGTGGTGCTTACACACACACTCACACACACACGTGCACATGCACACACGCAGACACACACACGCACCAATTAAAATAAGTAAATAACTAGTTAAAAATAAATTTTAAAAGACTAGTAAAAGTAACACCTACAACCCTTAGATTTACAAGAAGAAAAATTGTTAGAGCAATGATTTCCTTCTGTGTATTTTCCAATACCTTTGTGTTCAAACAATTTCTTCCCAGACAAAACTCCAATTCACAAGCAGCTTTCAGCATCCAAATGAACCCGTTGCCCATCCCATCCCCATGGACCCCAATATGGTCATCACCACCTCTGTGCAGCTATCCTGAGCCCATGAGAGAAAACCCTCCTTTTCTCACACTCAGCACCATATCTATTTTGTGATGGCCCCTTCACTCCTAAATAACTGTTAGATTTTTATTATTTTCCACCGTGTATAGATTGCATCCCTTTTTTCAAATAACCTAGAACGCTGCCAAGGCACCATCAATATATTCAAAATAATTAAGTGGATTCAAAATTACAGTCTAGAGAAGTTGGGGGAGGTTAAAAAAAAAAAAACGTGTTTCTGAACACAAAACTTGACTCTTTAATCTGAGCTGTGGCCCGTCTTCTTGCCTCCCACAGAGCATGGTGTGCTGTGTAGATGGGGGCAGAATGGAAGGTTTTGATGCTTAAGTTGACCTCCTTAGCATCTCTGGTAACTATACAGAGTTGGTATTTTCTAGGGACCATCTTTATGAATCCAAGCATTCACCAGCTCAGTTACCATTTAACTGATCTAAGTTAATCAGCATAGCGTCTACTAGGTAACCAGCCTGTATGTGGTGACCTCTACGTATTACCGTAACCTCCACAGCTTCCCTTCACCACGATCTCCATGCCACAGACATGGAGACCACACTCCTGCCCGTTTCTCACAAAGACAGCACAAGGTCTTAAGCCTTAGAGGCTCTTACCCTAGAGGATTTGCTGAACAACTTCTGGTCTGCTTAGATGATGCCAGCCAAGAAGCCAAACAAAGCATGTGTTCTTTTGACATACAACGACCACCGCATTCTGCAACATTCATTATCCTAACTTCCTTAAGAGTGTGTGTTCTGATGAACTTGTTTTAGGATTTGCATCCTGAGAAATACACAGATCCTCTAAGACGCTGGTATGTTTGAAGAAGCTATATATGAGTAAGTGGTTAGCACAGAGTCTTACCTTAACAGGCACATAACACGTTTCCTATTCATTAGGAATGCTTTTAGTACTGATGTCGTACAAAATTAATTCATTTAGTCTTCATGAAAATGATACACAGACGGTGTCATTGTTGGCAAGTGACAAGTACAGAGACTGAGGCCAGATGGGTGAAGTAACTTGGTTGTGTTAGAACAATAAGTGCCCCCCGCTTTGGCCAGTCAGTGTGGTTGGGGAGGAGGTACCATCTCTCCATTAGGACATTTTGGGTTGTTTATTTATTTATTTAAGTCTTCCAAATTAAGTTGCTTTAGAGAAGATATATAAAGAAGACAAAAATTTGAAAGGAAAGTGAGTTATGGTGGAAAGAAAAATCTTCTTTAGAACCGAAAAACATACTCCCAAAATAAAAGGAAAAAAGGTAACCATTGCCTTTCTTTGTCTCTCTCTGTTTATTTATTTATTTATTTATTTTCCCTTAAAATAAGAGGAAAGTGGAGATAAATTCAGGAGAAAGAAATTAAGGACCGTTACAAGATTTCTTCAAATAAAAAAGAAAGGAAACTAAAAAACAACCCAATTATATGGTAAGCACATGTTTTATATTTCAAGAAACTGCTTAGCTTTTTCTTTTAAAGTAGTTTTCCCATTTCACATCCCCACCGCCGTTCCAGCCCACTCTTGGTATGCCAGTCTTGTCAGCATTAGTTATGCTAATAGATGTGCCTTGCTTTTTATTTGTACCACGACTTCATTCACACTGTAGTTTTACCTTACTGTGTTTTTGGACAGGGTCTTACTATGTAGCCCTGTGTAGCCTTGAACATCCTATGTAAACCAAACTGTCCTCAATCTCGATGAGATCTACCAGCCTCTACTTTTTTGCTTCTTTGTCTCTGTGCCCCTCTGCCCCTCTGCCTCTCTACCTCTGCCTCTGCCTCTCTGCCTCTCTGCCTCTCTCTCTGCCTCTCTGCCTCTCTCTGCTCTCTCTGCCTCTCTCTGCCTCTCTCTCTGCCTCTCTCTCTGCCTCTCTGCCTCTCTCTCTGCCTCTCTCTGCCTCTCTCTGCCTCTCTCTCTGCCTCTCTGCCTCTCTCTGCCTCTCTGCCCCTCTCTGCCTCTCTGCCTCTCTCTGCCTCTCTCTCTGCCTCTCTGCCTCTCTGCCTCTCTCTCTGCCTCTCTCTGCCTCTCTCTGCCTATCTCTCTGCCTCTCTGCCTCTCTGCCTCTCTGCCTCTCTGCCTTTCTCTCTGCCTCTCTGCCTCTCTCTCTGCCTCTCTGCCTCTCTCTGCCTCTCTGCCTCTCTGCCTCTCTCTCTGCCTCTCTGCCTCTCTGCCTCTCTGCCTCTCTGCCTCTCTGCCTCACTGCCTCACTGCCTCTCTGTCTCACTGCCTCACTGCCTCACTGCCTCACTGCCTCACTGCCTCACTG
>NW_021604643.1:8081001-8086907 GCF_004785775.1 Grammomys surdaster
CTGCCTCACTGCCTCACTGCCTCACTGCCTCACTGCCTCACTGCCTCTGCCTCTGCCTCTCTGCCTCCGCCTCTCCTCTGCTTCCTGAGTATTGGAATTAAAGGCATGCACCACCCCACTCTCATTTGTTCTACTTTTTTAATGCAGTTGGTTGTTTTCCTCCTCATGAATTTTAAGAGTTACAGCCATTCTATTCATAGCTACTTCCCTGAGAAAATTGGAATATATTTACCTAAGGCCACATAGCTCATAGCAGCTGCAAGGGTTAACAGTGTTAAGAAAAAAAAAGAGACCAGAAATTTTCATCAAGTGAATGTTTAAATATACTGTTGTCCCTCCACACAAAACAAATTTTTAAAAATCCGTTCACAAATCATAGGTAACTTTGATGAGTGAAAGAAGCGAGAAAAAAAAACATGATAGGAATAGTGAGTTTAATTTACAGAAAATTCTAGACAGTGCAGACTACTATATAACAACAGAGCACAGTGTTTGAAATAAAAGAGATAGAGACCGATTATAGAAAGGTCATATTGTAGATAGGTTCACTGTCCTTTTTTTTTTTTTGTCAAGAAATTTATTAACCTTTACAAACACTACTTCACTCAATCATTCATTAAAAAAATGTTTTACAATTAAATCTGTAATAAAACCAGTAACGTCCACCAATGCATTCCAGCCCAGTTATACCCATGGAGTATAATAAACCACTTTAAAACAGCAGTTTTCATTCTCACCAGGTACGGGTGTTAAACTGAAAAGTCTTCCTTATAACAAGCTGTCATTCAAGAAATCCACTTTATGTCATCATATGTGGCAGACTGATGTAGCCTCTAGAGAGGACACGGTCACCTTTGCAGTCTCTTTCAAACCAGTTTCACAACAGGGAAGTATTTGTGAACAGAGAAGTCAAATTCGGGAGGGACCTTTGACTCTTTTTTGTGTCCTCCTGCTAAGAACTTCATAGGTTCACTGTCTTAACTTTAGCAATCATGACATGGCAATATATGTAGATCAAAACTTACCGATATACACCTCAAATATGTGCAGGCCACTGTGCAGCAATGACAGCAAGAAAAGAACTGATTACAAGAAAAAAGCTAAAGTAATGAGCAAAAGATAACTCAGAATGTCATCCTTTTTTCCATAGCTGAGGGGCTAATTCACCATCTAAGCTAACTGAAAGGAAAGGTGTAATTAATGAGTTGCTCCTAAGGAAGACAGTAATAAAGGAGAATGATGACCTTAAATTTTACTAATTTATCGTGGAATGAAATTCATGATTAATTCCTGTAGAATTTAATTCAAAGGGTATTTCTTAGTGAGTAGAGGTTCTTAGAACTATTGAATCAGAGTATCCAATCTAGAAAAAAGTTCCTCATTAAATATAGAATGTTTCTCAAAAAAAACAAAATAAAAAAGAAATACAAAATGTTCTAGTTGTACAAAATAGTCCTGCTTTATTAAACACACACACACACACACACAAATCTACTCTATATCTCTCATCACACTATGTATATCCAAATACTTGTTACCCACCTGTTTTCCTTGCATCTTTACAGCTTCTATAATTAGAATATTGCTTTTATACATTCTAAAAATCTTCATGATTTACAGACACAAATAACTAAATGCATGCTTGCATACTAAATGTTACTTGGGATATATTACAGTGACAATTATAATAACCTTGAAATAGCAAGCCATGTGGCAATCAATAGTGCCTGTGTGCTTTCAGTTCTGATACTTGCCTCCAAGAATCTGAGCTTAGGAAGGAAAAGTTAACACTTGCTAAAGTAATACTGTTAATTTTTCCAAGATGTACAAGAAAGGAAAGTCGTGATTCAATGGAGTTGAGAAACGACACCACAGTAAAAGAATTTATATTTCTGGGTCTAACTCAATCCCAACACCTGAGCCTGGTCTTATTTCTGGTTTTGTGTTTTGTGTACGTGACAACTCTGCTCGGGAATCTGCTCATCATGATCATTGTGACCTTTGAGCCCCGTCTGCACAAGCCCATGTACTTCCTGCTCCGAAACCTTGCCATTCTAGACATCTGCTTCTCCTCCATCACAGCCCCGAAGGTCTTGATGGACCTTCTGGCAAAGAAAAAGACCATTTCCTATGCAAAATGCATGACACAGATGTTTTTCTTCCATCTGCTTGGTGGGGCAGACATTTTTTCTCTCTCTGTGATGGCATTCGATCGATACATGGCCATCTCCAAGCCCCTGCACTATGTGACTATCATGAGTAGTAGGCGGTGCACAGCCCTCATTGCGGCCTCTTGGATAGGGGGCTTTGTCCACTCCATAGTACAGATTTCTCTCTTGCTCCCACTCCCCTTCTGTGGACCCAATGTTCTTGATACTTTCTACTGTGATGTCCCACAGGTTCTCAAACTCGCCTGCACAGACACCTTTGTTCTTGAGCTGCTGATGATCTCAAACAATGGCCTGGTAACTACCCTATGGTTTATATTCCTTTTGGTGTCCTACATGGTCATCTTGATGATGTTGAGGTCTCAGTCAGGAGAGGACAGGAGAAAAGCTATCTCCACCTGCACCTCCCACATCACTGTGGTCACCCTGCATTTTGTACCCTGCATCTATGTCTACGCCAGACCCTTCACTGCCCTCCCTACAGATAAAGCCATCTCTGTCACCTTCACAGTCATCTCCCCTCTGCTAAACCCCTTGATCTACACTCTGAGGAACCAGGAGATGAAATCAGCCATAAGGAGACTAAAGAGAAAACTCAAGCCTCTGGAAAAGTAATACAAAAAGAAACCCCAACTCTTGTTACCAGAAACTGTTTTCATTGCATTTTCTGAACATTTAAATATTCACATATTGTCAACTAACCAACTACACTTTCTAGGAAACCATTTGCTTTTCTATTTATCTTAGTAGTAATTAATAACCCAATTTCTATGTGACACAAAGTAAATAATCTTACAGGATTGGGCTGGTTGATTTATATGTTATTTAGTTGGTTGGTTTTGAAACAATGTCTCACCATGATATCCCTAGCTGGCCTTGAACTCATAGAGATCCACATGTTTCTGCCTCCCAAATACTAGGATTGAAGGCATATGCCACCAGGCTTGGCCTGTTTTCTTCTTCGTTTTTAAGAATAATCTGTTTTATGATTATGTGTATGGATGGTTTGTCAGGATGTATGTGTGTGCACCATGTGTATGCCTGATGCCTATGGAGACTAGAAGAAAGCATTGGATCCCCTAGAACTAGAGTTACGGACGGTTGTAAGCAGCTATCTGAGTGCTAGAAACCAAACCTGGGTCACTTATAAGAGCAAGCAAGTGCTCTCAATGGCTGAGCCATTTCTGTAGCCTTTGATTAATATGTTTTCAATCAAAGACCAAAGTTATGATATATCAATCAACCTCATATACCTTAACTCTTTTTTTTTTTTTCAAAAGGAAAAGAGTTAGAACCGGTGGGTTTGCCTGTAATTCCAGTGATTGGAATATAGTGGCAAGGGATCAGGAACTCAAGGCCTTGAAGCCAACCTGGGCTATTTAAGAACCTATCTTTAAATACCAACCAATTAAAAAAAAAGAAGAAAAAAAAAGAAAAGAAAGAAAGAACACTCCAGAGATTAAAAGGTTTTGTTTAAGATCTTTAGCCAAGTTAGGCACAGAAATGTCTTTAACAGCCAACTCATTGGTTTTTTTATCACATGATTATAATTTCTTACATCGTTAGGACTGCTGTACAAAACTTGTATTCCTGTTCTAGAAGGCTCTCATGTTCAGTGTCATGTTCTCTGAGGGCCACATTCATGGGTTGGGTAATTTGCTTCTACTTAATTAAACCCTTAATGGACATGGGCTTGTGAAAATGTTTCCAGATCATAATGATCACCCTCCTGGATTCCTATCACGAATGAAGCCTGACAAGAATTCTCATAACCTTGAAGGTAGTTATGGTAATGCAGAATAAGACTTGCCAGTTTGACATTTTTGTGATGAGGTTAGAAAGGAGCAGGACCCTATACATGGACCAATCCATTCCCAACTTCTGAGTGACTGTTCAGTTGTGAACTTACTAGGTTGGTTTCACTATTAATGTTTCCTGATACATGGAATTGGGGGGCATATGGTGAGGAATGGGAATAGGAGAGACAAGGAGGGCAGGAGGGAGAGCAAAAGAGAACATAAAACTCTTAGCTATCTATTTTTGAACCTATTAGTGTTTATGAAAAGGCCAGACAGACTAGTGTTACTGTCTAGGAATGTAGGAATGCCAAGCAGCTGCATGTGTTAGCTTCAAAGTTACAAGACAGAGTCATCATCAGTCCTTTATCTGCCACCTGCAAGTTCTGAGATCTTGAGTAAGTTGGTCTTCTCTCCAAAAGTCATTCACTGCTCACTTAGATGAAAGTGATTATAATATTCCTACGCAGAGGTTTGGTTTGGTTTTGGTGGTTGTGGTGGTAGATTTGGAGGGTTGGGTTTGGTTTGTTTGTTTGTTTGTTTGTTTGTTTGAGACAGGATTTCTCTGTGTAGCTCAGGTTATCCTGAGACTTGCTCTATAGACCAATCTGACCTCAAACTCACAAAGATCCACCTGCCTGTGCCTCTGAAGTGCTGGGATTAAAGGCGTGCACCACCACTACCCAAATCATACGGTCTTAAGGCTCAAATAATACAATATTTATGAAACATAACTATATCACATAGTTAACCCTTAGTAATAGGCAAATGTCACTATTGTATCATCTCTATTTCTCTACCTAACCAGCTTCTGCACCCCACATGTACATTGACCTGTCATTCTCCTAAATGTTATTCTTCCACATTACTAAAGACAGATAGAATATAAAGAATTAAAAAACATACTGAATTCAAAACATTTGTATCATCTTAAAATTATCAGTATCAAAACATGACAATAGCCTCGCTTGTCATTTATAAAACCCCAAGGGACATCTATAGAGACGGTTCAATGATTAAGATCCCTTGTTTCTCTTGAAAAAGACCCAAGTTCAGTTCCCAGCACCCTTGAAGGCTCACAATCATCTGTAATTCTAGATCCAAAGCATCTGATGCCTTCTTCTGACCTCTATGGGCACCAAATTTTTATGTGGTACATATGCATATATACAGGTAAATAAAAGCAAATATATATTTATATCATATATATAAAGTAAATTAAATATACATTCATATATCATTATATATATGAAAAGAAAAATAAATACATCTTTTAAAAAGAGATACCCTGAAGCTGATGAAAGATACCTCACAGGAGAATTTTATATCTAAAAAAAGCTATGAATTATAGATAAATCCTCCAGACTAGGGGCCTCAGTAAGTAAACCACTTACCCTTTAAGAGGGAGGATTTGTAATCCCAGAGCTGGGGAGATAGAAACAAAAATGTTTCTGGGGATCACTGACCAGCCAGTCTGGCCCAACTGGTGATCTCCAGCCCAGTGAGAAACCTGTCTTAAAGGAGGTGGGTGGCGTTCCTGAGGATATTTCCTGAGAACACACAGGAGAAAAGCAAGCCCAAGGAGAGGTCTCCAAAACATGGTGAGTGTGGAAGACAAACTTGATGTGTCTCCCACTGGATTCCTCTTGGCCTCATTACCTGATTGACCACATCTAAGTCTTTACACTATTAACTTACTTCCGTAAGCATAGGAATCCTAGGAAGCATTTGCACTCTCCAGATTACTGATCTTAGAATCCTGCTACCTTGCCCTGGTACCTTTGGTGTCTAGAGTAGCCCTGGCTGGACTGAAACTCATAGATCAAGCTGGCTTTGAAGTCACACAGCCCCACCTGCCTCTGCCTCTACTTCTGCCTCTGCCTCTACTTCTGCCTCTGCCTCTGCTGCCTCTGCTGCCTCTGCCTCTGCTGCCTCTGCCTCT
>NW_021604643.1:8086917-8088239 GCF_004785775.1 Grammomys surdaster
TGCCTCTGCCTCTGCCTCTGCCTCTGCCTCTGCCTCTGCCTCTGCCTGCCTCTGCCTCTGCAAGTGCTAGGATTAAACAAACATGCCATCATGTCTGAGTCTTGGGGTTTCCTTTATGAAATTGCCTACGAAAAGTACACACCAGGGTTGGAGAGATATCGCAGTGGTTAAGAGCACTTTCTGTTCTTCCAGAGATCATAGTTCAAATCCCAGCAACCACATGGTGCCTCACAACTATCTATATAATGTTATCTGATGTCCTCTCTTGGCATGCAAGTGTACATACAGATAGAGTACTCAAATACATAAGATAAATACGTTTTTAATAAAAAAAAAAAAGGAAAGAAAAGAAGTTCACACCAAACAACACTAACTGCCTATTTCACACTATCTCTTGCAATTCATTCAAATCAATGCTGCTATCTCTGTTAGAATCTGACAGCATAATATATCTGAGTCGTTATATGTCAGACTAGAATCCCAAGATGTCAGGGATCCTGAAACTTTGCCATATGTTTATGTCTAATGACTCCCATGAGCCATGTCTGAGCACACAACATGACCTGAGTTAGTACCCTAGGAAACAGCCGTTTCATCTGATAGTACAAACATTGATTGAGATCGTGTAAATTACAAGTTGAACTGAATTTTTTTCATTTAAAAATGTTTGTTTTCACCTAATACATTGGCATATATTAATCAAACAAAATTATTCATATCTTCAGTGTACAATGTGAAATAAAATACAGTGATGTGTGTTCTGGTAGTTTTTATGTTTCATTCTGAAGAACCTCAGAAGGGTAAAGTGAATCCATGAACATACCACTTTTTAAATGTACTTTGGTCGCTATGTTCTCTCACCCAAATGTAATGATCAACATCTCTGAGTGCCCAAGAAAAAGAAATATACATTTATTTATAAAGTAAGTAACTTAAATATCAAAACCTGTCACCACACTGCCTCTCTAGACTCTGCGTGAATTGTAAATCTCAGCTATGTCAATTAAAATAGCTGCCCAGAGACCATGCACATCTCACTTTAAAAAATAAATTAGGTGTTTGAATCTGTGTAATGCAGCTCCGAGAACTGCAGCCACAGAGCGCTTGTGTTTGCCATCACTACACTTCCCATTTAGTCCCATTTCCCAGCTGATTTCAGGTAAAGTAACTTTTGACCAAGAGGGAAAACACAACATTCTCTTCCTGAAGCAAAGAAAATTGTTTCTCTGTTCTTCCTTCTGAGGAAAAGCCACATCCCAAAGAGCATTGACACATCGTGTGTGTGTGTGTGTGTGTGTGTGTGTGTGTGTGTGTGTGTGTGT
>NW_021604643.1:8088249-8114450 GCF_004785775.1 Grammomys surdaster
GTGTGTGTGTGTGTGTGTGTGTGTGTGTGTGTGTGTGTGTGTGTGTAAAAGTGACAGAAGGTGGCAGGAAGAAAGGGGAGCTACTGACATTTTAATGACCCCCATGGGAGTTCCATCGTATTGGCCACACTGCATCCACATTGATCCCCAGTAATATTCCCTTTGCTGTTTCCTATAATGGGCTGAGGCTAAAGGACTGTACGTGTAGCCCAGACACTGCAGAGCAAAACAGAAGAGTCAGAACATTGTGGGTCCCTAAGGTTGCTCACCGGATCCATCCCATTTCCCAGGCCCTTGCACCCCTATGCCCCACATCCACATTGCCTCCTACCCTCAACCCTACATCTACATCCTCTCAGTCTAAAAGAAGATATGATCAGTAGTCTTGAGTCAGATAGGCTTTATGTTACATGTAGAATTCCCAGTAAACAGACATCCAAGACTCAATAAGTATTAAAAAATACTATAAGGTCAGTTTCCCACTTGGCAGTTAAACCGTCATTGAACTTCTGAAACCATTATCTACTAATGTAGACTTTTCAGAAGTGCTACAAGTGTATAGAATGCTCCAAACAAATAAAGCAACATAGAGAAGTGACAGTTTCTCCCTTGAAGAAGACAGAAAGTGTAACTTACACAACACAGAATAAGGGTAACTAGGATGAGAGGGCTGTCTCTGCATCTCACTCTGTAGGACTTTGAGGCAGTGGCCCTACCTTCATATGTGAAGTCTAATGAGTTTTACTCTTTGCTCAAAAATGGAGTTTAGAAGCCTTGAGTGAGACATTTTTATTGTACTGGGGATCAAACCCAGGGCCTAGCACATGCTAGGCAAGAACTTTACCACTGAGCCAAATCCTTAGTTCAAGTAAGGTGTTCTGGTGACTCGTTTATCCGTATGACCATGTGCCACCAATGACGAATAATGCTCTTAAAGCTTTAGGGTTCAATGAAAAAGAGGGTACTTGCAGGATAGTGAGATGGTTCAGTGAATAAAACCACTTGCCACCAAGCCTTGAGAACCCGAGTTCTATCCCTCTGACCCATATGATGGAAGAGTAGAACTGACTTCTGCAAGTTGTCCTCTACCCTCCATATGTGAGCTCAGGCAAATGGAAATGAGTAAATATGCATAATAAACAAATAAATACATATACAGAGAGAGAGATTTTGGAAGGAAGGGTTTATTTGGCTTACATTTCCATATTATTGTTCATATTGAAGGAACCCAGGAACCCAAACAGGGCAGGAACCTAAAGGCAGGAACTGATGCAGAGGATGTGGAGGGATGCTATGTACTGGCTTAATCTCCATGACTTTCTCAATCTGCTTTCTTACAGAACCCAGGACCACCAGCCCAGGAATGGCACTACCCACAATGGGCTCATCCTTCCCACATCAATCACTAATTAAGAAAATGCCTTAGGGAGGTATGTTCTCAGTTGCAGTCCCCTCCTTTCATCTAACTCCAGTTTGTATGCCAAGTTCATGTAAGACCAGCCAGCACAGTAGAAAGAGAATTTCAGACCAATTTCCCTTAGGAACACTGATGCTAAAATACAAACAGAATCCAAGAACAGGTCAAAAACACCATCCACCATGATCAAGTAAGCTTCATCCCAGGGATGCAGGGATGGTTCAACATATAAAAATCCATCAAGATAATCCACCATAGATGCTGATGTGGAAGTCAGGAAGTGCATGCTGACAAGAGCCTGATATAGATGTCTCTTTAGAGGTCTGCAAGAGTCTGAAATATTCAGAGGCAGATGCTCACAGCTAGCCATTGAACTGATCATGGGGTTCCTAATGGAGGAGTTAGAGTGAAGACTGTAGGAGCTGAAAGGGTTTGCAGCCCCATGAGGAGAGCAACAATACCAACCAACCAGAGCTCCCAGGGTCTAAACCACTAGCCTGGGAGCACTTAGGGAGGGATCCATGACTCCAGCTGTATATGTAGGGGAGGATGGGCTTATTGGGCATAGGTGGGAGAAGAGATCCTTGGTCTCATGAAGGCTGGATGCCCCAGTGGGTGGGAATTTGAGGGTGTGGAGGTGGGAGTGGGGGGGTAGGTAGGGGCACATCCGCAGAGAAGCAGGAGGAGGGGTGATGGGATAGGGGGTTCCTGGGCAGGGCAGGGGGAATGTAGTACGGGGATAGCATATGAAATGTAAATAAAACATCCAATAAAAAAATAAAGTATCAAAAAATATATAATATAAGCAAACGGAAAGAAAAAAAAATATGATCACCTCATTAGATGCTGAGAAAGCCTTTGACAAAATCCAACACTCCTTCATGATAAAAATCTTGGTGAGATCAGGAATACAAGGCACATACCTAAACACGATAAAGGCAATATACAGCAAGCTGAAAGCCAACATAAAATTAAATGGATAGAAACTTAAAGCAATCCCACTAAAATTAAGAACAAGACAAGGCTGCCAACTCCCTCTGTATGTATTCAATTTAGTAGTTGAAGTTTTAACTACAGCAATAATACAGGAGCTCAAGGGGATAGAAATTGGAAAGAAAGAAGTCAAAATATCACTATTTGAAGATGATATGATAGTATATATAAGTGACTCCAAAAATTCTACCAAAGAACTCCTACAGTTGATAAACACCTTCAGCAAAGTAACTGGATACAAAATTAACTCAAAAAATCGGTAGCCCTCCTTTATACAAATGATAAACAAGTTGAATAAGAAATTAAGAAAACAACACCCTTCACTACTGCCACAAATAATATAAATTATCTTGGTATAACTATAACCAAGCAAACAAAAAACTTGTATGGCAAGAACTTCAAGTCTTTGAAAAAAGAAAATGAATATATCAGAAGATGGAAAGATCTCCCATGGTTTTAGATTGGTAGGATTAGCATAGCAAAATTGGCCCCATCTTATCAAAAGTAATCTACAGATTCAATGCAATTTCTATCAAAATTACAATATAACTCTTTACAGATCTTGATAAATGTAAATTTTTAAAAAGTAAAATATTTTCAAAATTGAAAAACAGAAAAACTTCGACATAGAGGACATTTTAGAACTTGAACCCACTGCAGACAATGAGACACACTTTGCTCAGTGAGACTCTGAGGTAGCAGGGTGCTCTTGGTTTGCAGGTTCATGTCCATGACATTTGCTGGGATTGTTTCCAACAAATGCTCTGCCATAGACCACAGGGTGGCTTCTAATTTCAAGAGTCCAAGTTTTTGAAGAGTTGGGGAATTATAGTTCTGTATCTATTCTTGTCCTAGTTAGATTTGCTATTACTGAGATGAAACACCATGACCAAAAGTAACTTAGGGAGAAAAGCATTTATTTGGCTTACATTTCCACAGCACGTTCATCATGGAAGGAAGTTGGGACAGAAACTCAACAGAGCAAGGACCTGGAGGCAGGAGCTGATGCAGGGACCATGGAGGAGTCTGCTAACTGACTTGTTCCTCCTGTCTTGTTCAGCCTGCTTTCTTATAGAACCCAAGACTACCAGGCCAGGAATAGTACCACCTACCATGGTCTGCATTTCTTTATCAATCACCTACAGGCTTGCTGAGAGATGATCCTACAGAGGCACTTTCTCAGTTGAGGATTCCTTCTCTCTGATGACTCTAGATTGTGTCAAGTTGACATAAACTAACCACCACTGCTCCCTTGCCCCTTTCTGTTTTGCTTGTTTTTCAATGCAGGTGGATCTCTTTGTTCAAGGTCAGCCTGGTCTACATAATGACTTCCAGGACAACCAGGGCTACATAGAGAATGACAAGGATGTCCTGAACTAAGGCCAGTGGAGAGAGGCAAGATGTTAGTTTTCCATGTGAGTGAATAAATAAGAGGGTTCTTCTTGAAAAAGTGTGATCTTTTAAGAGTTTTCCCCCCAAAGACTAGAAGAACAAAGTGAAATCAAATCAGAGAAATCAAAACTAGATTCAGAAGAAAAACATCTATGTGTGGATATTGAGGTTAACCAAATAACAAAAAAGACTGAGAAGACCTGAAGTCCATCTGGAAGCTAAAAACCTAAAGATGACTCTGACGGCAGTTGGTGAAGACTATAGTTATACAACAGGAAAAGTAACTGCTATCAAAGTGGATGACCCATTACATTTTGTTTTATATAAAACTTGTTAATGGGGGCAGGGGCACATATGTGTACAGGACTACAAATGTACCTTGAATATAATATAGAGGACAGAGGTTAACATCTGTGTCTTCCTTGATTGATCTCCACTTTATTCTCTGAGATAGGATCTCTCTGAACCCAGAGTATTCTAATTAAACTGGTATAGCTAAGCATCTTGGCCCATGGATTCCCACATCTCTGCTTCCTGGTGTCTGGGATAATGGGAAGTCTATACCATACCTTCCCAGGTTCTTACTAGGATCCAAATAAGAGCTGATAATTATACTGGCATGACAAACTCCGAGTCATCTATCCAGAACCACAGAAGTCACTCTTTAGACATGCCATTAAAATGTTACAGAGGAAATAATCAATATTTACTCTTTTTTTGAGATAGGGTCTCACTGTATAGTCCTGATTGATCTGGTATTCATCCAGGATTCCCCCATCTCTACTTCCTGATGGCTGGGATAACCGGAAGTCTATACCATACCTTCCGAGCTTCTTCTTAGGATCCACGCAAGAGCTGATCATTACATGGCATGACAAACACTGAGTCATCAATCCAGCCCACAGAAGTCATTCTTTAGACATGCCATTAAGATGTCACAGAGGAAATAGTCATATATTTGCTAATTTTTTTGAGACAGGGTCTCACATGCTTTTTATTGATCTGGAACTCATAGATATTCTCCTACTCCTACCTCCCAAGTATTGCATGAATTTTAATTTTAACTTTTTCTTGATATAGAATTGACTTATATATAGAAAAATGCACGTGCATGCACAGTTCAATAAATTTGTGCACAAAATTGGAAATGCCTTTGTAACAAGCACCAGGTTGACACATTATTGACTCCTTAGGCTCCTCTCTCAAGCTCCCTTCAATTGTATTTACATTAATAAAACAAAAGAATGTTTAGTTGTTGATACATAGGCTTCTTAGAATAACAATGTCTGAAAATTCACTTATACTGTTACATTGGTCACCAGACTTATTGCTGCTGTGTATCGTATATACTCAACACTGTCTTTTCTATTATCAGTGGGAAGTTATGTGTCCTTGCTGATTTCAGGAACTTGTGATGTGAACACTTTTCCAGCTATCTCTTGGCAGATATCAGTATAAATATATATCCTTAGAAGAAATATGTAAAAAATAGATCTCTAGGGAATATAATATATAAAGATACATATCATATATGTGTATATACATGCAGACTTATATAATTAAGCAGTAAAGATGCAGTACCAATCTCACATAGCACTTGCATTGTGTAAGGGTCCTGGTAGGTTCCAAACCTTCACCATTCACTTGGTATTTTTCATTTGTTTTATTATTGTTACATTTTTTTAATAATTTTCCTTCATCTTCTCCATTGGTGGAGAGGAGCCTGAGGAAAAGAAGGTCCAGCAACTGGCCCAAAGTGGGATCCAGCTCAAGGGGAGGCCCCAAGGCCTGACACTATTACTGAGGCTATGGAGCACTCACAAAAAGAGATCTATCATGACTGCCCTCTGAAAGACCCAACAAGCAGCTGAAAGAGTTAGATGCAGGTATTTTCACCCAACCAATGGACAGAAGCTGCTGACCCCTGTGGTTGAATTAGGGAAACGCTAGAAGAAGCTGAGGAGAAGGGCAACCCTGTAGGAGGATCATGAGTCTCAATTAATCTGAAGCCCCGAGATCTCTCAGACACTGGACCACCAACCAGGCAGCATATACCAGCTGATATGAGGCCCCCAACACATATACAACACAGGACTGCCAGGTCTGGGTTCAATCATAGAAGATACACTTAACGCTGAAGAGACTGGAAGCCCCAGGGAGTTTAGACATCTGATGGGGTGAAAATTGGGGGGTTGGGGGCATCCTCATGGAGACAAGGGATCTGGGGAGGAGGTGTAGGATGTAGAACAGTCGGAGGGTGGACTGGGAGGGGAATAAAATCTGGAGTGTAAAAAAGAAGATTAAATAAAAAGAAGGAATATATATAAATAAAATAATAATAATTTTCCTTCATCTTTTTTATTCTAGTCCTTCTTTTTTGGGGTTTTTTTTTGGGGGGGGCGGGGGTTGAGACAAGGTTTCTCTGTGTAGCCCTGGCTGTCCTGGAACTCACTCTGTAGACCAGGCTGGCCTCGAACTCAGAAGTCCACCTGCCTCTGCCTCCCAAGTGCTGGGATTAAAGGCATGTGCCACCACCACCTGGCTATTCTAGTCCTTCTTGTGTGTAAGATCACTTGTTGTAATTTTAAACTGTAATTTCACACTAATAAAGTTGAACTGCTATTTAGATATCCTTTCTTATGCAGAGTTGGTTTCTATCTCCTCCATTGCATTGAGTTAGTGACAGAATCTACCTGCTTAATGACTGAGTCAGAATTCTGGGGCAATCTTTCAGGTAATATCTACATCCTAAATTTCAATCACAGAACATGCATTTTGAAAGAATTTTTGCTGGGCAGTGCTGTACACCTTTAATCCAAGCACTCAGGAGATAGAAACAGGAGGATCTCTGAGTTCAAAGCCAGTCTGTTCCAGGATGGCCAGAGCTATACAGAGAAACCCTGGAGAGAAAGAGAAAGAGTGGGGGAGGGAGAATCTTTCCCTTCTTAAGTTCTTAAGTCCAAACCACATTAAAATTTAGACCATATAATATAGTCTTTATACTGTTATTTTCCCAGAGATGCACTTGATATGTGACCTGAAGGATCAGGGAAATTGTGCCACAGTGAAAGAATTTGCTTCCTGGAGATTGCTCAGTCCCAAGAGCTCAGCTAGATTTTATCTGCCTTGCTTCTGGTGTGAGTGACAACTCTGACAGGAAGCCTCAGCACCATCACCGTGAGTCTCTCACATCCCTGAGAACTTCCTCCTCCACAGTCTGTTTTCCTTTCATCACACTGTGATCAGTCTGTCAGGAAGAGAACCAGCTCCTGAAATGGCTGTCACCCAGACGCTCTCCCATTTTCTTCCATCCTCTGAAGAAAAAAAAAAAACAAGTCCCTTCACCAGAGACGTACATTCATGAGCTGGTTACTTAGCCTGCCTTTATTAAGTTGTCCTTTTGTTTATTTGGTTATGTATTCTTTAACCACCTCTCCTAATACCAAAAGAGCTCACGAGTTGTAGGAGAAAAATGTGACAAAATTATTGCAAAATATGAAAGAAATCTGAAAGCAATTTAATTAGGAAGATTTACAAAGAAAAAAGAGCAGGAGGCAATGGAGTATGTCAGCAACATATGGGGAAGTGTTTAGTCCTTGGCCATAAGGATCATAACAGCTCAGGAGTCTAAGCCCACCAGATGAGAGACTCTATCTCAAAAGTAAGGTGGAGAGCAAACAAGGAAGACACCCAATTGCAACCTCTGCCCCTCCACGTTCCATTAGCATAGGCACATGCACCTACATACACATGCATATACACAGGAACACACATATAGCATTCCCACACATACAGGAAAGATGAAAACAAATAAACAATAGTTAGCATGATAACCTTAAGAACAAAGAAAACTATGGTGGTTTTTTTTTTGGTCTCTATAATACCTCTGAATATGTAAATAAATCAACAAGAAAAAAATTAGATATGATAAAATTCCCCACACGAGGAATTGTGTTCATTTTTTCTAAATTCCTATCTGAAGTGGAAATTTATGGCTTCTTTGGAAAGTCAGTTGTGTCGGATGGAGTTCTGCTGGGGCAAACATGTGAAGGAGTGTTTTCCTGAAGCAGACACAGGTGAAAGGATGTTTTGATAAAGCAAGCATATGAAAGGATATATGATGAAGGATTCTTTGCTAACACAACACACGTATTGGTTTGCCTTACATTGCCTAGCTGAGCTCCATTTGTGGTGACTCCGTATAGAGAAATGCACCCTCTTTCATTCCTTCTGCTTTCAATGATGTAGTCTTCCATAACAAAAGTGTTTCCTCCCCAGGGAACAGAAATAGAGGAAACATTAGCCAATGGAGCAGAGCACCAGTTACAACAGAGTAAAAGAAGTTGTTTTTCAAGGACTGACGGACGCAGTCCCAAGAGCTGAGTTTGGTCTTGTTTCTTTTCTCATTCTTGGTGTACACAGCAACTGTGCTGGGCAACCTCCTCATCACAATCACTGAGACCTAGGAGTCCCGCCTCCACACTCCAATGTACTTCCTGCTTCACAACCTCTCTGCCTGAGACATCTGCTTCTCCTCTTATCACTGCTCCAAAAGTCCTAGTGGACCTTCTCTCAAGAAGAAAGACCATCTCTTTCAATGGTTTCATCATTCAGATCTTTTTCTTCCATCTGCTTGGTGGGACAGACATTTTTTTCTCAGGTCCTCAAACTCGCCTGCACTGATACCTTTGTTCTCGAGCTCCTGATGATCTCAAACAATGGCCTGATCACTACGCTATGGTTTGTTCTGCTCCTTGTGTCCTACACAGTCATCTTGACAATGCTGAGATCACACTCAGGAGAGGGAAAGAGAAAAGCCGTCTCCACCTGCACCTCCCACATCACTGTGGTCACCCTGCACTTTGTACCCTGCATCTATGTCTACGCCAGGCCCTTCACTGCCCTCCCCATGGACAGAGCTGTCTCTGTCACATTCATTGTCATCATTCTGTCCTCAACCCAATGATCTGTACCCTGAGGAACCAAGAAAAGAAGTCAGTCATAGGGAGACTCAGAAAAAAACTTTGACCTTCTTAAAAGTAATGCATACTATTATAAGTCTCCAATCAGAAAACTCAGAACTTAAAGACAAAAGACCCTAATCAATAGGCAGTGTTTTTCTTCCATCTGCTCGGTGGAGCAGATGTTTATCTGTTGGTGTTTATCCTGACTGCACAGTGGAATCCTCCAAACTCTAGAGACAGTAGTCTTTCTAGGGTTTCCTCATGGTGAGGTTGCTGACAACATGGAGCCTTAGACATATAAATTGTTGATTCTTTACAAATCATGGAGCTTGCCGGGCGGTAGTGGCACACATCTTTAATCCCAACACTTGGGAGGCAGGTGGATTTCTGAGTTCGAGGCCAGCCTGGTCTACAAAGTGAATTCCAGGACAGCCAGGGCTACACAGAGAAATTCTGTCTCGAAAAAAAAAAAAAAATCATGGAGCTTGAGGATCTGTGAGACATCACAATAGAAAGTGTCAACAATATTGGGTCCACAGAAAAGAAGCCGGATCAAGAGAGACGTCCACAATGGAGTGGACAAACCCCCTACCCAGGAAGCCAGGAGAGATGGCTAAGCAGTTAAGAACCTTGCTGTTCCTGCAGAGAATCTGAGTTCAATTCCCAGTTCCCATATCAGGCAGCTCACAACACTCATAATTCCAACTCCAGGGGATCTGACATTTCTGGTCTCTGGCAGACCCAGGGACACACATGCATCCAATAAAAAGTAAAATGTGCCAGGCGGTTGTGGTGCATGCCTTTAATCCCAGCACTTGGGAGGCAGAGGCAGGCGGATTTTTTCTGAGTTCAAGGCTGGCCTGGTCTACAGAGTGAGTTCCAGGACAGCCCGGGCTACACAGAGAAACCCTGTCTCGAAAAAAAAAAAAAATGTAAAATGCTAGCTCTTAGGAACACAAATGCTTGTAAGAGTCAAACTCCTTGTTTTACTCATAAGAAAATGGAGTTCAAGAGAAGATTTGGTTTTATTTGATGGGGGTGTTGTTTTTATTTAGGGATTGCTGGGTTTTGATTGGTTGCTAGCTTATTGTTGTATGTGTAGTACTAGAAATTAAACTTGTGAGATTTTTTTTCCTATTAAAAGGGGCTAACATACCAAAAGCCAATAGTCCATAAACATTTCCATCTCATGAAATCCCTACATATCTGTCTATGCGCCCAACATCCCTGAGACTTTACTATCACACCCTTCCTCTTAAGCTGATTCTGAATTAGACAATCACATCCTAGTATGAGCTCACATTCCCACCAATGAGATGAGACACAGCCAACCACAATTAGCACAAAAAAAAAAAGTGAATTTCCCTCTCCAGTGTGCTTACTTGCTGGGTTTGGGTTATGGCACATTATAGCTCACAACAGTGCACCCATTTTACAAAAAGAAATCACCTTGCAGGGTTACTTTCACTTTGTATGTGTGCTTTGTGTGACACCAAGAAATATTCTCTTCCAGCAAACCTATGGCATCACACATGCTAAGCAAGTACTCTGCCACCGAGGTTATCTGCAGCTCATGACTTGATTCTTGAATTGTGGCTGCACAATGTATTGTCCAGTAAGTAATCAGTAAAATGACCTCCCAGAGACCTGGAGTAAAGTTAATAAAACCCAGTCACTTCTCCTCACTTGGAACTAACAGAACTGGTTTTCTGTTAAAAGATCTCCGCTCCATTTTCCTAAGGAAGCCTCTAAACTGCCCCTTTGAAATATAAGAAAGAATTCAGATTTCATCAAAAATGTCCTATCTAGTTAATGCTGGAGGCACAGCTAGATGTGAGATATCTGATTCTTAGATAAGTACACATTCCATTACCCCACCTTCCTCAGACAGAGAGAGGGGAGGGGCGAACACTCTTCTCTGTTGCAGTGTCATGAAAGGCACTTGGTTGCCCTCACCTGACCAAACAGTATGTACTGTTTCTGGTACTTACAAAACTCATTGCTTTACAGTCATTCAATCCTAACCAGCCTTTCAGGAAGAAAGAAATCCTACCCTGTCCACAGTTTCTTAGTGTGCCTGATGTACTTGTGTACAAGAGGTTGAAGCTAAGGAAAAAACAAACAAACAAACAAACAAAAACCTTCTTTCTGAAAGCTAGAGGCACTGGCTGCCCTTCCAGAGGCTTGGGCTCAATTCCCAGCACCCACAACTATCACTAACTCTGGATTCCATTGTCCACTTCATCAGCCCAGTCTATTGTCCATGCTACTGTCTTTGTCTGAAGAAATAGAGAACAAGATTTAATTCCAAAGCGGGGCATGGTGGTTCTTGCCTTTAATTCCAGCACTCAAAGGGCAAAGGCAAATTGATCTCAATAGGTTCCAGGCCAGCCTGGTCTGTATAGTGAATTTGAGACTGGCCTGTCTCAAAAAACACACACAAAAATAGCAACATTATTTGTCAGTTGTGTAGCTAAAATTGGTTTTGTTTTTTAGATGTACTGATTAGATTTATATGAGTGTTTGCCGTGTGTGTGTGTGTGTGTGTGTGTGTGTGTGTGTGTGTGGTGTTGGTACTTGGCGTTTGGGAGGTCAGAAGAGAGTATCAGATTCCTTGGAACTGTAGATGCTTGTGAGCCACCACATGGGTGCTGGGAGTTGAGCCTAGGGACTCTGCAAGAGCAACACATGCTCTTAGCCACTAAGCCGTCTCTCCAGCCCCTCCAAATCCTTTTGATAGACATTTCAAAACCTGCATTGTGGGCTATTTTTAATTAGTAAATTAGTTGCTTTTTAATCAGCTTGATAAAACACCACCATCAAAACAACTCGAAGAAGAAAGTTTATTTGGAGCTTATGGTTCCTGAGATATACCAGTTCATCCCCATCAAAGCAGAGAAGCATGGCAGCAACCAGACATGTTGGCAGAAATGGCTAAGAGCTCACATCTCAGCCCACAAACAGGAAACAGAGACAGAGCTCAGGGATGATGAAACCTCAAAGTTCACCCCCAGTGATGTCATTCCTCCAACAAGACCACACCTCCTATACCTCCCCAAATGGAGTAAGCAACTGGGGCTATAGCACTTGAACCAAATTTTCAGGATTCTTGCTAAAACTGTGCTATTTGTTTACAGGCTGAGAATAGAGCAGAGACCATGTGTCTTGGTTACTTTCCTATTGCTGTAAAAAGACATCAGGACCAAGGAAACTTATAAAAGAAATCATTTAGTTTGTGACACATGGTTCCAGTGGGTTAGAGTCCGTGACCATTGTGGCAGAGAGCATGACAGAAGGTAGGCATGGGGCTACTCATACTGGAACGGTAGCTGAAAGCTTACATGTTGAGACAATGGCCAGGAGCCAGAGTGGAGGTAACTAGAAATGACATGGGTTTTGAAACCTCAAAGCCCACCCCCAGCGACACACCCCATCAAACCAGGCCACGCCTCCTAATCCTCCCCCTCCCAATCCTTCCCAAACAGTTTCACCAACTGAGGATCAAGCATTCAAATGATGAGCCCATGGAGCCCATTCTCATTCAAACCGCCACACTAAACTTGCTGTGAAGGACCCAGGGGACAAGAGAGTCTCTCTGATGCTTCAGTCTTCAAAGATCCTGGGGATCCCTTGGATTGTCAGTGAGTTTTTGTTTTACTTCCCTTCTTTCTCTTCACCATGTCCTCAGAGGAGTGAGAGAATTTTCATTTTTCATGTATACAAAGTGGAGTTTTTTCATATATAGGTGTGATGGTTTGTATATGCTCAATCCAGAGAATGGCACCATTAAGAGGTGTGGCCTTGTTGGATTAGGTGTGTCACTGTGGGCGTAGGCTTATGACCCTCATCTTAGCTGCCTGGAAGTTATTATTCTGCTAGTAGCCTTCAGATGAAGATATAGAACTCTCAGCTCTGCCTGTCTGGATGCTGCCATGCTCCTGCCTTGATGATAATGGACTGAACCTCTGAACCTGTAAGCCAGCCCCAATTAAATGTTGTCCTTTATAAGACTTGCCTTGGTCTTGGTGTCTGTTCACAGCCCTAAAACCCTAAGACAATAGGTCATATCTTTGTGTACTATTTAACATTTTTTACCTGACCAATAACCACTAAGATTTTCCCCTGTACCTTCTTAATATCTGATATCTTCCAATTTTACATCTTTCTCTATGATAAGTCCCTTAACTTAAACATTCTCTAGTAAGGTATTCTCCCACAAGTAAATTTGTGCTTTGTTAGAAAACCTTCAAAGACAAGATCCAAAAGGGCCCTTTCTTTGTTTGATCAATGAAACTGAATTACAAAGGAACTTGAATAGAAGTTACTTCATAAGAATATCAAACTTTTACAATAACACTATTTAAAAAGTATATTGCCTCAGAAACACATCCGATTCAAGTAAGCGAACAATGTACCTCTTACAGACTGGAACCTCAGGAACTATGACTGTCCTTCTCTTTGTCTGAACTCTAGTCAGGCTTCTCAAAGTCACTTCTCCAATAGGCCTCGACCCTTGACAACATAAAACATAATGAGAGCTGGAAAGAGGAATGACCCAGCCTAGTGACCCAGGGATGGAAGTCAAGAAATCATTTGGGGGAAGTTAAAGTGCCCGAGATGGGGAAAGGAGGCCTTTAAAAATGACGGTGGAGTGAAGAAAGCACTGGAGAGATGGCTCAGTGGTTAGGACTTTTTGCAGAGAACCTAGATTCAAGTCCCAGAAGCCACATGGTGGCTCACAACCATCCAAAACTCCAGTTTCAGAGGATCCAATGACCACTGCTGGCCTCCACAGACACCAGGCATACATGTGGTACACGCACATGATCCAGTTGAAACATCCATACATATAAAATAAATATAAACTGATAAATAATTTTTGAACAATGACAGTGAGGGCTGTAGAGATGGCTCAGCAGTAAAAACTTACTGAGTTATCATGAGGACTGGAATTTCTATTACAGCACCCATACTCCAATTCCACGGGATCTGACAGATGCCCTCTTCTGGCCTCTCTAGGCAACTGCATGTATACTGCATGCACAACACAGAATCAGAATTTAAAACAAAAATAAATCTTTTAAAGATTGAAATTGCAAAGGATATTTTTGTTTGTTTGTTTTTTGTTTTTTCGAGACAGGGTTTCTCTGTGTAGTCCTGGCTGTCCTGGAACTCACTCTGTAGACCAGGCTGGATATTTTTTAAAAGGAAGAAAATGAGGTAGAGGAGGAAGAGGAGGAGGAGGAATGACTAACTTACTGAAGATCGTAGTGGCAGGTACCTTAGTTTGTGTATTCATTACTTTGTGTTGACAAAGTGCCTGGCAAGGACAGCTTGAGGAAGAAATAGTTTGTTTTGGCTTGCAGTGCAAGAGTAGAGTCCATCTGGTAGGGCAGGCATGGAGGCGGGAGCTTGAGGAGAGCAGCCACGATGCACCTGAAGTCGGGACACAGAGAGTGGCCAATGTCAGCGCTTGGCTGACTTTCTCCCTTTTATTCAGCTCAGGACCCCAGCTATGTAAGGATGCCTCCCACATCGAGGGTGTGTCCTCTCCCCTCAAATTATCCTATCATTAACACCCTCCGTTAATTCCCTCATACAGGTGTTTCCATGATGATTCTAAATCTCATCAAACTGACGATCAAAATCAATCATCAGAGTTCACTCTATGCTATTGTGACAGAGTGCCTCAGCCTTGGATAATTTACAGTGAACAAAAATGTATTCGGCTCATGAATGTACGGGTTGGGATGCTCAAGATCCAGATGTCCTGTCTGGTCACGTGACTGGCTGTCTCAAAGCCCCTTATAACCAATATTACTCTATTCACAAAGACGCGTCACTCGTGGCCTAAACATCTCTCAGTAGACCCATCCGCAGTGTTATTGCACTAAGGAACCAATTTTCAAACATGTGGACTTTAGGGATGCATTAAAACTGCAACCAGAAAAGAAAGAAAGCAAAGCAAGAAACATGGTGGCCGTGAGGATCAAGTTTCAGAGTGCTTTCAGGGGGTGGGAGATAAGGGCTGTGTGATGCCTATATTTTGAGAAGTTATTCAGGTTGTTTGTCAAGTATTGATTGGAGTAGGGTAAGACCAGATATGGGAGCACTGGTCGAGTCCAGGAATGAGATAGCAGATGCCTTCCAGGATTGAGAAGTGCTCAATGAATCTGCTGCTTACAAAAGTGTTTACAGCTCTGGCAATGGTCTGGGTGATTTGAAGAAAGAGAAAAGATCAAAGAGTTTGTAGCCAAGCTACAGAGTTTCTCAAGGTAAATGCAATCATAGCCCATTTTGGACAGTTTATGCTGATTTGGATTATGTCTACCCCAAAATCATATGTTGAAATCTCAACTCCTGGACCCCAAATTATGATTTTATTGGAAAAGATGGCCTTTAGAAAGGTAGCTAAGAGGGTTAGAGAGATGGGTCAGTGGTTAAGAGCATTGACTGATCTTCTAGAAGCTCTGAGTTCAATTCCCAGCAACTACATGGTAGTTTACAATTGTTCTCTTCTGATAATAATCTACTAATATGTTAATAATAATTTATTATGATAATTTATTAATTTATTAGTAAATTTTAATAAATGAATTAATTTTTAAAGGGTGAAAAAGGGTGTCTAAGTTAAGATGTATTCACTAAAATGCACTGTGACCCATATAAAGAAAGTAGTTGGGACACAGAGACACACTTAAAGACACTGTTAACTGCAGAGATACACTTAAAATAAAAACACTGTTAACTGATGTTGTCGTTGTTCCCGTCTTGCGTAGGGAGACATGTTGTGGTTGTATCAAGGCTTTCCTGTCATTTCTAAGAGATGCAATCTCTTGGTCCTTTTGCCTTTACAAGTTTTCTGTCGCCTCTTCTTTGATGTTCCTTGAAGTTCAGATGTAAGAGTTTGTTGGAGATGTATCCACTGGGGCTGAGGTCCCCACAGTTAACCACTGTATTTGACCAGTTATGGATTTCTGTAAGTCTCCATCTGCTGCAAAGAGAAGCATCTTTGATGAGGGCGAGAGCCCTGTGGTTATAAGGACAGGTGTTTAGAGTTGGTTAGGAGTCATGTTGGCCTAGTAAAGTGATAGCATTACAATTCCCCTCTAAAATCCAAGATACCTGGTTCCAGTACAAAAAATCTGATGGGGTTCTAGCCCTAGACAGAAAAACTACAAGCAATTAATGACTACTGAGAAAGAGAGAAAGAGGCTCCCTGTATTTGCTTATTCAGTACAAAGTGGTCACTCCCGAAATGGTATACATATAAGCAACAGTAAACATGCTCAGCGTTGTATTTATATATTTATGTGCAAATCTCTGGGGGGGAGGGAGAATAACAATTGCAGACCAAGAGGCCATTAATTCCAGAAAGAGTGAGGAGGATAGAGAAATGGGAGGGGCTGGAGGATGAAAAGGGCGAGAGGTGATTGATGTTATAGTTTAATTCAAATTTCAAAAAGGGGGGAGGTGGTGGTGCACGCCCTTAATCCCAGCAGAGGAGGCGGAAACAAGAAGATCTTTGAGTTTAAGGCCAGCCTGTTTTACAGAGTAAGTTCAGGACAGCCAAGATTATATAGAGATACCCTGTATCAGAAAAACAAAAACAAAAGGAAAGAAAAACAATGTTTAAGAATACAGAAGAAAGAGAAGCCAAAGAAATCAGCCCACCGCACCAATATCTGACGTATTTGGCAGTTAGCAGTTTCAAAAAAAAAAAAAATGTCTATAAGGGAAAAAAGACCCAGTGTTGTTCTCAAACTGTGCCAAATGTGCCTGCCAAAACAATAGCAACGATATTAAGTCTGTGCTGACTCTGTGGAGAGCCAAACCCTCTTGAGAATCGTAATCCCAACCTCTGCAGAGAGGAAAGCAGGGACACCACAGATAGGCAACTCCCCCAAGAGTCACACCCAGACTCTGGTTAGGAACTCTGCCTGGGCCATACACCCAAGAGAAGTTGACCAGCCAAGTGCTGAGATAAGTGGCTGTGAGTCGTCTATCCACCCACCCCCAGAGTTCAGAGACCATTTCTGAAGAGGGGGCAGGAAGAACATATGTCACCTTCTGCACGTGACAGTCACTGTGCTCAGTGAACTCAGCAGTTTTACCGAAGATGGCGATTGCCTGCCTGAACTGCAACACTGAGACACTCCCCACCCCCATCCCACCACTGAGACCCTCCCCACCCCATCCCACCACTGAGACCCTCCCCCACCCGAATCCCGCCACTGAGACCCTCCCCACCTCAACCTCGCCACGGAAACCCTCCTCACCCCAGACCCGGGATAGGACAGGCTTTTGCAAACACGTTTCCCAGCCTTACCATTTGTCTTTGCAATATACATCTGATACACATCAATATACATCTGAATAAATTCGCCATCCTTTTAGTTATCATTTACAGGATTTTAAATTTTTCCGCTTGGAAAAGTCTGTTCTTATTTTGAAACTACGCTCTAAAAATTATGCTGTTTGCTCTTGGTGACCATGTAACAAAACATTTCTAATGATAAATCTTCGGTCCTTGTGAAATTTCTGCTACCAAGTGCACCGTAAGGAGATGCACTTGTGCAGGACAATAATAGGATACTTCTAGGAGTCACAAAAGAAACTTGACAATTAAAAATGAAAGGAAGGATTTTGAATCGCTTCCCTTGTGCCTAACATCAATACATACTTTTATATCAGTAAGATCAATATGAGACCAGGAGGCTTGTAATTAATCCGCACTGATAGTAGCAACTTTTTAATTATTTTAAAGCAGAAATTGTAGGCGTGCTCCGTCACGCAATGGAAGCAACTTTTAAAAGTGGTCCGAGGCGAGTCAGACACCCAAAACCTACTATTTGAAAGCCACGCAGGCACAGTGGCACGAGGGGACACAATACCCTCACCAGCACGGCCCAGAAGAGCCACGAGGGGGCAGTCTCACCGGGTGCTGGGGGAGCCTACGGAGAACGCCCGTGGACTGGCTACAGATGCCAGACCCAAATGCTCGCGCACAAAACTCAAATTCTCGCGGGAAAAAAAAAAAACTAAACTGAAATGGCGTTAATAACAAAAGAGAAACTACAATGGTTCCACTGGGGCTCGAACCCAGGACCTTCTGCGTGTAAAGCAGACGTGATAACCGCTACACTATGGAACCACGTGTCGTAGGCAGTTCTCAGAATGGGTAATGAAAATAGAATACATTGATTAAAAACTCGTCTGATAATGACTAAAGGTCTGTAATCTGCTTTTAAAGAAAATGTTTCAAACTAAACACAGAGGTTTTTTTCAACACCAAAAAAAAACCCGGGTGTTTTCAAAAGTAGATTCCAAAATATCATTAAGATGCATCAGAAGCAAAATTCAATAACCCAGGCAGGCTGCCGAAATAACTACCTGGAAAGAAAATAGTCAGCACACCACATGGTTCCACTGGGGCTCGAACCCAGGACCTTCTGCGTGTAAAGCAGACGTGATAACCGCTACACTATGGAACCAGGCGACCGTAGTATGTGCCAGATAGACTAACTACATGTAGAACTATGGCGATTGTGGGACTTGGGATCAAGACGGTTTTGTTCTCTGTGCAGGGAACTTCCAACAGGACCTGGGGTTTTCTAGCGTCGCCGCTCTGCTCGCTCCCCGCTGCACACTGCTCTGTTAATGGAGGAAGAGAGAGCTCCGCCCCGAGTCGACGCTCCTGCTCTGATGTAGAAAGTACGGAAAAAGAAACACACCTGGCTCTGTGGCGCAATGGATAGCGCATTGGACTTCTAGATAAATTGAAGGTATTCAAAGGTTGTGGGTTCGAGTCCCACCAGAGTCGCTTTTATTTTAATAAGAGAGTTATAACCGAAGAACGGACTACGGCAGTTAGGAAAAACAAAAAGTGAACCACAGTCCGTGACTGTTAAAACTTCCTGCCGGCTATACCCATTAAAATAAAAAACGAAAGTTATCGCAGTCGTTCCCTGTGTCTGCTGTCCCTTTGGAAGCATCAGGAATCTCGGTACTACTACCGGAGTGTTTCCTCAATCACTTTCCAGCGTCAGTCACATGGCTATTGTATACGGAAATAAAGTAATGAACGAGGCATAATCAAGGTTACTAATCTCCCTCCCCTGTGACCTTGTTTTTCATTGTTTTGTTTTACATGAGTAAAAAAATAATTTTACGGTTCTTTGGAAACTTTTAAATCTCGCCGTATTGCTCCAGTTGCTGATAAATAAAAACTAGTTCTTTCAAGTACCAGAATGGCCGAGTGGTTAAGGCGTTGGACTTAAGATCCAATGGATTCATATCCGCGTGGGTTCGAACCCCACTTCTGGTAGATGTGGTTTTTTTTTTTCCCCTTCCCACCACAGCACCTCTGACGTCAGGACCAAGACAAAGAGCCAAAGACACGAGGTAGAGAACAACAGCTTAACGCTCCAGACCCAGCCACATGCCGTGTGTCTTTCTGATGGCTAGAAAACCGGGGTGTGAGGAGTTTAAAAGTTAAATTTTATAAGTAAAATATTTTAAAAGGAAAAAAAAATAGAAAGCAACGTCTTTATAAGATGTGACTGAAGAGAGAAACCGCAGAAAAATAAACAGGAGGCTCAATCATCTGGACATTTACTTTCGGGGACCAATTGTGCCGCTTCTACACTGAAGTCTTCCCTCACTACATTCGCTCAAGGACAGCCCGGCAGTAGTTACTGTCCTCAGAGCAGAACCATGCTGGGACGGAAGACAGACCCAGGAAGTATTTGTTTAAGGTAGATGACCCGGTGTTTTAGACAGGCTGCGGTGGGCACAGCGACAGGGCAGACGGAGTATCCCCCAACCAACCCTTCAGCGGCTAACCAAACATCTCTGGGGGTCATCTGTTAGGATCAAACCAGACTTGGGCAAACCACGGGGCATTCGAAAGTGGGATGAGGAGCAGGTAAACGGAAAGCAGCTCGGGTTACATCTCTACTTGTAGCAAGAGTGTCCCACACAAGTAACCCTTGATGACACCGAAAGAGCCGTGTGGCCTCGGAGCTCTGGAGCCTGACACTCTCGTCTGCGCTGTAGACAGCCGGCACGGATCTGCCTGCTCAGCTTCACTCAGTGCTGACTCCACATCCTTTGTGAACCAAAGCCCTCCAGCAGGGCACGGAGGTCAGTCCAGAGGTTCGGAGGTCAACACGCCTGAGGCTCGTAATTCCCCAGAGGCTGACCGCTTGGCCAGGCAGGCCCTCTCCAGGAGTCATGGTGTTAGCATTCTCAGTTGAACTTAGACTCAACAGCAGATGTTTACGGTCCCATAAGTTCTTTGTAAGAAGTACCTAACTCGTCTGTGGTTATCCAATACGAACAAATGTCCCTTGGAGTGCGACTGGGGGCTTAGGAATGAGGTCCTTTCGACACAGGACCAAGCCTGGTTCTTTGCAGCCTCAAGAGCTTGCCGAGATCCTGGAACACAGCGTACGCTCAAGAAATGTCGAATGCAAACCTAAGTCCAAACTATACACCCACGAGGCGCTCTAGAGTGCCAAAACAAACAAACAAAGACAAAACAAAACAAACAAACAAACAAAAAAACTAATCAGAAATGTCTCCACTAGCTCAGGAGGCCTCCACATACGGTCTAAAATACTGGGCGATCCTCTCGTGAAATGCACAAAATAGGAACCTCCAGTCATTTTAATCTTTATAGGCTACATGTGGTAAGAAAGAAGGAGAAAGATATACTTGATTTCACTACAAGCCTATTTATCGTGATTTTTTGGAAGAAATAGGAAAAGACTAAAGATTTTCAACTCCTTGGAATTAGGACTCTAGGCCTGATTTTAACTGTGGATAGACTAGAAAGAAGCAACTTGCCAAGAGCCCGGATAGCTCAGTCGGTAGAGCATCAGACTTTTAATCTGAGGGTCCAGGGTTCAAGTCCCTGTTCGGGCGGAAGTTGTTTTAGGCTCCTGTGTCCTGGCATGGCTGAATGAGTGAAAGACCTCTTGAGTTAAGATTGACTAACCTCACTTGAAGTGGTAATATATAAATAAAAGAGAGTACGGGTGGGTTTTGGAAAGTGGTTGTTACATGAAATTGTGTGCGATTTTTGTATTCAAACCACAATCAAAAAACGTTACACATCTGCCGTAACGAAGAATGTGTTCTGATGCCTCTTACTAAAGACGAAGCTTGGAAACCAGGCAAAAAAAACTGTGTTTTAAATGAAGACACAGAATGTATAGTCTCCAGCTAGGACCACGCCATTAGCTAGATTCTCTGTGCGCTCTGATGGGCCACGACTTAGCAGGAGACTTGGCTGTGTAAACAAATTCTTCTAGGACTATCTCCAAGCCTGTCACTGAAACTCCCAGGCTTAGTAAAGGGACAACATAAGGTGGCGATTGGGGGAACAGACCCAACACGTCAACTGGTGCAGCAAGCCTGTGTCTTATGGGCATATCTTCCGAGCCAAGCTGCCACCATCTTCGTGAGTTCAACTATACCTCATCACAGCTGAGCTTGTTGACTGTTGCCCCCTTAGAAAAGGGGGCCGGAGAGGGTCAAGGGATCTATGTCCAATTACCCCACCCCATCGGTCACATACATCTCTGTGAATGACCTCGGAGAGAAGCTAAAGTGTACAGCTGGAAGAGATTGGTGGAACGGGCTCCACATTTCAGGGCCATTGAGGAACCAGGCTGGGTTCCAAACAATGCGGCTGTTTTGGGGCCATCCATGCTCCTGCCCATAACCCTCATCCATGATCTCTAAATAACCCTAATAAGCTCACTGGTTCCCCGGGGTGAATTTTAATGCAACTAAAGTTTTTGGTTTGCCAAAAACTTGGAATGATAATACTCTGTCGACGTGTCAGCTTCGATCATATAAGATTTTGAGCCCTGTATCACAGCTAGAACCCTATCGTCTGATGACTAAAAAGAAGCAGGAGCAGCAGCAATCTTTGCTTGTTTTTAGCCTCACATTCCCAAAGAGGATCTTGGTATCTTCATGAGGATGGCTATTGTACTGGAATTGGGAAGGAATGCCGGATTCCAGAAACGGAAATACCAACAAAAACCAGAAACTTGCTGAAACCCGGGATCGAACCAGGGACCTTTAGATCTTCAGTCTAACGCTCTCCCAACTGAGCTATTTCAGCGAGGGTAGTAGCCTTTGTCCCTGCTCCGAAGGAAATTTAAAGTAAAAAAGAAAAAACTTCCAATTTTGAATTTTAAATTTCATTTTTAGAGGTATACTGTTTTTAGTCCTGCAGTTTTAAGAACAGTAACAAAACTAATTCCCATCACGTCAAGATGTGTCCCGGGTTACCTTCGTTTGGCTTCTACGCTTCCTCTACCCTTGTCCAGGGTCCCAAAGAGTACCTAGTGTGTATAGCTTGCTTGGCCTTCCGGTCCCATTCATCCCTCATATCTGCCGGAAGGTCGACGTGGTCATAATTCTTAAACGCAGTAACCAATTTTCTCTCAATCACCCAAATCTGTCTGAGGCCTCAAAGGTCAGGTCGTGACAAACTTCAGGGTTTAATCTGTCGCCTTTCAGTGAAGGACTTACGCAAACTATACCAGGAAGGAGGCAGCAGGAGGGTAAAGGGGAAATAGCCTAGCCTGAAAGTGATGGGAGCAAAGAGCGATGACTTTGTACAACATTGGATACGTACTTTAATTTCACATGTGTATGAACTGCATTCTGATAACCTCTCTACTGTCCCTCCCAGCCCCCTGGTTAGTCTCTCTCCCACATTCATGTATTCTCAAGTTGTTTTGTGTTTCGGTTTGGTTGCGGGTTTTGAGACCTACTGACTTTAACCAGGGCTATTTGTGTGACCATGGATGTAGAACTATCTTTTACAACTTAGTGAGCACCTCGGAGGCTACAGAACTGAAGACCATGAGTGTCCCTTCCCCTAGAATCCAGATCATGGTGATTTTCAAAGAGCCCAATCTCACCCTGTTGTCCCCTCTTCTTTGGATGAGTGACCAGAGCTGTTCCTTTAACAAATTCCAACCAACCAAGTTTCGGAGCCATAGGCCTGTGATTTTGAGCATATGTGTTTCTTTGAAACGGTTTTTACCCATTTCAGCATGTATTTTTGTTTTATTTTGATTTGATTTGATTTGATCTGATTTAATTTGATTTCATCACTAGAGTAGCTCTTAGTAATTATCACATACACCTGCTTTCCTGTGGATTCTAAGTTTGTGAGAGCATTCTGGTCTCGTTTAGTCATCACAGGAAGCCAAGATAATTATTCCTTTTCTTCTGAAGAGGCTGCTGTTAGTGAGGAAGAGGAGGTCACTGCGGGATCGGTGTGGACCCTGCATGAAGGGTCCTTGTGAGCGGGGTAAAGACCCTGCCTCACACCCGAGTTCCATCTCCAGCTTTGCCGTCCCTAGAGGGCGCCTGTCTCATTCTGTACGCATCCCCATCGACTGAGGAGGTCGGCTTCATTCTGTGGTCTGCTTGAATCAAGGAAGACTCAATCTGTATTTAAACTAGCGTTGTCTTCTCCTCCCAGGGAAAACTATTTCACCTCAGGACTTGCAAACATTTTGAGTTTACAAGCCAAGTTTTTTAAATCCTGTAAGAATATGGATGAGACTATGAATTTGACGTGGATGTGCACTGTCATTTTTAGATTTGTCCCAGGTCTTGAATGCACTCTCCTATTGGCCCCTTTCTCCCACTAACAGACCTTGGCTTCAGCATCTCCCAGTAATCAGGAGCACTTTTTAGAGCAGGAGAAATTGGACCTGGTGTGAAGAGGCAGGCTGCTCTATATGGGGTTTCAGTTCCCAGACAAGCATTTTTTTTTTTCCTGAGAGCAGGGTGGGACAGCATAGGGAAACCGAGAGCCAGCCGTGCGCAAGTGGCCGAGGCAAAGCGGTTGCTGGCGTGTCGCCCGAACTCTCGAGCTCCTTCCTGAGAATGCGTTGAGCTTGTGGTGTGCTCGCCAGAAAATTCACTTTTTCTTTTTTTAACCAGACATGTCTAGCTCCCTAAACCTAATTGTCCCAGCTACTTTCTAAAAGAAAACAAGCAGCGCCCGAACAGGGACTTGAACCCTGGACCCTCAGATTAAAAGTCTGATGCTCTACCGACTGAGCTATCCGGGCTCACTAGCAGTGAGGTCAGTTATATATCAGAAGACTTCTACCGCTTTTTCTGAGCCACTATTCATGTAGAGGATTGTTAGGCCTTTCTTTTAGGTCTCATAATTTCCTGGCAGAGATCACGTGAAAGAGGGAAACAAACAAAGGAGATTATAGACTGGTGCGTTTGCCTATCATATGGATCCAGACTTCTTAAATCAAACATGCCATTCACTTAGAAGTTTGTTCCCTTAACTACGAACCCTGAGTTCTGCAAAAGTACATGAAGTGAGCAGAAGCCACTAGCTAACAATTGCCAAACTACACGGTTTTTTCCCCTAAACCCAAACTGAAACCAAGGGTTATGCCATCAGGACGCCCTTCCTTTCAACACACAATTTTCGATTCCTCCTACCCATCCTGGGTGCCCAGCTCAAAAAAAAATACAAGTACGCAGCACCACAGCGGAAAAAAGCCGATCTAAGAAACCCGAAGTCTGAGCCTAAACACCGCTCCCGCCCCGCTCCCCGCCCCGCCTCCCGCCCCCCATTCTTTGCCCCCGCCCCCTCCCCCTCCCGCCCCCCGCCCGGCCATCGCTCCCATCTGCCCCGGCCAGGGGCCGGCCTTGCGCACGCGCAGCTCTAACGCCAAGTCTCGCTGCACCTACTCCCTCCTCTCTGATAACACTGCATTTTATTTTTATAATCTTATTTTTATTTCACAGTCTGCTGGAGCTTTGCTGGTGGGTGCTTTTCTTTTACCAAATAGAATGTCACCTCCCTTTCTGTTCCTTCCTTATTCCCAAACACCGGGAAAGAGGAAAAATAATCCGTTTTGCTGCGTTCTCAAATGCCGTTCTTTTAACAAAAGGAAAAAAAAAAAGAGAAAACAAGTGTATTAACACGTGGATTTCTCAGAGACACCGGAGAGATACCCAGAGAGTAGGTAATTTTTCAAGAAATGCCCAAAGTTCCAGTATATATAGCACCTTCAACAAGAAATAATAATTTTAAAAATTAATAATAATAATAATATTTTAGGATGAGTGACAAGATAAAGGGAAAGGACCTCGTGTCTCCAGAGGAACACATTGTGAGAAAGTAGATATATAGGAAATTTATGGTAGATAAATGCAGCTAAGGAAGTCTGTTGGGTAGATTCCTCTGGTGCAATCTGCAAGCTATCCAACCTTTGTCCGTCGAGATAGAGAGGGGAGGAGAGAAACCTTTGTGCATGTATGTCCTCTTGCATACGATTAGAAAAAAAAAGTAGAGAACTTTTCATTGTATTGGTTGCTTAATTTCCTATGACTTAAAATAACCTTTATGCTAAAGCAGCATGTTTGGGCGTGACATGGTCTCCTCCCAATTACATCCTGGAGAGTGTAGTTGTCTTCCCTGGGGTGCTCCCTGTGACCAGCTGGTAAAGCATCATCCTGCAGAGTGGGTGGATAAAGGCATCTAAACTATGCCTTGTAAGTTAAGTGAGGTCATTCAGCTGTCGTCTATGCCCTTCTTGCTTGGGCCACAGTGCTTCTCACGGGTTTCCTCCCTCCACCTCTAGCTGAAACGTGGCCAGGGCAAAGGTACAACATTCTCTAGACGTGAATGACTCCCATTTTGTTAAAAGCGCCCAACCTTCCCCTTACCTGTGTGCAAGAGATGCTGAAGCAAGCTGTCAGGTTGCTCCAGAGTAACAGAACTGATTGGATACAGTTAGAGACAGAGATGAAAATAGAATTGGAAGCAAAGATATTTTAAAAATTTAGTTCAAACAGTTGTGGGAGTGTTAAGTTCAAAACCTGTAAGGCCCCAAACTTCCCCAGTCCTCATAGCTCCTGGCACTGACAGACCTCGGCTGCTCTCAACCTTGGTCAGGGCAGCTTCTTCTCGAAGTAGACTTCAGTCAACAGAGATGCATAACTGATCGCAGGGCTGAGAGTAGGTGACTACGACTACCCGGCTAAACAGACCGTCTACATCACCCCCACCACCACTTACGCTTAAGAGAACACTGCAAAGGAGAAGAAAGAATGGAAGAAGGTTGGAGGATGAGGAGATGTGCTGCCTAAAGCTATCTTTTGAACATGACCTGGCTATCAAGTTCATGAGCTCACTGCGTCGGTGGTTACCTACACAAGGCCTGCACGAAATCAAGCCAGCCTAAGAGTCCATGCTAGATAGGTAGGTGATCTCCAGGCCCCACACCACACCGGAATTATCAGCAGTGGATACTTGCCAGAGGAGGGGAAATCAAACTTAGTTGAAGATGTGGTCACGAGAAGTTTCCCATGCTCTAATGTGTGGCACCACACACCCATGCACATAATCCACCTGACTTACTGGG
>NW_021604643.1:8114550-8157567 GCF_004785775.1 Grammomys surdaster
GGAGGGAGGGAAAGGAAGAAGGGAAGGAAGGAAGGAGAGAGGCAAAAATGTGGGTGGGATGTGTTGGAGGGATATGAGCAGAGCTGGAGAGGGAAACAGGGATAGATATGATCATTTCATTGTATGTATACACAATGTCTTTGAAAATTAAAAAAAACAAACAAACAGACCCTGCAGGGCAGACTGGCAGTCAGTCTAAATAGCTGCAAGTGTTTGAATGTAATGAAGCCGTCTCAGTTCCAAACACAGGAGCAAGGCAGTCAGCCAGAGATTCAGGCAGGTATTCCTGAACCTAAGTTTTCAGAGTTCCTTTCTCGTTAGAAATTCATCTTTGCTCTTAAGAGTTTCAAACGATTGCATGGAGCAAACACAAATGGAGAATAACTGGCCTCGATCAAAGTGGGGTGATTTGAATATTATTTATAGTTTTTTACTTTTTTTAAAGTTACATTTATTTACATGTATGGGGGGTGCACATATACCACAGTGCCTGTATGAAGGTCAGAGGACAGTTTTCTCCTTTCATCGAGTGGAACCTGGGAAATAAAGTCAGATCAGCAGGCTTGGCAGTAAGCACATTTACCCACTGAGCCATTTTGCTGACCCTGATTTATATCTTTTAAACACACACACACACTCACACACACTCCACAAAAACATCTAGACTGGTATTTAGCCAAATAACCAACCCCTACCCCACAGCCAACTTGACACATAATACTCATGATTCATGAGACACCCGCCATCCAAAGTCTGAACTGTCTGGTTTATTGGATGGCCATTTTGATTTGTTCTAGTCATCATCTGAGTTTCAAGAGTCTCTGAACAATACACATCTTTCCATCAAGAACTTAATGACTTGGTGAATAAAGTACCTTATCATCTAGCCTCTTGGCAGACTAACAGGTTAGCAAGTGTACAAGTCGGTTTACCGAAAGCTTCTGGGTTTGTTGTTTTAGCACGGTGTGTGTTCTTAGAATATGAGATTTGGATCTCACCCTTCTCTGCCCATGTTTCAGCCTGGTACCCAGCTACACAGGAGGTTCTGCTTCCTCCACTGAGCGTTGTTTCATTGCTAACACACGTTTGGGATTTGTCTGTTGTTTTGTGTTAGAATAAAAAAAAAAAAAAGCCTTCAGAATCTCGTTTCCTACCAAAATCCAGTAGAACTGTGGTCAGCTTAAGTTCAGTTTATCTTGAGTGCTTGGCGTCTGGGTATCTTTTCTGGGACAAAAGGTAAATGAACATTGAACAGGGGGACAGGAGGCTGTGTGATAGTGGTTTTCAATGTGGCAAATGCACCCAGTTACAACCGAATTCCACGGAAACAACGATACTTTCTTTATACATTCCTCGCAAAATTTGGGACACTGCTTATTCCAAAGGGTTATGTCTCTGAAATTCACATTTAATCGGGAATGCTACATTTGGAGTAATAACACTACTGTAGACCTAAACCAGAAAAGCACTCCTTCGTTGCCTGCACTCAATCCACGACCCGTCTGCGGGTACTGGTTACTGTTAGCTCAGATAGACAAAGCCTCTGCGCCAAAAGGAGCCAGGCTGTGACCTGGGCTTCTGAACCATCGGACCCAGCTCAGCCACACCCTATGACCAGCCTGAGCCAGAGCCCCAAAACTCACAGCCCGCAGGCAACACATAGGAAGCCCGAAAGAAGAGTGAAGTCATCAAGCTGCGCTCGGTTGAGTGTAAATCAGAGCACACTAACTGTGCTATACGAAAATGTAATGGGGACACTTGGTGACCTCAGGGGGGAAGTAAGTTAAAGAACACAGATGTCTACAAAATGAGGTAAGTTTCTAAGTGTAAGTTACACTACAGGTGGAATTCACAAAGGGAATTCGATTACATACACGTGGTTGTGCCGGCATGTAAAACCACTGCCGAAACCCGGGATCGAACCAGGGACCTTTAGATCTTCAGTCTAACGCTCTCCCAACTGAGCTATTTCGGCTGTGCATAGAGGATATTTTTTTTTAACCTGGTAATTATATTGAGGAACTACATTTTTGTGCTACTAAGTCTAGCCAAGAATATAACAAAAGTAACAAAGTTTTGTTTACTACTTTATTTATCTTTATTTAGGACCTTATTTACTACCTGGAATCCATTACTTCTCAAGTGATGTCTTTTAATTGTCTGGCAATTTGCTTCTTTCCGCTAAAAAATATTCCATTTTTTTTTAAACATTGCCTAGGGCCTCATATACGCTGGGCCGTGCTCGGACATGAATTATTGAGATTGTAATTCAATTTTGAGATTGTAATTACAACTGCATGCTTATTAATCCATGCACAGCATTGACTGTATAGATACAACAGAAGCTAGTTAGTTACACACACACACACAGCGATTTCATGACATAAAACACTGTTGCAATGATTAGATACACATATACTAATGTTTTGGGGTGTTTTTGTTGTTGTTGTTGTTGGGTTTTGGGTTTTTTGTTTTTTGGTTTTTTTTTTGTGAAGGAAGCAAATTTTAAAAGGTTAAGGTGTGACCTTCAATTTATTTTGAGTTTTGCTTTTGCTTTATTTTTACAGATATCAGTTTGAACAGTTTGAATGTCAGAAATATTTACAAGATGTCTGGAAAAGGATTCGAAGAACTAGAACTGTGAGCTGCCCTGTTTGATTCCCACTAACAACACACACACACATTCACACACACACACTCATACACATACACTCATCCACACACATACTCACACACGCACACACACACTCACACACACACACTTGCCATTTGCAAACTTCACATGATGCAGACTTTCCATGTTATGGCAGTAGGAGCTGCAGGACCCTTTCAAACTCCAAGGAGCCAGCTGTAGATTAATGACATCCCTAACTACCGGTTCTATCCCACCTGTCTCCCATTTCACAGCTCTACATTCCTTGCATACATTTCATTTGAAAGTGTCTTAAGTTCCCTAAAGCTAGCTAGACTAATCCGGTGTTTCATACTATCGTGATTCATAAGAAGGGAGAACATGAGCTTATTGTAATATGAAGTGAACAGATGACCTTGTGTAAGATTTACAGAAAGGAGGGAGCGACTCCAGATTGCCTTTTTCAAGAGACTGGGGGAAGAGCACATTCCAGGTGTTCATAAGGTCTCAACCCTGGGACAAAAAGAGATACCCATTTAACACATCAAAGCAGGCACTAGCCTCTGGTTCTCACCGGTTCTCACTGTATCTCGCTGTCCCTCCCTGTTACCAGGTCCTCCAGGTTGGCATACCTCCCTACTCCCACCTCCTACTCCCTCTCCTCTCTCCCTTCCACTCCCCACTCTCCTCACAAGGTTCAGGGTCATGTCTACTCTGGGTCTCTCCCAGATGTCCCTGCCTCTGGCTATGCCTCCCTTTTATCTACAATAAACTTTCTCCCCCATTATATCTAGAAACAGTCATGTCCTCTCCTCCTCTCCTCTCTTCTCCTCTCCTCTCCTCTCCTCTCCTCTCCTCCCCTCCCCTCCCCTCCCCCCCCCCTCCTTTCCTCCCCCCCCCCCCCATTCAGTATAGAGCTGCCATGCCATGCCTCAACTAGATGCAGGCAAGGGGTTTGTGAACCCAGAAGTCTTGTTTAAACGTCACCATTTTGCTTTCTTTACATAGTTGTAGGAAAAATCCTAAAATAATGACCATCTTCCCAACCCTTTGATACCACCACCACCACCACCCCAGGAAAGAAAACTACATAATCAATGGGACGATTAATATGGTAGGTTTCCCCTTTATGATTAGGTTATCCTAAACAGCACATCTGACTCCAAAATATTCGATTATCTATTAGTCATAGAGGGTTTTGTGATGGTTAGCCTTTCTATTTTTCAGATAAAGGGTAGAGGCAGACAAAGGGGAGCAGGGGATACAAAAGGGCAGAAAGGAAGGCAGAAAGAAGGGCAGAAAGGGAGAGAAAGACCGCTGGGAGCAGAGAGAGAAAAAGAGGTGATGGTTAATCTTGCTGGTCAGCTTGATTCCACTGAAAGATGTCTAAAGGGTGAGTACACATCTGAGTGAATCTGGGAGGTTGTTTCTCTAGGATATCACCAGGACTATGACTTAATCACTGGTTTAAACAGTTGAAAGATTCCAAATTTAAACAGATAATTAAGTGGTGATAAATCATGGAAGTTATGCCTTTGGAAGAAGTACATCACTCAGGGAAGGGAATGAAGGGGAATATCTTAACCCCGGTCATTCCTGTTACTCCTCTACACTTTCTGGTTACCTTGTTCCATCATATCCTTTCAGTAGTGATGTTCTGCTTTCCCTCTGGCCCAAAGTCATGGAGCTAGCTAGCTAACCATAGACTGAACCCATGAACTACAATAAACCTGTCTTCCCCTTAAGTGTTTCTCTCTGGCTTTTGTCACAGCAACAGAATGTCTGGCCAGCATGAAGTCCTCCAGCTGCTTGCAGAAGAAACTCAAGTTAAACGTAAGAAAGGTGTAAAGCTCTCTGGGCTTGAAGTTGGAGACCACATGGTAAGGAATGCAGACAGCCCCTGAGAGTAGCTCCTCGCTGACAACTAACAAGGAAACTGTTTCTTTACCACAAAAAGAAGCTGAAGGATACCAGCAAGGATAAATTTGAAAGGACACTTCCCTAATATGCCTCCAGATAAGAACCCAACCAAATCTTCTTTTCTTCTCATGAGACCCTGAACAAAGAAGCCAGCCATGTGGTGTGAGACTCTTCACCTCCAGGACTGAGCTCATAAACAGGCCTTACTTTAAGCCACCAGGCACATGGTAATTAGGTGTGCTGCAATAAAAAGCCACTATCTATAATGAAAAGCTTTATAGGTTTGGTGTATACATGACAAAGGGTGATTTAATTCCTAACCTGACCAGATGCTTGGCTGGGATTCAGAGCAAGTCAATTCCTTCATAGTCATATTTAAGATATAATAGCACTGCTGGGCAGTGGTGGCGCACACCTTTAATCCCAGCACTTGGGAGGCAGAGGCAGGTGGATTTCTGAGTTCGAGGCCAGCCTGATCTACAGAGTGAGTTCCAGGACAGCCAGGGCTATACAGAGAAACCCTGTCTTGAAAAACAGAAACAAAACAAAACAAAAAAAGAAATAATAGCACTAACTATATAGAACAATTATTAGATATGTGCTAGTCTAACCTCAGTTCCTCAGTTGAATCAGAATCTCTGCAGAATACGTACATATACATATGTACATATATATGAATATAATCTTGCTTGTTTGATTTGTTTTTTAGAGTTGGCCCCAAATAATTTAATCTGTGGTTTCCCTTGGTCTTAGTTCTCAGACTACATAGAAGAACCAAGTTTAAAATTGTTTCTCAAAACAGGTCATCAGGGTATATGCCTGTAATTCCAGGATTTGGAAGGTGGAGGAGGGAAGATCAGGAGTTCGAGGTTATTGTTGGCTATACAATGAATTTGAAGGCAGCCTAGGGCACATAGAAAATTGGGGCTATTCTGGGCAATAGTAGATCTTATCTAAAAAAAAATGGTTTTTGATATTACCACAAATACCTCCAACAAAGCATACCAGAAAATGAATTGGTTGTCTTTCAAAGTTTTCTTCCTGCCTTCTTTTTTTTAATTTGTATTTATTTATTTATTTATTTATTTATTTATTTCGAATTCCAGAACTATATAAACCAGGCTGGCTTTGAACTCTCTATATAGCCAAGGATGACCTTGAACTCTGATCCTTCTGTCTCTACCTTCCTAATGTTAAGATTCAGGGTGTGCTACAATTCCCCAAATTGTTATACTTTAGTTATGTATGCATGTTTGTAAGTGTGTGTGGAAGCACTTATGTGAGGGCAGGTTCCTACAGAGGCCAAAGAACATCAGATCCACTGAGCTGTTTGTAGTTCCAGGCAGGAACTAAGGAATAAGCTAGGAATCGAATTCTGGTCCCCTCCAAGAGCAGTACTCTTAACCACTGAGCCATTTCTCTCGTTTCAAAATTCTTATTACTATCTGTCTTAGGGTTTTTATTGCTATGATGAAACACCATGACCAAAAGCAAGTTGGGGAGAAAAGGGTTTATTTGGCTAATAGTTCCATATCACTGTTCATCATTGAAGTAAGTCAGGCAGGAACTCAAACAGGGTAGGAAAACAGAAGCAAGAGCTGACGCAGAGGTCATGAGGGGTGATGTTTACTCTCAGTCTGCTTTCTTATAGACCCTAGGACCACCAGCCCAAGGATGGCACCACCCCAAAATGGGCTGCACCCTTCTCCATCAATCACTAATTTAAAACATGCCTTACATCTGGGTCTTAAAGAGGCAATTTATCAACTGAAGTTCTCTCCTTTCAGATGACTCTAGCTTGTGTCAAGCTGACATAAAACTAGTCAGGACACTTGATCTTCCAACTGAGTTTCCCTAGGTCAGAGACTTGCAAAACCTTCCCCTCTCTGCCTTCTAGTCTTCATCCCATGAGCTGTTCATCCCACTTAGAATTCTTTTGCTTCTCATCTTTCCTCTCCAGCCTCTTAACTGGTCTTTCACAAACTCTGTTTTACCTGAAATCCAATATCCTGCTTTTTACTAGTTAAAAACAAAAGCCAAGGCTTCTTCTAAAAGCACATAAAGCCTTCTGTGGGTGGGGCCATACCCTCCTTCAGCACCTTGCTCAGTGTTCTTTTTTTCTTTTAAGCTTGAGGACAAGTTTACTATCATATATGAGAAAGACAGATTAGGTGAGACTACTAGCAGCTGCCATGAGGAGAGATAGAATAAAAAGTCACGTGCTGTTAAATTAGCCACGGAAGGTTTGTGGGGGTGAGGGGGTGGCAAACTCCTTTAGTCTCAGTACTCGAGGCAGAGGCAGAAGGATCTCTGTGAGTTTGAGGCCATCCTTGTCTACACAGAGAACTCTAGGATAGTCAGGGCTACACAGGGAGACCCTGTGTCAAAAAACAAAAAAACAAAAGCTAGGCAAGGTATAGAAATAAAAATAGCTTACCGGGAAAGGAAAAAGCACTCCTAGAAATGGAAATAGGCTAGTGAACTGAGCAAAGAACCCCCAAGGCTGGTGAATGCCTCGACTTTAAACTAGCAATACATGCAGCCACCAAGAGGATGCTTGTCTGGACCTTGCTCTTCTTTGGTTTGTGCAACGCTCTTTGGTTTGTGCAACGCGCTTGCATTACCCTTCCCCTAATGTCTACTTAGCTTTGCAACTCCCAGCTCAAGTTCTTCTAAATCTCGAAGACTCCTCTGACATGCCTCCATTCTTTCTCCCAGCTCCCTACAGGCTACAAAGCCTCACACCACCTGTCAAACTTGATTGCAATTGGCTGTTTATCTAATCTCTCTTTTGCTATTTGTATTTCCAATCAGTTAGATATCAGGCTCGAGTAAATGCTTAATGAATGAGGCTGAGTGAATGAAAGAAAATGTTCCAGCCATATTCTAAAATGAACTTGTGTTCAGTAACCTCTAAAATCACCTGGTCAAGCTCTGAGGCTGTGACCTCTCTAGGCTATTTATGGAGGCTTCTAAGTAATTGATCATGATGCTGGGGTCAAAGCCCAGGTCATGCACACACTCAGTGGCACGCTAGAGCTACACCCACAACCCTGGAGCTCTTTAGATTCTGTTATTTGAAGACCCCTCATGTGACCACTCAGCTCTTTTCCTGAAGGAACAATGAACCAAAGCAGTAGCAATCTGAAAGAGTAGTGGGGCTATGGTTTACAATAGGAGCTTCAGCAACTACACAGGCCCAGAATGCTTCCAGTGGGTAAGGAAGGGTGGACAAGTGTGTTTCATAACTTTTTTGATAGGGTCTCATGAGACCCAAGGTGACCTCAAATTCACTGTTGCCAATAATGACCTTGAACTATCCTCTCATCCCATATCCCAGTGGCTAGGATTCAAAGATGTTCATTCCTAGAGATTCTGAATTTTGTCCCATAATCTGTATATCTACAATGAACCAAATCTGAAGATTTTCTATGCTGCTTTTTGAGACTTTATTTTACTGATCCTATAGAGCACATCCTTGAGTGTACGGTTTGAACAAGTTTGTTGAATGTATGTATGTGATTGCTTTCTATAAACAAGGGAGAAGCACCTAGGTCATCATGTTGGAGACTGTGTTGTGTGCAATAAGCTATAGAAACATGCCTCCTTCGAGATCTGGCTAATGTTGGAGAGTAAGGACCACAGCCTTTGCACAGTGCATAGTCCTCGAGGGAGAACTCGGGGCTACTGGAGTATAAAGTTCAGCAGTGTTTCGGTGTAAGCTGCGCTCCGGTACTTTCTTGAGGTTACTGAGACTGCTGTGGTTCCTTTCATTAGCACTGCTTGGCATTCCACAGCTTGAGAGTTCTGGAAGGTTCTGTCCTAATTCCACTGTAGGGAACAGTGGCTGTCATCCTCCTCACTGTCATCTCTTCTTTCCCCACAGGATGGAAACCTCTACTGCTTTTCAACTCTGGAAATGATGGCTGGGGAATTCAAACAGAATGGTAAACGCCAAACTCACTCTTACTTGCCTAAGACAGCATGGTGAACCATCTGTGGTGAAAGCCTGTATTTCCCTAAGTTTGTGGGACTTTAAAGGACTCTGAATGTAATGATTTGAAATTTTGCTGAGTCATAATGTTGAATCATGTTGGACTCTGACCCCCCAGGATCCGCATTGCAGCTCGTATTATTAGTAGTTCAAAGAGGGATCATTACACTCATGACACACTGTTGCTGTCTGATTGCCCCAATGTTGGAATTGAGTTGTGATGGTGCTTGAGATCTAACAGGACTGTTAGGACTGCCTCATACCTCCTGCTGGGCCTTGCCAGGAAACAAAATGACAAAACTTTACCGCAACTTAACATCCAATCTTGTAATAATAATCAGGTGGTTTCTCCAAACCTGGAACAAAAACAATCCCCGATAACACAGCTTACTTTGATGACCTGAGATCTGAAAAATCCAGTCTTTGGGGTGAAGCTTTAGAAGCAATGGCACTAGCCACCTGGGCCTGTGCAACAGGTCAAGCACTTCAGCAGCAGGGTGTGAAACACAACCGGAGAACACCACCTGAGGGAACTCAGACCCTCTGCTGAGCCAGTACTCCTCCCTAGAAACAGGGTGGCTAAGAGGTCAGAAACTCTGGTTAACCACACCCAGCTTTGAATTCCAACACTGACCAGCCAATCAGCTGTGTGACCCAGAGAGATCTAGTTTCCTCACTGTCAAAATGATCCTAACATTTTCCTCTTAACGTTATGTGGCTCAGAGAATGTGGAGTTCCTCTCAGCTCTCTACACTACAGACTCAGGGCTCCTCTTGGGCAGGCTCCTTTGCTGTATTCTCTGACTAGAGTGCTCTCTGGGCCTATACTCTACTCTTCCTCAGCCTGGACTTTGCAGAGGAAAAAGAAAAATGGTGTCATTGCTTGCAAAAGGTCTTTTTGCTTTTGAGATATGATCTATGTATCTCAGGTTGGTCTGAAGCTTGTAATCGCCCTGCCTCCCCTGGGACTGCCTACATACACCACCACTCCTTGCCTATATTTATTATTATTATTATTATTATTTTTGAGATAGATTCTCCCCAAGTTACCCAGACTTGAGTTTCTGGGCATAGAGAATTTGCCCCAGCCTCCTGAATGCTGGAATGACAGGCGTGCCCCTTTAAATGGAAGGTCTTTAAACCTTTGAACCCATACATCAAACAGCCAAGAATTTTGAGAATTTAGCTTTTACTATAATTTATTTTTTCAGGGCTGGGGATTGAATCCAGGCCAGGCAGGCACATGGTAGGTAAGCCCTCTACCCCTAAGCTATATCTTCCATCCATACATTTTTGAAGAGAAGCAGGCCCAGAATCAGAAACATTAGTTATATTTCTATATGTAAGGCAGGAACTATGACAAATGTCACACTGAAAGATATTAGGGCTGCTAAAGCTATTCTTCTGCTCATGAACCTGGAATGATGTTGAAGAACTGAAATATAGGAGCATGGGTGATGGCTTTAGCCATTAAGAGCACGTGCTGCTCCTGCAAAAGACCCTCAGCTTGGCTCCCAGACACACATGGTTCACCTTTCCAACACATTCATCTGGCCTCTGTGGCCATCAGGCACGCATGTAGTACACATACATATTCACAGGCAAAACACTCATATATATATAAAATAAAATTCCCAAACAGAACAAATCACCACTGGCTAGGTCTCCCTCTGTCCACCACTATTTCTTATTAGGAGCAGAAGCAAATCAGACAATATAGCTTTTTAAAAATTATTTAATTTAGTAGTTTTTTTTGAAAAAAAAAAAAGCAATAAGGCAAAAAAACTGAAAATATATATAGTCTTATTTTGCTTTCATGTGACTTTATTCCATCTTCAGGACTTCTAAGCTTCTTCTGTTAGCAGGGATCTGGAAATCAAGCTAGAAATGTAGTGCAGATAGAGGGAAAGGGGCTAAAGCAAGGAGGTTCCTTGGGAAATTTCCATTCTATCCAAAGCCTCCAGAGATGGTGCCCATTTTATGGGCCTCCCTGGAGTAACCCCTTGTGCTGGGGAAAAGCTTCTTAGGAGGAAATTCCCTAGTGCTCAATCTTTGATCATTTTTTTATCTAGGGAAGGAAAGCTGGTGGGGAAGGACTGAAAATACTAATTGACCCAGTAAAATCCAATTTCCCTGGAGGGAGAGCTTCCTCTGGAATGGTATTTTCCCCAAGGACCCACACTGGCTGAGGCTCAACAGTTAAGGAACAAAAACAAAAACACTAACAAAAAGTACACAAGGAAGGCACCTCGATTTATGACCCTCAACCAAGGGTGGGTTGCACAAGAGTTACATTTCTGAACAGGAAACTAAAACTAATAAAGAAAAAATGAAGAATGCCGGTGCCATCAGGAGCAGTTCCCACAGGACACAGGGACTCTTAGCTCACATCCTTGGAAGAAAATTCTTTTGGGATTTAGCCTGAGCTGGGACATAAGGAAGCTAGAAATCACCCTCCTGACTTTCTACCCGTACGCCTCCTCAGGAAGGAAACTGAGGCAGGAAAAGACTAGGACTTCCTTTCCAAGAGACACATGTGATCAGAAAAGCTGAGCTAAGGCAGCAGCGGGTAGGTGACACAAACCTTCCTCCTTGTCCCGTTCAGCAACTGCCACACATGACCCTGCTTGGGGTTGCAGTGTCCCTCAAACATGGGAAGCAAAGGTGCACCAACCCATATTAACGCGCACTTGAGAGAGTCCCAGGGAGACAGGTGATATAAAAAAAAACAAGATTCTTCATGGGAAAGGGGAAAACAAAAAAAAAAAATTAGATTTTCTCTACATATATATAATATATATATATAATATACAGATGATTTAACACATTATTCCAGAAGTGGCTCCATTCTACTGGGACTTTCAAGATGAAAACATTTGTTACAGAGGAACTTCTCTCAGATTCTGAAGTATACGGGTCAGGCAATGTTTGCTCCAGACTGTGGCACAAATTCAAAATGGTATTGTGCCCGGAAACAGAAGCCAGAAAGGCAATGAAAGACGGGATGAGGAGGGACTGGGAAGGTATAAGTGGCTAGCAGTCTTCTCCCACCCTGCCTGTGTTTGCAGAGGTTCTCCATCTGAGGGAGTCCATAAAACCCCTTTATGAGGATAGTGTGACCCTCTTATCAACAACCAAGGAGGCCTCTGGTTGCTGTCAAAGTAGACACAACAGCAGAGGGGTATTGTATGCAAGTGAAGATAAAATCTCCAAGAACGTAACTCAATATTCAAGCCCTAGAGAATAATCTCTCCTGTAGATGCTCCAAAACTTTAGTTATCTACACACGACGCCCTGTTAAACCAACCCCACGTGTGAGTACATTTCATAACATTGAGACCTACGCATGATGCCTCTGCTGGTTAAATCTTATGTGTTTCTTTTTAAAGGAACTTTAAAATCAGTTCTTGCTCTGAACAGCACCAAAATGCTCATGAATCACAATCTTATGCAGATCTTGGCTGAGCAGGACACTACAAGGTGAGGGTGACTGACATCATTGTATACGAGGCAGAGGGAGAAGAACACTTACTTGCCTTTGCAGATGTAGAGTAACACTAACTTTCAGCCACTAAACCGCTCCCCTACAAACATGGGCATCTACTACGTCGATTTCAGTGTCAATCAGCTAAGGCAACCAGCCAATCACCACCACCGTGTCTGCTTCTGGTGATTGATTTGGAAAAAGTGATTGGTTAAGACAGACAAATTTGAGGAAAGCACTTGGTAAGAGTCCCAACTGCTAGCATTCCCGCACATCCTCTGCCGTCTTCTCCGATCAGCCCTCTTCCTTTGAGTTACAGCTGCTTCAGAAAATGTCTGGGCAAGAACCCCAGTCCTGCTTTTCCTTACATTCCCAGTACTCGCCCCTATAAACATGGGTTAGCTCCTTGGTGACAGGGTCCTTCTTCCGCTCAAACCACAGTGCTTTATAGGGGTCATATGGTGTGCCTACAAGGGAAGAGAATGAAAAGTAAGATTAGAGCTGACACATACCACACATCAAGAAATCAGAGCAGGGGACAGGTTTGTTACCATCTTCCGTGGCTTTCATAGCTTCAGCTTCTCTCTTCTTCCTGGAAAGTCGCTGTTTTTCCTCCAGGCGCTGCTTCTCAGCATTTGCTTCATCCCAGCGCCCATTTTCCATCAGTCTCTGGTCAGGCCGCAACCGGCTGTCTGTGGGAGCAGTGCCACCTTCCCAGGCATTGAGAGTGAGGGCAAGCTCTGAGAAGTAGTACATGTTTTCTGCATTCTTCCTAGAACAAGCAAAACAAAGGAAAGGCAGCTCTACAGCCTTTCCAACCCAAGGAGCAATAGCTCAGAACACTGACCTGCATCTAAGTGTCCCTCCCACACGTGGAAAACTCTTAAGCCTTATCAAGTAATCCCCCCAAAAGAAAGCTAAACTCTACCACTCCCACCCTTCCCCAGCATCATTTCAAACAATAGTTGCCTGCAGCATCTGCATTCAGAACCATCTACATTTATCAGAAAGAATGAAGTCTTTAACATTGCCTCACTCCTATTCCCTATACTTCCTTTTCGAGCTCTTTCTGAGAAAACCTGGCTCCTTCTGTAGATGCAATACATAAGACGATGGCCTGCACTTGTTTCCAGCGTTTTGTGCTTTAGCTCAGGGGCCTGTGGGGAGATTGTTAGCAGGCGAAAAGCACCTTTCTCCCCAGTTCCTCCTGAAAAGCTCTTCTCTGAATTGCAATGAGAATACAGGGCATGGTGGTACATGCTTTTAACCCAGTTCTTGGAAGGTACAAGTAGAAGGATCAGATCAGGACTTCAAAGAGAGCCTCAGGTACACAGTGAGACCAGCCTGGACTATGTAAGACCCTGTCTCAAAAATAGAACACTAAACTATAGAGATTCCTCTGAGCCATGATTCAATGAAACTTTAGAAAGGAGAAATCCAATTTGGCATATGGTTGGTGACACAGTCTTGGAACAAAGCACACTTCAACTTCAATCACGTGTACAATCTCTCCAAAGGTTCTCATCTCCCTGGTCAGTCCCCCAGATAGTCATGAAGGATGCAGGCAGAATGCTGGCATACCACTCTAGAGTTCACGGCAAAAGAAGCTTGCATGCCATACTCACGGTAATGGATTCCTCTTCCATAGCAGGACCCTACTGTCTTCTGCTTCATGGCCTCTCTGCCGAGCATCACCCCCATTTTCCCCAGAGGCTGGCTGTACTTTGAAACAATCCATTTTCTCATCCCATGTCCCCAGGAGGGCAAAGTGAACTTTTCCTGATGGATCTGTCACTTCACCTGTCACCTACAAGGATGGAGAACACAGCTTTGGAGCAGAGCGACACCGTGAGGTGGCTTACGTGACTAATCTAGAAAAAGTTCTGAAGTAAATACTGGCTAAATCCAGTTATCATAAATGTTATGGAATTAGTCACATTTCTTGCTACTGATTTTTAAATACTGTTTGAAATAAGACCAATGAATTGATGGCTTTATGATCAAAGTTTCTTATTGCATAAGAATTTCTGATGTAAAGGATATTAAAGCAGGAAAAGCACCTGAATGACACAACTATTCTAGAAATTACACAGGTCCACAAACACATCTGAATCTTCAACTAGCCTTCACTTTTTCTTTTTAAATTTCTATTTTTCAAGACAGGGTTTCTATGTGTAGCCTTGACTGTCCTGGAACTCACTCTGTAGACTAGGCTAGCCTCAAACTCAGAGATCTTCCTGTCTCTACCTCCTGAGTGCTGGGATTAAAAGGAGCACCACCATGCCTGGCTAGTCTTCATTCCTATGTGAAATTCTGTGCCATAAACCACCTATGGTGGAGCAGACATCTCTCCTCTGCATGTCAGCGGTCCTACTGTCTACGCCTCCTTCTTCTCCTCCACGTTCCCACCTTCACCTTCCCACTGTGCTTGTCTTTATTTTTAAAATAAATTTATTTATTTTTATTTATGTGTATGTGTGTGTGTGTGTGTGTGAGAGAGAGAGAGAGAGAGAGGGAGAGAGAGAGAGAGAGACAGACAGACAGACAGACAGACACAGAGAGAGACAGACACAGAGAGGGGGGGAGGAAGGAGGAAAAGGAGGAGGAGGAAGAAGAAGAGGAAGAGGAGGAAGAGGAAGAGGAGAGAAAGAAAGAGAGAGACAGAAAGCATCAGAGCACCAGCCACACGTATACAGGTGCCTCTGGAAGCCAGAAGTGGACATCAGATCCCCTGGAGCGAGAGTTACCAGCATTTGTGAAGTGCCAGATATGGATGCTGGGAATTCAGCTCAGGTCTTCTGGAAGAACAATAAGTGCCCGTAACCACTGAGCCATCTCTCCAGCCCTTGAACTTCTCTTTCACTTCCTCATGTTCAGAAGAAAGTGGTTCGATAGTGTATTTGGTTCCTTTTCTAGTTTTCTCCTTTTCAAATCTGCATACTCAGGACATGACCTTCTACCTACCTACCTCTCTACACACACACACACACACACACACACACACACACACACACACACACAAAACCAGCCCTTCCAAGGGATGCACACTAAATAAAAAATATTTACATTTCAACCTCTCTTACCTTTCGTGCTACATCCCGAGAGAAGTAGCTATAAGGAACAAACTTAAGATTACACTTGTCTCCCGTCTTGTGATTTACAATGTCGATCTCACCAGACTGTGAAGTGAAAAAAATCATGGGTTAGTTTTATGAAGACTGACATGAGTTTTACAAGACACTCCTTTGTGTGTCACATGTTGGCAACATGGCCTGACCTTCAGCACACCTATTGAAATGCACATATAATAACCCACCTCCTGAACACGTTCCTCACTAGGACCCTTCTAGAATTCCTTTGCTTACCACAATTACAGTTTCAAAGTTGTACATGACACATCTTCTGATAGATTTCCTTTGTGATCTTCCTATAGACCTCATTTCATTTTTCTTTCCTTTATACCTTTCAAAGATTCAGCTTAATTCCACATCTTCCATGAAGCCTTTTCCCAGAAGTCAGTATTCCCTCTTTTCTGACTGCAGTTAAACCAGTCTCACCTCAAAGCTAAAACTTAATTGGAAAATGTCTTAGCACATCTCCTGTACTAGGGTATTTTGTTACATTTTTCAATCTACACATGTCATATTTCTCCAATGTCTCAATAACTCCTGGAAAGTTAGATTCTCTGACTTTGTAAGCCTAGTACTTAGGACACTGCTTGGTGATAAACATTTCATAAATAGCAAAAGCATTAAAAGCTGGGGCCATGTAGCTCTGTCTTACATCCTTTATACTGCCCAACAGAATCCTACTCATCCTTGGTAGAAGCTATAATTTGGTCATTCATAAGTAATAATTTGTAGTTAGAACTTTATGGAGGTAGGACTACTGCCCAAGAGAAAATCCTTAGGAGAGACCAGTGATCCAGTAAAAACAGCCTGGGACAAGTTACTGTGTCCTAAATACAACAAAGAATAAGAAGAAGTGTTCTGAACTTCAGAGGCACTTGGGTACCTTTGCTTACCTGATCTATCCACAACTTGCCCACAATAATGTTGTGTACTGTTGTGGTAACTTTTTTCCAAGTGTAATGATGCCCAGTTGCATGGAAAATGCAGTGGATAGTACCTAGAAGCAAAAGTATACAGCAAGGTAAAGGAAAAACAGCATCATACACACTAGAAAGAGGACTGATATCCTTCTATTAATATCTCTTACTTTAAAAAGAAAACTAAGGTGTATGACCTTAAACAAACCACTTATCTACGGGTCTAAACAGGAGTAGTGGAGAAGCAGAGATAGGGGAGCTTCAGAATTGGAACTAGACTCATGTTAGTTTTAAAATGGAGTTGTGACAGTACATTACAGAGGAAGAGATTTACAACATAAAAGGCAGAATTATCTGAGCCTGGTGACTTAAGATCTATGTGGAGAAGATCGGTAAGAGAAGATATCAAATACACTAAACTATATAAAACTCAAAAGAGGTCCAACAACGGTAGTAGCACACACCTTTAATCCCAGCACTTGGGAGGCAGTAACAGGTGAATCTCTGAGTTTGAGGTCAACCTGGTCTATAGAGTCAGTTCCAGGACAGCCAGGGCCACACAGAGAAACCCCGAGGGCAAAAGCTTCAAGACATTAGATTAGTAATGACTTGGGAAATGACACCAAAAATACAAGCAACAATAAAAGCAAGAAAAAAAGTACAAAATAGTCTTTTTGGAAATTAAAAACTTTGTACATCAAAGGGCAATACTATGGAGTAAAAAGGCAATTCACAGAATGAAAGAAAGTATTTGAAAATCCTATCTTTGATAAGAAAAAGGTACCCAGACCATATATAAAACTCTCAAAACTCAACAAAATAACTCAATTCAACAACTAGCAAAGGTGGCTAGATGTGATGGCACAGAATTTTAACCCCAGCACTCAGGTGACAGAGGCAGGCAGATCTCTGATGGTTGGTCGTTGCTGAACAGAAATACACAGAGAAACCCTGTCTCAAAGAAACAAAGCAACAGGAACTGTCAAAGGGTTCATGCATGGTGGTGAGGCACCTTTGCTCTAGCATTCTGGAGGCAGTGCATCTCAGTAAGGTTGAGGCCTGCCTGGCTGACGTTTTGAGATCCAGACAGCCAGAGCTACAAAATCTCAAAACAACAACAAAAATCCTAAAAACACTGGCAAAAGACTTACATAGACCTCTCTAAAGCAAACACACAAGTCATTACAAAGCAGATGAAAACATGCTCCACACCACTCTTAAACCAAAAGCACATGAGACAATACTTAACAACTAGGAGCTACTACTGATGAGTGAGTAAATCAACATCGGGGACACAGGGTAACTACAGCTCTGGCACACTGCTGGGGGATATAAAATGGTAGAGTCTCACTGAAGAAACAGTGTGAAATTTCTCAAAACATTAAAATGGAATTACCATGTGACCCAGTATTCTACTACTGGTATACACTCAAAAAAAATGTTATGCAGACAAAAAGAATAGCAGTGGTTTTCTGAGTCTGGAAGAAGGACAAAATGAGCAGTTACTATTTAAATGGGTAGAGAGTTTCAGCTGTATAAGATGAAGGATCTTGAAGTTGGATGGTTCATAGTGTTCACATACCATTATGAATATAATAAACAATACTGAACTATACACTTAACATGTGTGAAATGTGTATGTGTATATTTACAATAAAATATTTGAGGAAAAAATACAGAAGGCCAGAAGACAGTAGAATAACAAGATGTTTGGAATAACAAGAAGATTCAAGATGTTAAAAAGACTACCAAAGGAAGAATTCTATATCCAGTAACACTATCCTGAATAAGCAAGGAGAACTCAAGAGTCATTCACAGATCAACAAAATTGAAATAATCCATTTAAGACACACTGAAAGGGTACAATTCAATAACTTCAATTCACATCAAGAAATTAAGAGACCAGTAAAGTCAACTATGTATCAAAGATAGTAACTTTTTCTCCTATAAAATTTGTAAAGTATCTGCATAAGTAAACAATATAAAGTTATATAATGAAACTATAAAGTAAAAATATACAATTTTCAGGGGCTAGAGAAATGGCTCAGTGGTTAAATGTTCTTCCAGAGAACCCAAGTTTGATTACTAGCATGCACTGTCTATAATACCAGCTCCAGGGGATCTGATACCTCTGGCTTTTGTGGGAACTGCACTGAAAACGCATGTACACACTCACGTGCACACACACACACACACACACAAATTAAAAAAAAAAATTTTGACAGGGTTATCTGTATAACAGTCCTGGCTGTTCTGGAACCCACCTTGAGACCAAGCTGACGTTAAACTCACAGAGATCCACCTGCCTCTATCTCCCTGAGTGCTGGAATTAAAGGCATGCACCACCACATCCAGAAAAAAATAGAAGGCTCGATACATACATACATACATACACACACACACACACACACACACACACACACACACACACAATGTGAAGGAAAACCAGTGCAGAGTAAAAAATTTCTCGGCAGCAGCTGAAAATTTCTGGTGTGTGTCCAACTCTACACATCAGGTTTCCTATTCCCAGGCTTCATCTTTTTGATCTGACACAAAAATAACTTGTAATCCAATAAAATGAAGTTTCATCTTACCCAGGACTCAGTCATTACATAAATGACACACAATCTATACGCAGAGGAGAGAGAACCATAGGAGAGATACTAGCCAAGAAATCTAATCTTGTAATCCTAAATGTTCTACATACAGATAGAAGCAGACTGCTAGAGTAATGCGGAAACACCATTAAAAGCGGTTTTTCAAGGCATGCTAGAATCTACATTCTAAGATAGTACTTATAGACAAAAAGTAAATACACTAAAGAGACAAGGAATTTATGCAGGATGGGGTCTTAAAAGAGTGCCTGGCCTCCTAACTCTCTGATAGCTGGGGAGTTAAATGATTGCCCAGTGCTATCTAGTGATATTGGTGCCTGAATCAAAGTTCCCATCTAATGCCTGAACCAGTGACTTCCTCCATCAAGTCAGAACACCTGTACTGGAACAAACATGGTGGCCTTACCAAGGGGCATAATGGAGAGGTATTTGCCTCGAAATTTGCTGGTGATTTTAATTTCCTGACGCAATGTCCAGCCATTTTTGGATTCAGCATGGTGCGCAGCAGCAGGGGGATGATGGCTCACCTTTAAGAAATCGGATGTGAGTTAACAATGAAGAGTGGAGAAGAGAAAGCTAGTGCCTATTAATTAGCGATAAACACCCAAGAGCCTCCCTTGATATGTTTACATCTACAACAGCAGGTGAGTAACAGACCTAGTGTATTGAACCCTGATGAAAACGAAGACAGACTGGGCTGACAAGAGACTGGTTTCTCAAAAACTAGCCTGTCATAAGAAGGGAAAAGTGTTACCAGCTTGGGCTCTTTACCTGCTCACAGAGAGATCGATACCCATTCTCCTCCAGTCGGTCCAGTTCAAATGTCTCCCCAAGGAGAGGGTTGAATGGCTTGCTGGTTCGGAAGACAGTAGTGGAATAGGAGGAAACAGTGAAGGCTGCAACATAGCAGAGCTGTTCTAGAGAGTTCTCACACTTTGCAGCTCGGTCTAACAGCTCATGGTATTCCAGATCTTCAGTAAGGCGCTGAAGCATGGACAAGGGCTCATTAAAGTTTACCTGTAAGAAAGAGAAAAGTTAAAACCTTTCCCCACACATTGATAGGTGACAGCTGAACCTCTTTGCAGTTGGAGAAGATGCAGAGACATTGAGGTGATATAGCAAATAACCAGAAAGAGAAAAGAAGTTGTGGCTCTCAGATAAGACATCAAGTGACACATTCTCCTATTTGAGATGGAAACCATGTCTCTTCTATTGCAGTACTGCAGACCCAACAACAGCCAGAAGTGACCTCATCAGACAGGAACCGAGTGAAGGAATTACAAGAGGCATGAAGCAGGCCATGCTCTCCCTTTTCAGATTTTACAGCTGATTCACAGCACTCATCATGAGATAACAGTGTGTGGGGACGGATGTGGGGAATGAAGAACACTTCTGCTAGAGGAGATGTGTGTCTATTTATTACACAAATATCACCTGAGTGCTGTGTGCCAGAGGCTATGTGGAGGAGTGATAAACAGACACTGCTCACACTGCTCCTCCTCAAGAAAATAAGTTACTTTCTAAGGTAACTTTGAAATTTTATATAATTTTCCTGATTTAAAATTTGTAGCCAGGCATGGTGCTGCACACCTTTGATTCCAGCAATTGGGAGGCAGATGCAGGCAGATCCCTGTGCGATTGAGGCCAACCTGGTCTATAGACTGAGTTCCAGGATAGCCAAGACTGTCTTGAAAAACAAAAAAAAAAAAAACATAAAAAGATTGTTCTAAAGCCAAGGATGGCGGCACAGGCCTTTTACCAAGCACTCAGGGAAGCAGAGGAAGGTGAATTCCTGTGTGTTTGAGGCCAGCACGGTCTACCCAGCAAGTTCCAAACCAGCCAGAGCTACATAAGAGATCCCTGTATCAAAAAAACAAAAACAAACAAAATTTACTCTATGGGCTGGAGAGATAGCTCCTTGGGTAGTAACCCTTACTCTGTAAGGATGAGGCCCTGAGTTCAAATCTGCACTACCTACATTAAAAGGGCAAGGCATGGCTGCTTATGCGTATAAGCACTTGGGGGAGGGAGGAAGGGAGAGGCAGCGGTAGAGACTGGCACTTTCCAAGAACTCAGCCTAGCTGAGATGGAAAGCTTCAAGCCGAGCAAGAGACCCTGTCTCAAGAGAATACTAGGAAAGGTCCTTTTCTGGCCTCCCTATGTACAACCCCACAAAAATATAAGTAATTTTAAAAGAGAGACAAAGAAAGAGATGGCTCAGTGGTTATTAGCACATACTGCTCTTCTAGAGGATGGGAATTCCACTTGCGGCATCTGTATTAGTTGGCTTACTACCTCCTGTAACTCCCACTTTAAGAATCAAAAGTCTCTGGCCTCCAGCCACTTGAACTCACATGCACATACCCACACACACATATATAATTAAAGTAAAATAAATCTTAGAAAGAGAGAGAATAAATTTGCTCTAGAAGAAAGTCAGGTTCCCAAGTAAACATGTAACATTTATTTAATCAGTTGTAAAGCTGCAGGAGCTTGGATATTACACACCTGAGCTCCATTTCAGACAAAGGAAGAGAAGCAGTCTCCTTTCTTTTCAACAGTTTCTTCCTTACTCTAGACTTCTGTCTACCTTCCTATGATACTCTTGCCTCAGCCTCCAGAAAGCCTAGACTACAGAAGGTGTCTGAATGGGGCACAGTGACCAACTGTTAACAGTAAAGCCTGAGTCCTTCGGAGCCTTCCCTAATCACTGCAGCAGAATCTCTTAGTGGCAACACTTCAAGCAGAATAAAGTGAAATTTTCACACAGTCAAAGGAAAATTGTGACAAACTGTATTCTGGTGAATACATAGGAACAGAAGCTAGCCCAGAGTCTGCACATCACTAGTCTGTCACTGCTTTTCATTTACATATAACCCAACTTCTAATAAATGTTCCAAGAACCTCAGTTTCTTTGGAAGTACTTAGCTTTGTATAATGGTCACTTTACCACTAGGAAGGCCAAATAGAAACAATGAGTATTTTAAGCAGAAGGAAGCAAGGACATCATTCACTGCCAATGGAAAGTTAACTAGTCACAAAAGAGAAGCCAGAGATTAGCAATAGCAGCACCCTCGAGACGGGGACAAAGAAAACCAGGGACATCACTGCACTACAGAGGCTGAGGGGAGCTGGTAGAAGCTTAACATCTTGAAGCACTCAGGGAGGCCTAACTGGTGAAAACAGAATCACACAGATCCTGTCAGAAGACTGCCTAAGAGGGAGCTATGATCTCTTGATGATGTCTTATACTTGGCAGTGCCCAACTAACAGGAATAGAAGTCTAAAAACCACAGCCTATACCAGCTTTCCTGTGATGTAATGCTGTTGGAGAAGATGATTTAATTTATCTGGAGGCAGGTACAGGACTGCACATTCCTAATGGTGATGTCAATAAGGAATGTACAATGAAAGAAGGCACAGAGGTCACCTAGACCCAGACGCTGTTTCTAAGAAGGTTTTATACTCTGAGACAGTGATGCCCTGCCTTTCCACCCCATCTTCCTACTGCTTTCTATAAGGCACCAATGCTCAAATATAAAGTGGGTTCTCTATTTAAGTTTCCCAAACCAGTTGTTGGGGGTTTCTCCAATACATGTTCACTCATTTCTTTCTTTCTTTCTTTCTTTCTTTTTTTTTTTTTTTTTTTTTTTGGTCTCTATGTCAACCGTCACGTTCTTTTAATTAACTAATTAATTACTACTACTGCTATTACTATCCCATTGTCATCATTATTTTGCATTACTAGAGATGGAACGTAGGGCCCTAAACATTCTAGACATGCATCTACTACCTATTGTCACTGAGCTACATTTCTACTCTTGGGAATCATTCCTTTTAAAAACTAAACCTTATACGTGCATATAAAAACAACCTATTTGTTTTCCAAGGCTCAATTAATCAATCACCCTGGCATCTGTTGACTATGCCTATGCCAATGCCAGGCAGTATGCTGAGCATCAAGGACACCCACAGCAACAGTACAGTTCCTACCTATGAGAAACAGTCTATGAGCAAAAGCCTCTGTGCCAAGAGGCTGAAGAGTACATTTTATTTCTGCTTCCAAGTACCTGACTATAGACACAACATGCAGCTCCCACACCCTACGCCTTAATTTCTAGCCTTTTCTCTAGGTAGCTATGGTCACACAAGTAAGCTTCGGCCACAGAAATTCAAGAGATTAATGGATTATGCAATTTCCAGGAAATGCTCTTAGAAGGCTCAGCATGCTCTTATTTGTCTATCTTCCAGTTGACTGCAAAGTATCCCTTTGATGGCTCAAAGAGCCACTGTAGACATATGAATTAAGGTTCTTAATCATAAGTAGACAGTTATAAAACAGAAAGAAACTTGGTCCTGACACTCTAGGTATCAGCCCCAACAATTTATTTCTAGATTTCAAAATAAGAATCTGTTTAAGGTGAGTGTCTGCTGTTTTGTTTGTTTTGCTTTTGCTTTTGTTTCTCTGTAAAGAGCTACAGAGTAACATTTAAGCCTTCAGGACTAGGTGGTCTGTCACACCACTCCATACTGCTTCGACAAGACAGTAGGCACAAAACAGAAACAAATGAGTGAGAATCTCTGTCCTCACAAAGCTTTATTTGTGGACATTAACCTCATGAACTATTCCTTTTGCATTCCTTTAGTTTTAGTAAATCTTAATAAAAACATAAAAATATATTCTTAGCTTATGGCTGCTTAGAAGACAGCCAGATTTGGCTCAAAGGCCTTAGTTTGCTGACCCATGGTTCAAATTAATGTAGCTTGGGATTTCTTTTTATAAATTGAACATCTGTCTAAGAGGCACACTGGCACTACACTGGGCAAATTGGAAATACTCAGTAAATCCTTGTAGAATGAATAAGCAAGCAGAACATTGGCAAACACAGTGGACCTTCTTGGAGCACGGGGGATAACTATCTCACTCTCACTCTGATTAGATATGCTAGAGATTTACTAAAGAGACAGTACACAGAAATCCCCCAACTAAAGGATTTTGGCCAGAAAAAAATATACCAAGTGTTGAAGGTCACCCAGGTTAGCATGGAAGTATGTAGTAGCCTAGGCTAGTCTCAAACTCTTGTCATTCCTCCTGGTGCTGGTATTAACAGGCTTGGAGTAACACATCCAATACTACATTGTCTCTTTTACTGTACTTTGGGTAGCTTGTATCTCTGTGTGAGCACATGTGCATACCAAGGCAGACATCAACACCACCACTGACGCCTGATTTTATGTGGGTTCTCATGCTTCCATGGCAGTACCTTTACTGGCGGAGCCATCTCCTCAGCCCCACCATATGCTTCTCAGAAACAGACTTGATACTGTGGTGTCTGTGCATCCCCCATGCCTGCCTGCCTGCCTGCCATAGGAAGTGCTCATAAATGTTACCAAACACTAAGCAGCTAACTAGCTGATCTAGAAACATACCCGATCCATAGCCAGAACTAAACAAGTTGACTTAAAGGCCTGGTTTATGATTAGCAAGGTAATAAAGTCCATGCTTGAACATGTTACAGTGTGGCAACAGTGCCACTGAGGTGGAGAGGACGTCAGTCTGGGCCTCACCGGCATTGGGATCTTAGAGAGCTCTTTTCCAATGCAGTTCTTCATGATGCTCCACAGGTTGAGGCTGTAGTTTGGCTTATATGGTATTCTGGTTCTCTTTTCCTTCTTGGTCTCCTCCAGCTGATGCTTGTACTAGAAACAAAAACAAAGCCATTCAATCAGCCACAAAGAACAAAAAATCTGCTATCTAGAACCTTCCCTTCCCCCATGCTTAATGAACAACAGGAGTTTCTATTTCTCTTAGAACTTCACAGACAAGTCCTTGGGAATCAAAATAAAGACCCTCGACTCTGACAACTTCCAAATAAGAGTTACCTGTTCATCAAGGCTGATGTCACTGCTGGCTCCACTGATATTGCTACCAGTACGTCTTCATGGATGAAAAACAGAGGAGAATTAAAACAAAGACTAGAACTAAAGTTTTGTTCTTACCAGTTCTTATGAAGCACAATACCAAATACACTGCACATACTCAGAATGGGTATGAGTTGGGCATCTCTGGAAAATTCAATGTAAGTGCTAACAGTTTTCCATCTACTTAACACAAGAGCCCACATCTTAGCAACCACCACCAGCTCAGATTCTCATGGAAAAGATTCTCATCATGTAAACAGACATGCTCATTTTCTTCAACAGACAAGGACAACTTACTTGTGGCCCAAATTTTCAGGCATGGTGATAATCTCTGGTGCATCAAAAAATTCATTCTCGTCATCTTCATCACTCATGTCCCCTTTGCCAGAACAGCACTGATCTACAAAGAGAAAAGCCTCATTTGTTTTCTGTGTTATATTTACCGATGCCTGGCACAGTGGGTTCTTTTAAACACTGACCACAAACACAGCAACAATGGCAAGAAAGCAGTGGAAAAGCAAAAAGAAATCAGCAGCTCCAAATGCATTCATGAGCCACCAATTGTGGATAATTTCTTCTGTCAACTGCAGAAACATCCTGACCAGAGCAGAACAGCTATATAAGAGCTAAGTGTCCTACCTTTACCAGACCCAGTGCTGCCCGGAGTGTTTGCTGGCAGCACTGTGGCTCCCCGGAAGGCTCTCTCCAGGTGATTGTGCTGCTTCGCCAGTTGCTCAAGAGTTTCTTCCAGTCGGATCCGCTGGTCTCTTTCATACTGTAGTGATTTCTGCCACTTCTTACTATGCGTCTGGGCTAACATGAGGAAATCTCTGCAGGCCTGTACAGAGAAAGTGTTAGTTATGGCACCTCAACTAGTCAGACTCCCCATGAAGTCATCTTATTCTGGGAACATGAGAAGGCATATGACAATTAAGTACTTCCTGCTATTCCACCGTATCAGGGACAGCTAGCTGTGTGCTGCAATCAAGGTCAGACTTGGGAAAGAGTGAACACCGTTGTCATAGTTCTCCTATTTTCCTGGTCACGAGGACCAAGCAAATACCAAGTGAGCAGCAAACCCAGACAAGGCATTTGTGGCAAGAGCACAAAGGGTGGCACATGAACTGCACCCAGAGGTTTACTGGCTGAAAGATAAAGGGCATGACAACAGCTTTCAGTAAACCAACTAAACGCATGGAACCCAAAGCTAAGGACTGAGACTTGGCGGTGATACCTCTCTACCTACTACACAGCCATTTCTTCCAGCCCATGAACTCATTTCTTGGGCACACAGCTTTCTTCCAGCCCTAACTACTTAGGCACAGGCTACTCACTCTGCCTGCACTGCTCTTCCCTCTCCCCTCTAAGGACCTAGGACAAATGGCACTTCTGTGGCACCCACTCTCCTAAGCAGCCAGTTGTTTCTTCCATCTCCTTACCAGCTTCAGCATACTTCTACCTAACACATGCACATGACTGAGTTTCTTTCTCTCCAGAGGGATCACAAGCAACTTTAAAACACATTTTACAGCTTATTTGTATATAGGTCTCCAGCTCCTAATACATAGCAGGAGCCTCATAAAGTTTGCTTAATAAATAAATGAAGGAAGGAACCAATCTAAGCTTAAAACTGTATTCCCTGTTACAGAGAAACTAAAAGGTTCTATTAGAATGTCTGCTCCCATGGTTTCAACAATTGACTACAGGTCCACCAATGGCTACTAAATCAGTGATTCCAAATTGGACTCTCTGAGTTTCAGACCAGAATATCCAAGTGCCTATTCAATGGCTCTAAGTAACTTCAAAATCAGTAGGTCTCACGCTTGATTCACCACATTCTCTTGCTGCCTCATTTCTTTCTTTGAATTTCTCCATCCCAAAGCGGTTCTAGAATCTTTCAAGCTGCCCTAGCCTATGGGGCGTCTCTCAGTTTTGCTTCCTTCTTCACATCCAAATATCAAGTCCTAGTGACTCTCCTGTACTATTCTGGAGTCTGAATATTCCTCCACAGTAGAAGCAGTGAAGCACACATCTAGAATGGGGCTGGCTGGCCTCAAGTCATAGCTCTCTGCTGCTATCTAGTTAAGTTACTGAACTCTGTGCTTCACATTCTTTCGAACTCTCCACACACAGAGCTTAGAACACCACATTCAGGAAGGCAGTAGTCAGACAGCCCACTCTAGAGACTGACCTCAGGGTCTTCAACCACCAAGTCCACTCATCTGAATCTGTACCGCCCCAGCGTCCACTCAAGGCCACCTCCTTGCACTAACAGTCGCCAGCAGTTCCCAGACTGAGGTGGAGACCAGGTCTACATATGCCACAGCACCACCCCATTCCTCTCTTTCATTCTCTTTAATAATACGGATAATCAATAAAATTTGGCAAGAACCACTGGCATGGTGGTATATATCTTTGATCTGAGCACTAGGGAAGCAGAGGCAGGCAGATCTCTGTATTTTGGGGGACAGCCTAGTCTACATCATAAGTTCCAGAACAATCAGAGCTACACAGAAAAAATCTGTCTCAAAATTTACAAAAAAAAAAAAAAATTGTCAAGAGACAGCAGTTTAGCTAGGCACTTCGCCGAGCATTTCAAATATATTACCTAAAGTCTTTCACCACTACCATGAAAGATCTACTAGTATCAAACCATTTACAGATAAGAAATAGAGGTCACAGAATGGGCAGGGTTTCCCTGGGTTATGCAGATAATGAAGGACACGGTTGGAGTCGAAATCTACATTGCCTTCTTTCTAGGCACACTTTCATTCTCCCTCAGCATTTAGTGGCGCTTCTTTAACCTTCCTAGTGCATGCTGCACACCTCCAAGGTACTGCCTATGTCTATCCTGTCACACATGTAGCTGCTCAGGCTGGCTTTGAGCTCTTATTTCTCCTGCCTAAGCCTCCAGGGTACGGAGATTAACATGCATGTGTCACCATACCTGGGTTACTTTTAGTATGTATATTGCATTTAAAGCTTTGCTATTATAACAACACAAGAATAAAAAGTGCAGCTCAGGCAACAATGAGATTATGACAGGGACCCCGACAGTGAACAGTTTACTTCTATCAAGTTGTTGGACATCTCAGTGTATGTTATGCTGAGAATCAAACTCAGGGCCTGGAACATGCTAGGCCCATTCTACTCTATCACGAAGCTACATTCCCCTCCTGAAAGCTTGTCTCTGACTTCCAAGAGATCATTCCTGACATGACCTTGGAGATGAATAATTTCCCAAAGAACAAAAATGGGCAATTTCCAAGAGAAAAGGCCAAAGCAAGGCTTTGGTTTTATAAAGCAGGAGTATTTTATTTAGGAAAAAAAAATCATATTAGAATAAGAAAAATAAAAAAGAAGACTGACAGAAAGTTGAGTTAATAACAATTAGAGGACCTGGGTTTGTTTCCCAGCCCCCATAAGGGTGGCTTGTGGACACCAATAACTCCAGTCCCAGGGACCTGAGACTCTTTTCTGGCCTCCATAGGCACATAAGAGGTGCACAGACACACATGTAGTCAAGACACCCATACACACAAAATACAAAATACAAAAGTCTACAGATTTCTCATGAGCCACTGGTTTGTGGAATTACCAGGTTTCCTGGTCACCAAACACCCACATCACCTGCTGGTGGCTAACTAACACTAGGAGGTGGATAACCTTCCTGAAATCCTGAAGGCAAAAAACTAATTTGTCTTCTTTCTGGCTGGGGTAAATCAGAGTCCTGAAAGTATTCAATACTTAAAATAAAAGTTAAAACAACTACCATCACATAACAAAGAAACAAAATGAGAAAAAAATTCATCACAGGAAAAGATCTTTGATGTTCAGGCACCATAGGAACTAAACTAGTTCTCACGATCACTCCCTAAACACGGGAATTCTGCACTCAGGAGGTAACTTAACCCATTTAATTAGAAGGGGAGAGAAGCTCTGCAAAACCGTTTCTCACAGAACACTCGTCTCACTTACAAAATGTCTTTCAGTGCGTTTATGTGAAAGGAGCTAACATAACCCGTTGAGTGAGAATCAGTTAGCAGGAGAGGAAAAAACAGCACTGTAAAACCTGGTATTCCTTTCATATACCTAGCAATTTGTCAGTAAGGCCAGTAATGCTCTGTATTTACCCAGCCTTCTCGTGCCCACATGGAGTGTTCTGGAATCAAAGGCTCACACTGAACTAACTAGAATTACAAGTTCTCGACAGTGCTTGAGCCAGGCCCTGCTTGCTATCCCGCATGCAGAATGCCTTAGTGCACGATCTGACTCCAAGGAGGAAGGAAGCAAAAGAACACAACAGTGCAAAGGATTCAAGAGGATCTTTCAGCTCTGACAGATTAGGTTAGAAAAACAGAGCAAAGAAGCAAAACCACAAACAAACCCAACTAATAGAACCTCAGATGCCCTGCCACTCAAAGAAGGCTGCACCACTGGATTCCTTTCTACTGCCCAGAAGAGGAAATACCCTTCTGACCACATAAGCAGAACACCTCCCACCGGGGCAACTGGTCCTGTTTCATGCAACACACAATGTACTTTAAAGCACCTGATGGTGGAAGCAAGACCTGGTATATTCAGTTTTTTACCAGTTAGTCCCAAGGGGTTGGGAAAGGACTACATTTCTGAGAGGAATTGTCAAAGAGCCAGAGGGGTACCATCTTTACTCACATTGATCATGGCATTGGATGTTATCCTAAAGAGTGTGGCTCGTTCATTGACCTGTTTGATTTTCTCATTGCTTTCAGCAGGCAGCTTCAGGGACTCCAGCTCACTGAGGGAGCGCTGCAGGGCGGTGCCATGCTTAGCTATCAAGTCATTGCATGTGCTCAGGTCCTCCACTTTGCTGGAGAGTGTTCGGAGGGTATTCTGGAGCTCAGTCTTGTCGGTTTGTGAGACAGACTCGTCATCTCCTGATTCATCTGTAAGGATGTCAAAGTTAAGTTCTGCCTCTAGGATCAGGACTGAAAGTTGAAGCCTGTCTGTCTGTCTGTCTGTCTATCTGTCTAGCAAAACTATGCTTTACAATGTGCATTCTGAGCAACTGAGGGCTTGCCATGCCTGAGGATTCCTCTAGAACGGTGGTTTTCAATCTGTGGGTTGTGACCCGCTGGGGACTGAACAACCCTTTCAAAGGTCACATAATCAGATATTTACATTATGACTCATAACACTATCAAAACTACAGTTATAAAGTAGCAACAAAAAATAATTTTATGGCTGGGGTCACTACAACATGAAAAACTATTAAAGGGTGGCAGCATTGGGAAGGTAGAGAACCACTGCTCTACAGCATGGCCCGAGACCCACATCATAAAGATGCAAAGTCTCAGGTCGAACTCCTAGACACTTAGATTTAGACGGTGAGAGGCAAGGTCTGGGAACATGCATTTCTCTTCTAAAATTATATTTATTTATAATTTTATATATAGGGGTGAGAGTTGGGTATGTGTGCTACAGTGTACATGAATATGTCAGAAAATCACCTTTGGGGTCAGTTCTCTCCTTCTACTGTGCAAATCTCAGAAATGGAATTCAGGTTGTCAAGCTTGGCAACACGTGCCTTCACTGTCTAAGCCATTCCACTAGACCAGAATCTGTTTCTAATTGTGACCAAAGTAGTCCTAATGTACACTGAAGTTTAAGATCCACTGATGAAGAGAATATTGTGGGAAACTGGATGACTCTTAGAAACATATAACTAGATCTCCCAGTTCTTTTTTGAGGCAGCTTCTCATGTAGCTCAGGTTAGCTTTGAACTTCCTATGTAGCCAAGAATGATCCTAAACTCATGATCCTCTTGCTTCCACTTCCTGAAAGGTATGACCACCATACCTCCACATAGCTATGGAGTTCTGGGGAATTAAAGGCTTCATGCATAATAGGTGAGCACTCTTACCAACTGAACTGCAATGAGCCTTTAAACACTGACGATTCCAATCTAATTCAAATTATAATTGCAAATCCATCATTATCTTTAGGGTGGCACAAAGGCACCCTGCAGAATGGGTTGAAAATCACAGAGTTGCTTCTCCAGATAAAGTCTGTCACTAAAAACTATTAAATTTTCTTCTCCAAGGGAGAGAGAGCTAAACTTCATGATGAACTTACTTGACCCTAATGCTACTCCAAAAGCAAAACAAGAGAGCTCTCAAATCATAAATCGAGTAGGAATCTGGGTTGTACCTCTCACCATCGCTTTGTACTTAGCAGTTTGTAACTGCAGACTATTTTCCCAGTAATGCCACTCCTTTGTAAGCTAACATCAGCCCTTAAATTAAACAAAAGGAACAAGAAAAGATCTGTCTTCACTCCAGGACAGAGGCAGGGGCCAAGGTCAAAACATAACCTGTCACCGCAAAACTGATAAAGCAATGAAGCTTCCTCTCATGGCTTAGTAGATATTAGGCACTAAGCTAAGCAACTGGCAAACAAAAGCTGACATCTCAGTTTTTTGCCAGTGTGCAAGCTCAGTGTAATTATTAATATCTTGAGGGCAAATTCCATCATTTTTGTTAGGGGAAAAAAAGTTAATTTAAAAAAAAGATCTGTTTTTACTATTTTAAACTGTGTTTGTGTCTATGCCCTTATGGGTGAAAGGTGGGCAGACCCTCCTGGAGTTAAACTCATAGGCATTAGTGAGCTTCCTGGCATGAATGCTGAGAATTGAAACCTCGTCCTCCACAAGAACAGAGTCCTTGCAGCCAGATAAGACTGTTTTTTGGGTCATCTATCATGACTGTTACAACTTCATTAACAAATAAGAAGCTATCAGAAGCTGGGCCTAAAATTCCAGCACTTGAGAGGTGGAGACAGAAGGATCAGGAGTTCAAGGTCAATTTAAACTACAGACAAGAGTGAGTTTGAGGCCAGCCTGAGACATGACTGTCAGAAAAATTAAAAAAATCAAGAGAAGAAAAATGGGCACAGGTTCAAATTATGAGTTGTAAGATTCCTAATACTGAGCTAGTACTAAAGTAATTATGTCTGGAATATTTAAGAGAGTTAATTGACATTAAAAATAAAAGCACAGGCCAAGCATTAGGCATAGTGGAGAATGTCTTTACTCCTAGCATTCAGGAGGCAGAGGCAGGAGGATGGGGCTCCAGGCCATCTAAGGCTACTAGTAAGACCCTAAATCAAAAAATTTAAAACAATTTTTTTTAAGCATAAGTGGTATGTCATATCTTTAGGACCAGCCAGCTGATTCTTTGTTGGAGGGTGGAGATGCTATTCTGTACCTGAATGGAGGGCATGGAGCAGTATCTTTGGCTTTTAGTCTCTATATGCCAGTAACATCCCAGCTTCTTTTATTTTAACTAAAAATATCTCCAGTCATTATCAAATGTCCTGTGTGTATATGCAGGACTGAACTCAGTTTGCAGTCACTACTCAAGAGAAATAACATACAACAAGAAGCCTGGAATAGCTAAGACATGGAACATAATCAAAACGTACACTGCAGTCAGGGTTGTAAAAAGTTGTGTTTCCCAGGTCAGTGTTCCTTTGTTCCATACCTGACTCAGCCAGCATCTTCACAGCCTTGGCCTTGGCCAGTTCTAGGGCTGTCACCCAGCGCTGACGCTCTACTTCTGAGCTGGCCTTCAGGTGGTAGGTCTGAGCACCGCCATTGGAAATGATGAAGTTGCAAGAGTCCTCCACAGTGATGTTGGCTGTGGCCAGGTTGATGGTACCTCGGCAGGTATGTCTCATCTCTGCCTTGGACCTGCCACAGCAAGACACAAAAGGCTACACAGAAAGGTAACAAACATCTGCCTGCTCTGCTTCTAGTTCCTTTTATTAACTCTGGGCCTTAGAAACAAAAAAATTCTTGTTTTATTTCCTTCAAACAACTCTTGAAAATTTAAGCAGTGGGAATTTGCTTTCATAGCTTGTAAGCATTGTTTGTGAGTCACAGTTTATTGTCCCACTGTTCCTCTTACTTTACTATTAGCTTTTAAAAATGCAGTCTTTACTGAGCTAGAATTACATGAAATATTAATTCAGCAGTTAATTAAATACAACCGACTGAGTTTTGAAAGGTGTATACAACTGTGGAGCCTCTACCACAATCTGAGTGTACACCAGCCCGAGCTCCCTCATGCCCACTCGCACTCACAAACTACTTTTTACTTAGCAAGTTATAAAACACTTTATAACCTTGTGCAACAAAAAAATTTGACACTCTCATTCTCTCAGAATAGCTCCATTTTTATACACTGAGCCGCCCCCTCACTGTAAATCAGCCCAAATGGGAACTGTCATGCCATGCTCAGGACTACACTGGTGAAATGTATAAAAGGCAAACCTTATCTGATCAGACTATTAAACACTTGGTATGGCTCAAAATGTAAGAAATAAGAATAACTACAGCAAAGAAAGAATAACCACAAAACAATCACCAGGCATTTTAATCTTTTGGAAAATGGAGTTTCCTAAGTTCCAGGTTTTTATTGGTGGGAACTCCTAAGCCGTCCTATTAATAGCCAGGAAAGACTCAGCAGGTCTGCACTCAAGAGGGCTGGGTGTAAAAATTCCCCCAATCTCTACTGACAGTTCTATTAATAGACTAACTTCTGAACTTCACAACACTACTCGGTGACAACAAGCTAGGAAGCACTAGACATAAAACACAAGATTCACATTAAACATCAAACTTCCAGCACTACAGGGCATCATCCAGGGGAAACTGCCCATCTCTTCACCACCGCCAGCTACGCCCAGGGACCTTCACGTTGAAAGTGCAGTTTTCCCTGTCCAACTCAGAACATAAAGAGGTCAAAGTCCTTTGCCACAGTACAAAGCAGGAGAGCAGAGCAGCCAAACACACCTGGCACATTGAGAATTCCTACATGCCAGAAATGGCACACACCCTTCCCAGACACCAAGATTTAATATGTTTGAGAAAGTCTGTTTACTGGCCCTAAGAAGACAGATTCACTGTTGTTCACTTTTGCCATGTGTAACTTTTTTTTCTTTCTCCAGTGTACTAATGAGCAATAAGAGATCACAGGGTGGGGGTGAGGGTCTCAAAGGACCGGCCATTTTCCATGCCCAGCATCTGCCACACTGTAACGTGAATCCCTGCTTTTTCTTACCCCCCCCAAGCTTCAGTTACATTATGAATAATGCAGGCTGAATTACAGACTCACAGCTGACGGCCAGCTTACCCTTAGTACCTGGGCCTTCTATCACAGACCTCCTTATTGACACTTTCCACTAACCACCTCCTAGGATCTCCTCTGGCTCCACTATCTTCTTGCACCAAAGAAGTTTCTCAGATAATATAAAGTCTATAGCTGGTTAGCAGACACTAAGAAACACTGGGAGGGAGGGAGGCTTGACCACAGAGCTCTTAGGTTCGGGCAAACACACCCATGGTTATGTTTAGAACAGAAGTAAGAAAGATTCTGCATTGAAGTTCTTTAGTCCTTACACTATTACATGGTTATTTTCTGGCTAAAAAGTTCTTGTCTGAAAAGGCTAGATGAAATTTAACTTAACCCCTAGAACCTAGAAGGAAGACCTACTTATTATAGCCTGCCATGGGTCTTTTTGAGGGAAATAGGATTTTGTATAAGAGAGTAAGTTATGAGGCATCTATGTAAAGAAACATAAGATAAAAGGCTTGTTCATCTCTGTTCTTCTATGTCATCAAAGGATGGAGTCTATGAAGGAAAAATGTATTTTGAAAATGGCATACATCACAGACTGTAGGTTTTGGACATATGGCATTCAGAGGAGGAATGCTAATATAGCTAAGAAATTCTAGAAAGGAGATGGGGATCACAGGCACCTACTGGGAGTAAACTGTCAACGCAGTAGGAAGGATGTACCTCACTGAAATTTGGGAGGGGGGGGAAGGTAACAAATAGATTGATAAACCAGAGCCTGTTGACTGGTTGGCTTGTGAGTGGGGCCATCCTACTTGGCAACAACAAGCTAATGGCATATCTTGCTATGTTTTGGAAGGTGTTTTACGTGGAGCTAGCTACTGTGAAAAAGAAGATATGAGCAGCAACAAATATGAAGAAATAGCAACAGGTTACATTATTAATATCCAAGGCCAATGCTGATCAAGATTTATACCAATCAAACAGTCAGGTATCCTGCAAAGGAGATGATGTAAGAACTTGGTTGGATTAAAATAATCAGAGAATATTTGAATTTTTTTTTTAGACTTATTGTATCTTATGTGTCTTTTGCCTGTGTTTATGTATGTGCAGTAAGTGCTCTTCTCCATCCCAAGACTACACTTTATCAAAGCCCTTAGATAACACAGTTGGGTTTTTGTTTGTTTTTGTTTCTTTTGTTTTGTAGCTCTGGCTGTCCTGGAACTTGCTATGTAGATCAGGATGCCTCAAACTCAGAGAGATCCACTTGCCTCTGCCGTTTGCTGGGATTAAAGGCTTGTTATCACCATCTAGCCCTTAATGTACAAGTTTTAATATGGGGAATCAATGTTATTAGAGATTTATGAACCAAGTCAGGATATGAATCAACTGAACATTAGAATAACAGTCAATTAAAACAAGACATGAGCTTGAATAGACGGGGGAAAAACTCTGAGTCAAACTAAAACTTTAGATGTATGTTATAATCCTAAAATGAGTTCTAGATGAGTAGGAGAAAGGGTTATATTAAAATTAATTCAGAATACAATAATGAAAATGTCACACCTATTAAACAACTAATGTTGCTTAAGCATCAAGGGTAAGCTATCTAAGGCATTTTCTATGTGAAGAGAGATAAAAATGTTCCCACCAACAACCTCCAACTCTTGTCTTTCAAGCTTTCCTTAAGACTCTCTAAGAGCCAAGCCAATGATGTTCGGGGGAGTTATTTGCTCCCCCTGAACCTCCTGACAGCAGAGTAACTATGGTGAAACCAAAAAGAAATGCAGGCTGAGCCACTCCTCCCATTGTCTTGGGTTCACAAATTGGATGACCGTTGGGAAGAGCTTTCAACCAGAAATGGCATTATACTAAGCAAATTCCTCTTAGAGTACACTTCTGTACTTTTTTTTTGGATGAAACCCACTGTAGCCATACTCTATAAACCGAGTTTTAGGTAATTATCTCTCTATTTAACTGGTTCATGTAACACTAACCTAGGTCTGAGGTTTTAAAGTATGAAGAATAATTTCAAATCCTGATTTCTCGAAGACCCTGGGAGAGTTGCCCATGCTAAGTTTGCTTCCTTGTCAAGAACATGGGGACATGTCCTAACTCCCAGGGAGATATGGGAACTGAATGAAATGTTGCATGTAAGACATCCAGCTACCTTGCACGGCCACTGGGAAAGCTTATAATCTATCCCCAAATCATCTCTCAACACCTCTGTCTAGTAATATAAGCCCCAAAGTGTGACATGTCATGACCATGCTATGAGTCACAGTAAGTATACATTAATCATACCAAAATAAGCACTGCTGAAACTTTAACAATCATTTCAAAAACATGCACTCTTCCTTTAATAAAACGTAATCTTAAGTAAAACTAAAAGGTGCACGGTGACTGCTGGATAAGACAATCATTCCCATGGGAAGAGGTGGGGCAAGCAAAAGTAAAAGCTATGGTAGAGTACACATCTCTATTCTGGACTGTCTAGACAGAGAAAGTAAGCACATGCTTGGAAAGGTAAAACACATGGTGGACAGAATCCCAAAGTCTCCCTGTGTGTGGTATTCTGATGTCTGAATGTGTGGACTGAGTAAGCATGGGCGGGTATATCAAGGGTGTATCAGAAACATTAAATTTTAGAGAGTGGAATACAAAAAGTTAGGAGTTGGAACTTCCACTGTAAGTTCCCGAGGGACAGTGCCCCTCCAGCCTCACAACAGTGCCTTACTTGCAGAATTAGCGATGGCACCCACGTGGTAGTGGAAATACAATGGTAGAGCAGATGCTCTCCAAACAATTGCTGACAGGAAAGACCCAGGGATGGAGACAGATGAGGCACTAGGGGCAGGCGACAGCGGGGACAGCACCAGTGTGTCAAATCTGCAGGTTCTGACTTTTGCAAGCTGTCAACCTGTACAGGTGACAGAAAGCGACCCAGGGCGACCTTGGCCACGAAGCTGGCCGGCGGAGAGTGACAGCGCGGGTCTGTGGGCTGCACAGGGGGAGGCCAGGTGAGCGTGGCGCCCCGGAAGCAGTTACCTGTAGTAGCTCAGGAGCCCGTTGCTCAGCACGAACCATCGCCGCTGGTAGCCTTTGATGTAATTGGTCCATTTGAAGAGCCAGCCCTCTCTAGCCGAGCCCGAGCCCCCGGCGCCCGAACCGCCCGAGCCCGCGGCTGGCGGTGCAGAGCCCGGGCCGCCTGCCGCCACTCCTCCGGCTCCGGGACCCGGGCCGCCTGCAGTCGCCGCCGCCGCAGCCGTCACCCCGGAGCCGGGCCCCGCGTCCCCGCGTCCGCCGCCGCCTCCCACCGCGGGTGGACCCGCGCCGCCGCCGCCCGGAGCCGCGATGGCTGCCGGGCCGGGCCCCACCACTCCTCTCAGCTCGGTCGCCGCCATGAGCCGCCGCCGCCCGGAGAGACACGACCGGAACCGCCTACGAGCTCCGCCGCCGCCGCCCGGAGCGCCCAACACGGCTAGCGCTTCAGCCGCCGCCGCGCAGCGTCCCCGCCCCGCCAGCCCCGCCGCGGGAAGGAGGGCTCGGCCGCCGGGAAGGAGGGCGGCGATTGGTGCCGCCAAGTGTCACTTGCGGAAGACCCCGCGGACATTGGCATTTCTCTGGGGCCTGTCATGCTACTCCGCCCAGTGAGAAGCTCAAGGCGCGACGCATCCTTCAGGCCTGCTTTCGATTGGCTAAAAGGAAAGCCAATCAGACAGGTCTACAAAATCATTGGTAGTTTTCCGAAGTCCGTGGACGGGAGAATGCAGAGCGCCCGGCCGGTTTGTCCTCCGAATGGCTAGTACTTCAGTCAGTCATTTCAGTTTATGCTTCTGTCATTGCCACGTCACCCCCGCCCATCGCTCGGCCCTTCATCCTCTTCCGCCCTTACGGATTGGTGGTTGATATCAGCTGCTCAAGCCTTTCTACTAATTACTGAATGCATTGAGGGCAGAGTCCGGCCTTCACATACTCATTCTTATTTTTTACTGGCTGACACCTATGTCCTTCACCTTCGATGGAGAGGCGGGGCTATGATTGGAGTTGATTGGTTTTGGAAATTGTCAGTGAAAGCTGGAGTTGACCAAGATAGCAAATAAACTCATGGATGCACTAGTGGGCAGGCACGTTTGCAGTTTTAAGGAAGTGATGGGCCTCTGTAAATGCTCTTTGATGTGGGCATGCTGTGGAATTCCCTTCATCTGAATTGAGACTTACAGATGGCTTTAATAAAGAGAGATGGATGGTTCCTGGGTCTCCTAGGTATTCCCTTCTTATGTCCTGCTTCCGGAAAAACCCAGAGAGAGCTTCCCCAGCTCCTTCCTGGATCCACGACTCCCCCAATCTCCACTCCATTCCCTTTCCTGGTTTACCGTCTGTCTCTTCATCCTAGATTGCCATACACTTCTACTAATTCTGACCATCTAGTTGCCGACCTAGTTTACGGGGAGAATAGATTGGCAAAGACCTATTACCTGCCTTTCCCAAATCTAAAGGCCCTTATTAGGTTTAATGTGGTAAAAACCCAAATAATTCTCTTGTTTATTGTTGAGGTTTTGTTGTTTTGAACTGGGTGTTGAATGATTAGATTTGATCGGCTAAATTACAGCTGTGTTAGAGGTCACAATTTCAGTAACTAGTGAGCATTGGGCTGTTGTGAATTATTACAAAAATAGCCAAAACCTGCACTTCGGGGAATCTAACACCTATTACAGTGTAGCAGTTTGACCTGGGATATGGTTTAACTTTTATTTATTAATTTCTTCTAATGTGTATGTGTGTGTGTGTGTGTGTGTGTGTGTGTGTGTGTGTTGTGTATACACCTGTGTGCAGGTACTTGCGGATGCTAGAAGAAGGCATAAAATCCCTTGGAGCTGCAGCTAAAGTTGGTGGGTAGCCAACCCATAGGAATACTGGGAACAGAACTCAAGTTCTCTAGAAGAACAGGGAGCATCGTGAACCATCTCTCAAGTCCTAGGAGTTGCTTTTAGATACTGTAAAAAACTATTTTCCTCATCAATATCAAGATGGTAATCTAAACTGGGAGGTGATGGCACATACCTTTAATCCAAGCACTCAAGAGACAGAGGCAGGTAGATCTCTGAGTTCAAGGCCAGTCTAGTCTACAGAGTAAGTTCCAGGATAGCCAAGGCTACACAGGGAAACCCTGTCTCAAATGGAAGGAAGAAAGGAAGGAAGGAGGGAAGGAAGGAAGGAAGGGAGGAAGGGAGGAGGGAAGGAAGGAGTGAATCTAGTCTGATTTGGAAAGCCTGGCTTCTCACTTTGGTTAAAAACCTTTACAGGAAACAAGTGGAAGTGGAAAGTTGGAAGGGAGGGCCATTGTAATCATGCAGTTGTAAGAAAATGCATTTGAGTTTTGACTAACTGCAAGTGTCTGTAACAAATGGGAGCTGTGGTGCCACATATCCCTCAGTTCAATGTGCAGTCACAAAGGAAAACACGTACTTTTAAAACCAGGAGATCTTGCTGTCCCCGTTTCAACCCAGTAATCTCACATCACTAACCCAGAGACAACATTTTTATGAGGTCCCTGTGATCTTACAGCACAGAGGAGAAATGTCATTAGTGAATGAAACTGTCTTGCCAAAATAATTGAAATGGAATCAAATAAAGCCTGTTTAGATGAGCTAAAGAAAGCAGCTTAATGATAGACCCAAGGAGACAGTCGAATCGAGAATGTGGCGTCTGGGGAGATGCCTCTGTGGCTGTAATGCTTTTTGTTCTTGCACAGGACATACTTCTGTCAGCTCAAACTCACAATCACTGGTCACTCCAGCTCCAAAGAGTCAATGCCTTTGGCTTCCCCTGGCACCTGCATTCAGGTGAACATTCTGACAAAGGGACATAGAGACATATGATTTATAAAGACACACTGAGAATGTAGCACAGTTGGTGGAGGGCTTGCCTGGCATGAGCAAGAACCTGGATTCTACCCCCAGCACCATTCACACCAGGAGCAGGAGGCAGTAAATTTATTTAAGACCAGCTCAGGCTACATGGGGTGATTCTGCTTGCTAATTAACAAACAGACTTAAAGACACAATTAAATAAATAGGGGATTGGATCCTGGTTCCACAAAACTGACTTAGACTTCTTCAGCACAGTTGCAAAATGAGAACTGTCTTGTATTGCCAGCCTGTTGTTAGGTGGTTACTGTATTAGTTCAGTTACTGATGTTGGTGATCTGAAAACAAACCTTCAAGATTTGGAAAACTGTGCCAAAGTATATAGAAGTGAATGTAACACTACCAGTAATATTCTTCAAAATGATTGAGCACAAAAGGGAGGAAAAGGAAGACAGCCACCTAATCACTGTTGGTTTTCATCAGTGAGACAGAATAGCCGAGAACTGAATTAAGGTAACAAGAATTTATTTTTGCCTTACAGTCTCAAATGTTCCTGTTCAGGGTCTCGTTGCTCCATTATTCAAGGCCAGGCTGGGCTACATAGGGTGATGTGGGGCCTGTGTGATAAGATAAAAACATGGGGAACGTATAGTGTAACAAAGCACCTTCCTTGTTGGCCAACAGCAAACAGAGGGGCAGGTCTCCAGTGCTTTACTTCCTCCTAGTCTGCCCCATCCTCCAGTTTCCACCACTTCCCTATTGTCCATTCAAATTTTTTTTGTTTGTTTTTTTGTTTTTGTTTTTCAAGACAGGGTTTCTCTGTATAGCCCTGGCTGTCCTGGAACTCACTCTGTAGACCAGGCTGGCCTCGAACTCAGAAATCCGCCTGCCTCTGCCTCCCAAGTGCTGGGATTAAAGGCTGTCCATTCAAATTTTGACTCAAGCAAATAGCTTGGTCTAGGAGCTGGGGTGATGGCTCAGCAGTAAGAAAGCTTTCTGTTCTTACAGAGGACTGAGGTTCAGCACCCATCTGGTGACTCACCACAACTGTCTGTAACTCCAGTTCTACGGGATTTGATGTTTTTTTTTGACCTCCGTGGGCTCCTGTACCCACACAGTGCACATACTCAGGCACATACAGATGTATATACATTTTTAAAATAGATTTGTCTATTGACTAGCTTAAATCTCTCATGAATCAATTTTCTGTCAATGACTGAATCCACCACATGGGGGAACCAAGCTTTTATGAAAGGAGCCTTTTGGCAAGCAACTCCATATATCATCACAGAAGTGTGAACTCTAAAATGTGCACACATGTATATGAACATACTTACATGCTTACCTAAAAAGGAAATAGGATACATGGAGGGGGTGTTGTGTCATTGGATGCTTGTTTGTTTGTTTGTTTTCCGCATACCGAGTACATCAGTGCTTGTTAAATCACAGTTTTTGTTTTTGTTCAAAAAGATTTTAAAATATCTGTGCATGATGGTAGTATGTGACTTTAATCTCAGCATTTGAGAGGCAGTGGCAAGAGGATCTCTGAGTTCAAAGCCAGTTTGGTCTACTGAGCCAGTTCCAGGACATTCAGGATTATGCAGCGAAACTGTCTCAAAAAGAGGAGAGAAAAAAAAAAACCCTTAAAAAATACCGAGTTGACTTATTGCTGTCACTGTACATTACCTCCAGACTAGAACTCAGAATTTCCAGTCTAGCAGATGAGGCCCTTCCATGCATCATCTCTGACTTCCATCCTTTCCTGCTTGTGTCTCCACACTCCATTAAATTGATCTACACGCCTTCTCTGGGTGATCCCTGGGCTTCCTCTGCCTGGCACCTTTGTGTAGGCTTTCTCTCCATTCAGTGGCCAGTGTGATACTGCATTCTTATAGAGTGTCCCCTAATTTCCATAGCTGTAACAATCTCCCTTCTTCAGGACACTTTCTCTGTGATGTTAAGTGTTTTAGGTGTCAGTCAAAATACCAGAGGAAAACAACTTGAAGAAGAGAACACTAATGTTGGATCATAGTTTTAGAACTCAGTCATCATATCAGTGGCAAAGGGGAGAGCTCACTTAGTGGTCTCAAGGGAGCAGAGGCTGGAGAGGGAGTTTGGGGGAAACAGTATGCCTGTAGCGATGAAGGGTTTCATTCTTTTTTTCTTCTTCTTCTTTTATTCTATGTAATCTGTGGACTGGGACAGCATGGGAAGGTTTAGGAGTCTTGGGAGTGTAGGGAGGAGGAAAATGTTTGCAAGCAGGGGGAAGTTTTAGGAATGCCTAACCTTTGAGCTAGTCATGCCATGTCAAAAATTAACTGGTGTGTGTGTGTGTGTGTGTTTCATTCTCAAATCCAGATAGATCCACTTGCCTTTGCTTCCTGACTGCTGGGATTAAAGGTACACACCACCCTGCCTGGCTAGGAATGTATACATGTTTGAAGAAAGATCTGTGTACAGGTTTTTCCTTTCTTCTTAAGCTTTTTTTTTTTAATGTTAACATGCAAAGAAAGTAGGTTTTATTACAGCAGTGTGTGTGTGTACATGTGAGTGTGTGTGTGGATATACGCTTGTGCTCATGGAGGCCAGAGGGCAACCTTGGGTAGCGTTTCTCCAGAGCAGTCCACCTTGTTTTTAATTACATGGCCTCTCATTGTGCTGGAGCTTCCTGATCCGACTACCCTGGGAGGCCAGTCAGTGCTACAGATCCATTTATCTCTACCTCTCAGCACTGATGTTACTAATGTGTATCACCACATCCAACATTTTAAATAAGGGTTCTGAGTATCAAATGAGCTGGGTTTTTTGTTTGTTTTGTTTTGTTTTCTCAAAGCAAAACCCTTTGCTGATTATTCCTCCAGTCCCTGTTATAGACTTTTCATGCAAATACTTTGTTCGTAATACTCCCTTCTCTCCTCTGGCTGGACCCTTTCTCCCCTCCCAGCAGTCTCCCATTCTGCTTTCCTGTAATGCATATTCCATTGCTTTCTAGTTCTTTTTTTTTTCTTTCTTCTGAGCATACAAGTTTTTATATAAACATCTTTCCTACTTGTCAGGTTAAAGTTTTAAACTTAGTTTTTATTATGCATGCTGACAGTGGCTCTATGGCCGTGCTTTCACCATGTGATAGTTTGCTAGTGGTGCAGGTGTTTGCGATGGTGTAATCCTTGTTAGTATAATGCAATATGGGAACTCAGTGCCCCAATTTCACCCTCACTTTATTTGCATAGTCGATAAAACACGTTGTTATTGGGAAAGGTAATTTTTTTAAATTTTAGTTCTTTTTTTTTTTTTTTTTTGGTTTTTTCGAGACAGGGTTTCTCTGTATAGCCCGGGCTGTCCTGGAACTCACTCTGTAGACAAGGCTGGCCTCGAACTCAGAAATCCGCCTGCCTCTGCCTCCCGAGTGCTGGGATT
>NW_021604643.1:8157667-8220861 GCF_004785775.1 Grammomys surdaster
TGTGTGTGTGTGTGTGTGTGTGTGTGTGTCTTCAGTCAAAATATTCACCATACATATAGCTCTGGATGGCCTGGATGGTCAGTAGATCAGGCAGGCTTTGAACTGACAGAGATCAATTTGCCTGGCGTTACAGGCTTGTGCCACCATGCCCTAACAACTGATTTGTTTCTTTGAGGGACAGCACTAGTCTCTTTTTAAATATGAATGTGAATTAATTTGAGTTTGTCTTAGACTGAACCCACCCCACCCCCACTCCCTTCTGTGCTGAAATGAAAGCAGCAGGCAGAAGGCTCAGATGCAAAAGAACACTCTCCAAGGGCAACAGAGGCCCTCAAGCACAGCACTGCCTGGACCTCAGGTGTCAGCTTCCTTAGGTGTTCAGTCCTCAGAGTATATACAGCTCCACCTTTTCCCTGCAGATTGTCCAGGGAGTAGGCAATCCTGAGAAACAGACTCAGCTGTGAGCCCATCAGCCACCAACACTTGCAGCTGAGGACAGTGCTGAGTCCCTAAGGTAGGCATCTAGGAGTCCTCTATCCAGAGTGTCCTGTACTCCATGAGCATGTCCCCTCTCAGGTCAAGACTTTTAGTTCACTTAACCTACACAAAAGACGCCAGTAGAAGTGGTACTTGGTAACCCTGTTGCTGCTTGCCAGAGGGACATTACTCACTCTTGTTCTCCCTACTAGATTCTTAAAGCCCATCTCTTCTAGGTTCTGTATTCAGAGTGGGAAAGAGCTTAGAGAACAAATTCTATTTTTGTGATCACTGGGGACTGGTCTAATTTCCTTTGCTTGCTGTCTAACTTTTCCTGGAGCAAGGGCCATCTAAGCATTCTAACCTTCCTCTTTCACTCAAGTCTGGGCAACAGAATGATGTAATTCACTGAAACTAAGGAGATACAAAGTGAATTTGTCAAAACAGATCCTTTGACAGAGTCTTGAGGGAAGTAATGGGCCTTCTGTTTTGGGATCATTAGGTGCAAGAACCACATTTGGTGTGTTTTGTGTCTAGCAACGTGGGGAGTCATTATGTGTTTTTAAATAAGGACTGCTTCACAGGTCCCTCACAGGAGGCACTAGTCACCTGCTTATTCACTCAGTTATGATGTCCCAGGGCCTTGATAATCTGGCCTCAAGTCCTGGTTTTGCTAAGTCCGACCTTAGGCTGTTTATACAATAGCTCAACAATTTTCTTGTCTCCATCTTAGTAACTGTTTTGGGAGGATTTGGGGAAGGATTGAAGAAAGCACAGGGAATGTACCTGAGTATATGGCACTAAATGCTAACTATAATTAGTAATTTTGCAAGAAGATCATTAGAGCCCAACATATCTAACCCATGTTGTGGTTTGGATTTGAAGTATCTTCTTTCCCACAGGCTTATATGCTAAAGAATTGGTCCCTAGCTAGTGGCCATAAAGAGAGGTGATGGGCTCACAGGTCTTTAACCTCATCATAGATTAATCCCTTTGTAAAGTCAAAGCTGAAGGGGGCTATCAAGAGATGGGGCCTAGTTAGAGGAAGTAGGCTTATAGAGCCTGAGGGCCTGCTTTGAAGGGCTGTCTTTGCTTCTGGACTCTTGCTCTGCCTCCTGCCCACTGTTAAGAGAAATGTCCCCTCCATCACATAAATGTCCCCTCCATCACATAAATGTCCCCTCCATACATGCTCCCTGCCTTGATGCTGTGTCTCATCACACTTGGGCCCAGAAGCAAGGAACCAAGTGAGCATGGGCTGAACCCGAAACCAGCCCTTCATCCCTTCAGTTGTTTTTATTGTTTATATCATTTATTTACTTTTATTTTGTGTGTGTATATGCATGCTTGTTGGTCTGTATGTATACCACATGCAGGCAGTGTCTGTGGAGGCCAGTGAGACTGCCAGATATCTGGAACTGGAGTTATAGGGGGTCGTGAGCAACATGGTTAGGGTACTGGGAACGAGACTCCATCTTCTGAAAGAGCTGCAAGTAATCTTATCACTGAGCCTTCTTTCCACCACTCCCCAAGTTGTTTTATTACAGATATTCTGTCCCAGCAACTGAAAGCTCAGTTTTCATTGAGAGCATCAGACCTGCTGCAGGGATGCCTAGAAACACTTGAACTTTATAGAGGCAGAAGCTGATTATTATTTTGTGTAAAGTTTCTTTACAGATCTATGCCATGTATGTTTTCACACCATCATCACTGTTATACCTACTGTTTGCTTGTCTGTTTTTTTTGAGAGAGGGGTTCTTTATGTAACAACCTTAGCTGTCCTGGACTTGATTTGTAGGATAGGCAATGTTAGGAGCCGCGTCCGCCATCGCAAGATGGCGCCGGTTTCCTGCTTCCTGGTTCTTCTTGCGAGCCTTGCTTGAATGTGCGCCTGCGCGCAAGGCGCGAAAACCAGTATGCTAATTTGGCGACATCATAAGAGCCAATGAGTGTGCGGCACATCTCCTAAAGCTCTATATAAGCCATAAGCTTTTGGGGCTTGGGGTCCCTCGCCTCACTACCATCTAAGAGAGCTGTAACACTACCATCTAAGAGAGCTGTAACACTAAAAGAGCTGTAATAAAACTGCTGTCAGAAGAATCCTGAAGCGTGGCGTTCTCCTTTTCGGCGAGGCGGCGCCCCGCAACTGGTGCCGGGAAACCCGGGGACGAAGCCGAACGTCTCGGAGTTTTATCCAGTTTCGAGGGAACCTGTTAGTTCAACAGAGGATTCAGAACTGGCCGCGCGAGAAGTCTAGACGCTTTTCTGCAAGGTATGGTGGATCCTGTCTATTTTGCTATTGCTATCCCCGTTTGGGCCGTGGTAGTTCTTGTGCTCTGCTTCTGTCTTAACTGCCATACACAAGGGAAGGAGTGTACTTGCCCTCCGTGTATTCAGGAGCTGTAAGTCACAGGTAGATAACTGTGCAAGTTCGTTCCCTCTAGCAGTATGGGTAACCGCCAAATGAAGCCGCTTCTCTCAGCAATGCAGGAGTTGTTGCGTGAGCATGGTTTAAAGGTTCCCAAGAAAGTGTTGTGTAATTTTCTGCGAGATGTGGATAGAGTAGCTCCCTGGTTTGTATCCACGGGGTCCTTGTCAAAGGGCTCCTGGGGCAAGCTCGGCGGTGATTTGATTAATGAAAAGGAGAAGGGAAAGTTAAGACCAGGCACATGGCCGCTGTACAAAATGGTTAGAGCCTGTATAGAGGATGCAAAATGCCAAGATAAGGTAAGAGAGGGACAAAGAGCTTTGGCAGAACACCAGGATAGCCTATCAGAAGCAGAAAAGGAAAAGAGCGCTAAGAATAGAACGAAGAAAAAAGAAGAAATTAAAAAAGAAGTAGCTACAAAAGTGGAACAGAAAGGGCCTAAGAAAAAGTTGTACCCAGTGTTAACTGAGTTTCAGAATTTAAGAATTAATGACTCCGCCTCTGAGGAGACGTCCTCGGGGGACGAAGAAGATACAGAGGATACCGACACCTCATCCTCTGATAGTGTGTTAGATCTTGAGGAACAGGCAGAGTTAGATAAAGAAGCAGCTCGTTATGAGTCTGAAAGATACGGGCTGGATTCGCCTTATGCACCGGGGTATGCCCCACCTGCCCCACCATTGGAGGAAGTAGTTAGAGTTAAAAAGAAAAAACCAAAAGAGAGACAGGAAAGACTGCCGTCCAATTCTCTTATTACAGCTAAGGAGAGAAAAAAGATAAGAGTAGCCTTTCCTGTATGGGAAGATGCTAACCAAACCAGGCAACATTCACAGCTAGATTTAAAACAATTAAAAGCGCTAGCCGAATCAGTACAGACTTATGGAATCAATGCCTCTTTTACTCAGGCATTAATAGAAAGACTTGTGGTCAGTGCCATGACATCAGATGACTGGTATAATACTGTTAAGGCTTGCCTGACTATGGGACAGTATCTAGATTGGAAATCTATTTTTCAAGAATTTTGTGCTTCACAGGCAAGACAAAATTTAGCTCAGGGGCATCCACAATGGAACTTTGACATGCTTACAGGGCAGGGACAATGGGCTATCAATCAAACGGCCTACCCTGTAGAAGTATATGAGCAAATTAATAAGGCAGCTGTAAAAGCATGGAAAAGCCTACTTAACAAAGGACAGGTTTCAGGAAACTTGACAAAAATTATCCAAGGGAACACTGAGCCATTCTCAGACTATGTGGCTAGGATGATGGAGGCGGCAGGAAGGATTTTTGGAGATCCTGAGACGGCCATGCCTCTCATAGAACAACTAATTTTTGAACAGTGTACTAGAGAATGCAGAAATGCTATTACACCTTGGAAAGGAAAAGGACTAAATGCATGGATGAAGGCTTGTAGAGAAATAGGAGGACCTCTATCTAATGCTGGATTGGCAGCTGCTGTTTTAGCGGCTCAGAGGACCTCTAATGTTAAATGTTTCAGGTGTGGAAAGCTGGGACACATACAAAGACAATGTAGAGCACCTGGCACTACTAATAACAATCGTCCAAAGGTGCCTGGAATGTGTCCTAGGTGTAATAAAGGAAAACATTGGGCAAATGAGTGTAGGTCAGTTAAAGACGACAGAGGACGTGTAATTTCCCCTCTGCCAAAAAACGGGCAACGGGGCCCACGCCCTCAGGGCCCACAAATGTATGGGGCGATAGAGAACCTACAGAACAACCCTCAACAACATCAAAGGATAAGACAATCAGGAGAGCCACGTCAGGCTCGGCAGGACTGGATCTCTGTGCTACCGCCAGAGCAGTACTAACACCAACCATGGGGTGTCAGCCTATACCTTCTGATTTTTCAGGACCCTTACCTGAGAATACAGTAGGACTAGTGCTAGGAAGATCGTCTACGACTCTGAGAGGATTAACTGTTCACCCCGGAGTCATAGATCAAGATTATGAGGGACAAATAAAAATCATGTGCTCATCACCAAGGGGGATTAGCTCTATAGCTCCTGGTGATAGAATTGCACAGCTATTGGTCCTCCCTAGTTTACATTCATTCTTTCCTAGTAAAGGTTTAACTAGGGGCATGAAGGGATTTGGCTCCTCTGGAGGACAGAATGTATTTATTTCATTAGATTTAGATAAACGCCCCACCTTAGAGTTGAAAATTCAAGGAAGGCTTTTCACAGGCCTCCTAGACACAGGAGCAGATACTACCATTATCTCTACCAATTGGTGGCCAAAAAACTGGCCTGTTAATAGCTCTTCACAAACCTTACAAGGTCTTGGATATGAGTCTGCTCCTGATGTTAGTGCAAGAGTATTGCATTGGGAAGATTCCGAAGGCAGACGAGGGACAGTTGTTCCTTATGTCTTGCCACTTCCAGTTAATTTATGGGGAAGAGATATCCTTAAACAATTGGAATTTAGGCTCACTAATGATTATTCTACACAGAGTCAAAAAATGATGAAATGGGGTGAAAGAAATGGGGTGTGTCCCTGGAAAAGGATTGGGGAAGGCCTTACAAGGCAGGATCAGCCCTGTTTCTATTACAGAAAAACAAGACAGGAAAGGGCTGGGTTTTTCCTAGGGGCCATTGAGGGTGCATTGCCTATACCTTGGTTGTCAGAGGAACCTGTATGGGTTCCTCAATGGCCGTTAACCTCTGAAAAACTAGCAGCTGCAAAAGCTCTAGTTAAAGAGCAACTAAAACTAGGACATCTGGAGAGTTCTCAGTCACCATGGAATACGCCTATATTTGTGATTAAGAAAAAATCAGGTAAATGGAGGTTATTACATGATCTTAGAGCTATTAATAATCAGATGCAATTATTAGGATCAATTCAAAAGGGTCTGCCACTGCTGACAGCCTTGCCTAGACATTGGGAGATTATAATAGTAGATATTAAAGATTGTTTTTTCTCTATACCTTTACATCCTAAGGACAAAATTAGATTTGCTTTCACTCTCCCAAGTATTAATCATGAGGAACCAGACCACCGATATCAATGGAGGGTCCTGCCACAAGGCATGGCCAATAGTCCCACTATGTGTCAAATATATGTCTCTTCTGCTATTGAACCAGTTAGAAAACAGTTTCCTAAGGTTAGAATTTGTCATTTTATGGATGATATACTCTTGTGTACTAATAACAAAGAAGTTTTACACCAAGCGTTCTCTCTGTTAGTTTCTACCTTAAAACAGAAAGGACTATCTATAGCGCCTGAAAAGGTTCAGGAAGGAGAGATAGGAAATTTCTTGGGAGCGATAATTACTCCTGAGTATATTAAACCACAGAAGGTTACTATCAGAAGAGATAAATTAAAAACATTAAATGATTTTCAAAAGTTACTAGGGGATATCAATTGGATTCGTCCCTATTTGAAATTAACTACAACTGAACTTCAACCCTTATTTAAAATACTTGAGGGAGATTCTAACATTACTTCATTAAGAACTTTGACCCCTGAATCGTCTAAAGTATTGGATAAAATAGAGATGGCCATACAACATGCTCAACTAGATAGACTTAACCCCGAATTATCTTTCCAGTTATGTATTCTTCCCTCTCCTCAACAACCAACTGCAGTACTGTGGCAAGAGGGACCCTTGCTATGGATTCACCCACATAGCTCTCCTGGAAAGACTTTAGGCTATTATCCTACCTTAGTTGCAGAATTGGCTTTAAAGGGACTTCAGCTGTCCGTGATGCATTTTGGACAATATCCTAATACAATTGTATGTCCTTATACTATGTATCAAATTCAAGTTTTATGTGCATCTCAAGATGCTTGGGCAATTTTAAAATGCTCATTCCCTGGAAATATTGATAATCATTATCCTAAACATCCCTTGTTACAATTTACTCTTTCTAACTCATTTATATTTCCCAAAGTTACTAAGACACATCCTATTCATCAAGCATTGGATATTTATACCGATGGTTCTAAGACAGGCATTGGTTGTTATGTGGTTAATAATGTCCCTACTCGAATTCAGTTTGATTATACATCTCCCCAATTAGTAGAATGTGCTATTGTAGCGATAGTGTTGCAAAGATTTTCAGAGCCTATAAACATAATTTCAGATTCGCATTATGTTGTAGGAGCTGTTAAACAATTAGAAGTGGCTGATTTTATCCACCCTAAAAGCATGGTTGCTGAGATATTTAAAGATATTCAACACCATATTCGCAATAGGTGTCACCCATTTTTTATTCAACACATGAGAGCACATTCATTGCTTCCTGGGCCTATGTCTCAGGCTAATGCTATTGCTGATAAAGCCACTAAAAACCTATATTGGGTAACTTCGCCATTAGAAGGCGCAGTTGAATTCCATAAACTCTATCATGTACCAGCTAATACCCTAAGATTAAAGTTTCATTTAACTCGTGCAGAAGCTCGAGATATTGTTCTGAAATGTACCTCCTGTGCAGAATTCAGACCCTCTCCATCTATAGGGGTCAATCCCAGAGGTCTGCAACCTCTTCATATCTGGCAAATGGATGTTACACATTGCAATGCCTTTGGAAAACAAAAATTTATTCATGTATCTGTGGATACATGCTCTGGCATCATTCATGCCACCCCCCTTGCGGGAGAAAAAGTGTCACATGTTATTACTCACTGTCTTGAAGCCTGGGCTGCTTGGGGCAAGCCCCTTCAGCTGAAGACTGATAATGCACCAGCTTATACATCTAAAACTTTTCAACAGTTTTGTCTGAGGCTTGGTGTCCGTCATATAACTGGCTTGCCATATAATCCTCAGGCACAAAGGATTGTGGAACGTGCCAATGGCACGTTGAAAACTTATTTACAAAAACAAAAGGGAGGAATAGGCCCCAACATGGGACCTAAGACATCTATCTCCCTAGCCCTATTTACCTTAAATTTTTTAAATCTGGATTCTGATGGACAATCTGCTGCTGACAGACATGTGGCTCCAAGTCCTCAAAAAGAATATGTTAAATGGAAAGATATCTTAACTAACCAATGGAAGGGCCCGGATCCAGTTTTAGTGAGATCCAGGGGAGCTATCTGTGTTTTTCCACAGGATCAAGAAAATCCAATCTGGATACCAAGCAGACTGACCAGAACTGTGAAAGAGGACTCACCAACCCCTGAAGAAAATGCTAAAGATCCTGTTGATGATCTGCCTGCTTGAGAGAGCAATAAGTATACCATTGTGGGCTGTGGTAAGATCATGGCCAGTTCCCATCCCAGTACATTCCCACTCTAAAGTACTGCCAATGTTTACATCATCGAGCTGTCAGCTGGAGGCACCATGTGCCATACCTTTAAACAAAGAGACTGTCAAGTATAATGCATCAAAATTTAGATTAAATGATACCTTGTGTTTCACCATAACAAACAGGGCAGAGACCCCATGCGTTGTACTTCGCAATGCTACATTGGGACACTGGATTGATCCACTTGGAGATTCCCAAATAGGCACTGGTGTCCTGCTCGAGGTACTCAATAACATAGTGGCAGGACAATCTGAGGCCAGTGGAAATACATCTAATAAAAAACAGTCCCCTGTGAATATCACTACATTATTGCTAAAAAGTAAGGTAACCATACTTGAACGATCATATTGGCAAACCAATAATGCCACTAATGTCAGAGTGTGGCCATGGTGCCCTCCAGATCAGTCATTTCCACCAGTGTTTACGCACTGCCAATCTAAAAGGATGCCTAAGGTAGAAGTATCTCGAGGCTTCACCTTATCACCTCCTCTAAAAAGGATGGCTATGACAGGAAATAAAACAGGGAAGGTAAACGAATGGCCATTTTATCAATGGGTGTTGACAAATTTAGCGGGGGCTCCTACCAGTTTATCAGCCTTTGCAACTCTAGGTGAGTCACAACATGACATTTGGAATGTATCAGCAACCAGAACTAATACTACACCAGTGATATTGAATGATATTAAATATAATAACTTGTTGGCAAATTATTCAGCCAAAAGGACAGCAGTTTGTGTTTTGGCTCCCTTCTTTTTTATTTTAGCAGAATTTAAAAATAAAAGCAGCATATTAGATTGTGCGAATGTCACCTGCCATTTGACAGAATGCTGGAATGGGTCCGCATCTTTAGCACTGCTGGTGCGGGTTCCGACCTTTGTCCCTATACCGGTGGATGCCAATCCCGATAAATTTCCAATAATCTCCTTAATTAGAGAAAAGAGAGATTTTGGCATCACGGCGGCCATTGTGACGGCCGTTGCAATGTCGGCTGCTGCAGTGGTGACTGCGGGTATTGCCCTAGCCAATCAAGTTCAAGCAGCAGAAACAATAAATAATATAGTGAATGCCTCAGCAGATGCTATGGTAAAACAGCATAAAATGAATAGCCATTTGATTTCTGGGATACTGCTTGCTAATCAGTGAATAGATCTATTACAAAGCAAAATGGAAGAAATTGCTGATATTCTTCAAGTAAGCTGTGTAAGTCATACTAAACACATGTGTATCACACCCTTGAAATATAACAATGAGTCTTTTACAGAAAGTACTAAATTATCTAATTTTTTACAAGGAAATTGGTCACAACAGGCTGAGGAACTACAAGAAGAACTCCTGCTCACGATTGCTGTTTTGAATGGGACCAGAATAAACCCGATTGATGTTGAAGACTTCACTTCCTGGCTCACGTCCGCCTTCTCCTTTTTTAAGGAGTGGGTGGGGGTGGGAATGTTTGGCTGTATGATCTTTGGGGGAGTGCTGATCACACTCTGGTTGCTCTGCAAATTTAAAAAACAACATCGTAGAGATAAAGTACTTATCACTCAAGCACTGCTTGCCTTAGAGCAGGGAACATCCCCTCAAGTTTGGTTGAATATGCTTAAACAATGAGACACTATCATTCAATGGGATACCCTGAGGGCTCGTGTTCCCATTGCACCAGGAATCCTGAGTGGTAGTCCTCCACACTTCCCAGGGCTCGGGTTCCCATTGCATGGGAGATAAGTGTGGAGGGTCTCACAACTGTTTAACTGCCTTGAACGCCTTACTGCTAGAACAGTGGGCTTGATCGGCGAAATAACAGTTGGAAAATTGTTGCAGCAATTTAATAAAAAAGGGGCAGATGTTAGGAGCCGCGTCCGCCATCGCAAGATGGCGCCGGTTTCCTGCTTCCTGGTTCTTCTTGCGAGCCTTGCTTGAATGTGCGCCTGCGCGCAAGGCGCGAAAACCAGTATGCTAATTTGGCGACATCATAAGAGCCAATGAGTGTGCGGCACATCTCCTAAAGCTCTATATAAGCTATAAGCTTTTGGGGCTTGGGGTCCCTCGCCTCACTACCATCTAAGAGAGCTGTAACACTACCATCTAAGAGAGCTGTAACACTAAAAGAGCTGTAATAAAACTGCTGTCAGAAGAATCCTGAAGCGTGGCGTTCTCCTTTTCGGCGAGGCAGCGCCCCGCAAGGCAAGCCAACACAAGCCTGGGCTACTCATAGAGCTCCTCCTGCCTCTGCCTCCTGAGTGCTGGAATTAAGGAGTGTACCATCACACCCAGCTCTTCTACTTACATTTCTATGAGGAGAACAATTGAGACTCAAACAAGTAAAGTCTCTGTATGCAAAGGATGTGACTAGGCATGTTACCTATACTTTGTAATCTTTTAATCTTTGCCCTTTATTAACTCACAATTTTGTTTCAGAATTTTCTTCTTTAAATTTAGTTTGTTGCATCATTTATTTGTTTGTTTATTTATTTATTTATGTACATTCCACAGTTCTCATGAGAAAGTGAGAAGACAACTTTTGGGTGCTTGTTTTTTCCTTCTACCGTGTGGGTCCTGGGATTTGAACTTTGATCAGGCTTAGTGGTAAGGGCCTTTTCCTGCTGAGCCACCCTCCCTACCCTAATTTAAAGAGAGGGAAGAAAAAATCAACAGAAAACATTCAAACTAGGTGCATCCCAGGGGCTAGGAATGTGGCTCAGTATGTAAGGTACACACCTAGCATGAACAAAGGCCTGGGTTCAATCCCCATCACTACATTAGAAAATGGGTGTGATAGTGCATGCCTGTAGTTCTGGCACTAGAGAAGGAGAGGTAGGAGGATCAGAAGTGCAGGGCTGTTCTTGGTTATACAGCAAGTTTGAGAACAGCTTGGGCTGTGTGAGGGCCCTGTTTCAAAATGGAAAGATAAATAACAAACAAACAAACAAACAAACAAGGGCCAGTGAGATAGCTTTGCATGCAAAGGTGCTTGCTGTCAAGCCTGATGACCTGAATTCCACCCCCAGAACCCACAGGATGGAAGGAGAGAACAAACTTCCTCAGTTTATCTTCTGACTTGCATGTCTGTGTCATGATGTGTGAACCCACAAATAGATAAATAACAGGTGTAACAATGTCATCAACACAGAAGGCAGTTTGGCTTAATTTCGCTAGCATGAAATGTCTTCTTGTATTTTAAAAGCATGTCACCAACTGGACCTGTTCTTGTAAACCCTAGAACCATCACTCTTTTCAAGTTATACAGTAGCCGTTTTTTTTTCACACCAGAAAAGCATGTTTTGCATTTCAGAGAATATTGTCTCTGCTGGTAAAGTTACTTTTTGCCTCCAGGTGGCTACCAGAGCTTTCGCTCTTTCTAATTGTGAAGTAGGTAACACGAAGAAAAGGAGAGCAAAAGGCAAAAGCCCCTCTCTGCCTCATGTTGATGTCTTGGCATATGAGCTCCCAGCTCCTGACCCAGCCTACCTGCCTGCTGTCAAGCTCTCAGCAAGGTAGTCAAGGACTCTTAACCCTCTGTAACCATAGCCACGCCTCCCAGGGCTCAAGTGGTGGAGCAACATCTAAATAGAATTCAGTGCAGCTACCAGAAGTATCATAGTACTTTGGCTTCCATTAATCAAATGAATAGGACCCTCTGAAGTGAAGTTGACTGGAGCCAGCACAAGAACTGCAAGTATTTGAACAGCTTTTACAAGCAAGCAAGAATCAAAGACACCATGCAAGACTTCATCTTTAACACTGAAAAGAGATATAATAAGATATATTAATTTGTGGCTTATTTTTGTTTTTTTCCAGACAGAGTTTTCTGTGTGTAGCTTTGGCTGTCTTGGACCAGGCTGGCTTCAAACTCAAACAAATCCACCTGCCTCTGCCTCCTCAAGTTCTGGGATTAAAGGCATGCAGCACTATGCCCTTCTGCTCAAGGTACATAAACTTTTAGCATCAAGAGAAAAAAAATGGGTATTTTTGAAATGCAATTGAGAAGAAACCACTGAAAAGACATAGAATAAGAAAAAAAAAAACAAATCATTAACTTTAAAAAAAGGAAAAAAATAGAAACAGAGGAAGGAGTTTTGTGGCTGAAAAATTAGACCAGCAATTAAGGGAACACTGTGAAGGTCTTCATACTAAATTGGTTTGTGTCCAGGAGGGAAGATGGGTGAGGAGTGGAAAGCACAGAAAGCATTCAGCAAGGAGCTGAAGAGGCAAAGATTAGTGGAAGAGCAGATGTTCACAAGGCTCTCGTGAGAGGAAGACAGGTTAAACAAGGGAAAACAAGAAGCCCAGGAAGAGAGGAGACAGAAAGAGCTGGTGAAAAATACACAGCTGAGGCTGAAGGCCCAAGTCACCAGCATCCAGGAGCAAAGACAGGCTGCACTGCTGCGGATGAAGGGGGAGAGGCCTATCTCCTGTAGATACACAGGTCAAAGTAGAGAACCAACAAGAGAAGCTCCAGAGACAGAAGACAAACCCAGGAAACTCAGAGCATTTTGCAAAGAGCCTTGCAAGAGAAGACAAAGTCTATGTAGCCAGAGCACAGAGAAGAGGGGGCTGGAGCATGAAACTGGTGGGATAGGCCCTTCAAGACTTAGAAAAGGAGGCAGATAAAAATAAGCAAGCGAGAGAAGGCATGGTAAGAACACAGGAGGTAAGCCATGGATATCTAATGTGGTGATGAAAGGACCAAGCAGCTTAGGAGAAAACGAGACAGAACACTAGAGAACACGAAGGCAAAGGAGTTGGTTGGGGAGGAGCTGGCACATAAAAGGGGGGAAGGGTAGAACTCATGAGTAAGGATGTGTGTACAGGGAAGCCCAAAGTTCAAGAAAAGCATAAGGAGCTGAATGATATCTATCCTACCATTTGCTTTACATTTTAAAAGGTAATTGTCTACTTAGCTGTCAGAATGATGGGTTTCACCCCGACATTTTGATATGTATATATCATTACTCTTTGCTCCCACTCACCCTTCCCCCACGGTGCTCCCTTGCCCTCTTTCCCCCATGCTCAGACTTTAACAACCAAAATATTTAAGTATGTGTTTGTGAAGTGCCATACTCATGGGGAAGGTAGAGTCCTGCCCTGTTCAGGAGTATTCTGGGAAGTCTTAGCAAATGTGCTGGGCAGTGGTTGTAGCTGTAACTGAGTGTTCCTTTCTCTGCTATTCACTGCAGTGATGGACAAGTCATGTCCAGTCTCTTCCTCTTTCTTCTCTCCCTTTAAGTACAAACCTACTATCTGTCCATTAGAAAAGATCTGAAATGGCTCAGAAATGTAAATACAAAATGTGAAAGCTTATTATAATCATATCTTTCACTGTTTACAGTTTGTATAAATTCTTTCATTGCCTTATTGGTATTTTACAAGTATTAACTTTTTTTTTTTTTTTTTTTTGGTTGTTCGAGACAGGGTTTCTCTGTGTAGCCCTGGCTGTCCTGGAACTCACTCTGTAGACCAGGCTGGCCTCGAACTCAGAAATCTGCCTGCCTCTGCCTTCCAAGTGCTGGGATCAAAGGCGTGCACCACCACTGCTCAGCTTTTGCAAGTATTCTAAAAACTGTTAATGACCAACAACTTGATACCTATGCAGTTAGTTTGATAGGGCTGTTGTAACAAACCATGGGTTTACTGAGTAGCTTACATAGAATTTCCCCACTTCACAGTTCATGAAACCAGAGCTCGAAGATCAACTTGTCAGCACAGGTAAATTTTTTTCTGAAGTCTCTTTCTTTGGCTTTCAGGTGGCTGCCCACGTCTTCCTATCTCTCCCTCTGCCTGTTTAACACCTTGGATTAGAGCCCCATTTAATAATCTCATTTTAATTCATTCTTCTTCAAATACAGTAATACTCTGAAGTACTGGAGGCTAGAACTGGAGGATTGTTAGGACTTTGAGTTTGGGAAATACAACTTAGCCGCATCATGAATTCAATGCTGGGATAGACAGAAGCTATGGAGCACAGAAGCAAAAGCGGCACCAGTCAATCTGTCACTCAGTGTAAGAAATCCAAATGACCAGCTTCCTGTAGCCTCCTCTCAACCTCACTTACCTGAGCACTGCAAAGATAACCTGCTGTCCAAATGATCTTCAAAAAATGATTCTCTCAAGGATTCAGGGGAAATTGAGTCCTCATTCATTGTTAGTGGGATTGTGAACAGGTGAGGTCACTATGGAAATCAGGGTGGAGAATTCCCAAAAAGTTAAACATAAATCTACCATAAGACCCAGCTATATCATTCCATGGCATATGCCCAAAGGACAGACATCCTACTCCACAGATCCTTGTTCATCATTGTTCATTGCTCTTCTGTGCTCAACAGCTAGAGAATGGAGACAACCACGTGCCTACAATGGAACAAATGGATAATGCAAATGTGGTACATATACTCAATGAAGTACCATTCATCTGCAAAGAAAGATGAAATCATGAACTTTGCAGGGAAGTGGATGGAATTAGAAAATATATTAAATGAGGTATCCCAGACCCAGAAAAATGTTGCATGTTCTCTCTTAATTGGAGGCTCTTCAGAGAACTTACTTTCAGCTTCTAGCACTCACTTGGTCAGCTCACAACCACCTATAACGCCAGTCTCCAAGGGATCCTCTTCTGGCCTCCATGGGTATTGACAGTCATGTGTACCTGTGCGCGCGTGCGCACACACACACACACACACACACACACACACACACATGAGTAACCCTTTTTTTTTGTTTTTTGTTTTTTTTCGAGACAAGGTTTCTCTGTGTAGTCCTGGCTGTCCTGGAACTCACTCTGTAGACCAGGCTGGCCTCGAACTCAGAAATCCACCTGCCTCTGCCTCCCAAGTGCTGGGATTATGAGTAACTCTTTTTAAAAGTAAGCTCCTCAATAGTGTTTAACCTCTTTTTTGTTTTTAACTTATTTGCTTTTTATTTCGTTTTGAGACAGGGTCCAGAGTCTCATGTAGACAAGACTGGCCTTGAACTCCTGACCTGTTGCCTCTCTCTACCTCCCAAGTGCTGAGATTATAAGGAAACATCTTCAAAAATGACTAGTCACCTTGCCTTTTAAAGGTACAGATTCTGCCTCTGTCAGAGAGGGAAAACTGTGAGATTTTATAAGTGCCCCGTTCTGTTGTGGGTGTGAACTTCTCCAGTAAAACTTATGTTGAAGTTCAGGTGCCCATGTGAGGTGATGGAGAGACTGTGGGACCTTTAAGAGGTAATTAGGTTATAGGGTCTCCACTCTCCTGAAAGAATTAATAAAGTGCCATAAAAATGGGTTAGTCATCAGGAGAGCTTGTTGTGCAGTGGGTCAGTTGCTCTGTTCCTCAGTTCTGCACACTTCCATCCTGGAGCTTTTCTCCACCATGTGCACAGAGCAGCACATGGCCCTGAGCCATTCTGAGCAGATTCTGGAACCATGTTCTTGGACTCCCAGCAAAATGGATCAAAATAAATCTGTTTTCATTTGAAGTTAACTACATTAGCAATTTTGTTATAACAATAGCAACAAAAAGGACCAAGGCAGTAGAGTCACCTTCTCTGGTCTATTTCTACTCCCATGTAGTGGCGATTTCTACAGGAGGATATCAGGCTTATTTATTTATTTATTTATTTATTTATTTTTGTTCTAAGAAATGCTCTTTCTGATGCAGTGAGACTAGATTCCTTCCCAGCTTCTGTTGTCCATCCTGTTCACTTCCTAATGCCTGTCACAGGATCCCACTCCCTTCACTCCAATGACATTGACCTTCAGTGGTTTCTTAGTTTTACATTGATTTATTTCCTCTTATTTGCTGACTGTTTAGCTTGCACTTATCCATGTGCACCACTTGCATGCCTAGTGCCTGCAGATTCAGAAGAGGCCACTGGATCCCCTAGAATTGGAGTTATGGATGGTTGTAAGCCAGCATGTGGGTGCTGGAACCCACCCCTTGGCCTCAAGAACAGTCCTCTTAATCACTGAGCCGTCTCTCCAGCTCCCACTAGTGGCTTTTTAAACCTTAATTTTTTTAAAAAAATATTTTTTTTAGTCTTCTCTTATATATTACATCCCTAACACAGTTTCCCCTCCCCCATTCCCTTCCAACCCTTCCTCCATCCACTCCTCCTCTGTTTCTCCTCAGAAAGGGATACTCCCGTGGATAGCAAAGAACATGGCATATCAACCCAGTAGGAGGAAAAGGGTCTCAAAAGAGCTAGAGACAGCCCCTGCTCCAACTGCTAGGAGTCCCACAAGGAGACCAAGGCACACAACCATAATATATATGCAGAGGGCCTAGGTCAGACCTATGCAGGCTTCCTGATTGTCAGTTCAGGCTCTGTGAGGTTAAGTTAGTTGATTCTGTAGGGTTTCTCTGGTGTTTTTGTTTTTTAGCACAGGGTCTCATTCTGTAGTCTGGCTAGCCATGAGTTCAGACAGTGATCCTCTTGTTTCAGCCTCCCCAGCGCTGGGACTACACGTAGGCTTGCATTACCACACCTTCTGCTGGCCAGATCTGCTTCTGCCTTCGGGAAGTCCAGGTACCGTTGCACATCCGGCTGGACTGAGAGGAATGAAGCTTATCTGGGCGGGTGGGTTCCACAGAATCTCCCCTGGCATGAAAGCCAGGAGAAACATCCTTCTCTGAGCAGGTTTTCAGTGAAACAGTTCTCTTTTATTGTGAGTTACAAGGGCTATATAAACCTTGGAGAGTGGGTAGGGGGTTTTGGGGTGAGTGTACATTATCAGCTGATTGCTGAGGTTTTGAGAATGCGTCATTTGCATGAGGAGGAATTCCAGGTGTTTGCTGGACTTGTCCTTATAGGGAAAGAGGAAGCTAAACATGTAATTTGGCCACCAGGCTACTTAACTACCTCAAGAATGGCAGAGGTGGGGGCTGTCCAGGCTACAGCGCACTGGAGGTGCAGATCAGAACAAGGAGGGAACGGTCTTAGCTTCTATCAGTCTCACGATGAGATGTTCAGAGTTTGGACGTCTGGACCTCATTCTTGCTTGGGACTGGCTCCCCCAGTTGCATGGCTTTCTGATCCCACGCCTTCTAGCTCCTTGAAGTTTTCATGGGCTTCTTTTGTGTAGCTGTTCTCTTGAAAATTACCCACTTAACTCCCTTCCCCCACTCTCAGCCCATGTACAAACCCTTCCCTCATTCAAAGCCATTACCGTAGCTGATTATCTTTCTAGTACTTATTACTACAAGTATCCTACTAGGACTGGAAGCTGTGCCGGAACCATAAGGTCTGACTTACACTATCAAATTGTTCCTGGCTTGCTGATAAAACGAGCGACAATTTATTTAGAAACAGGTTTCAGGAAAACGACTGCACAGTTTGTGTCTGTTTAAAGGGGTTCTTGGAATACCACCCTTAAGGTTTTTTTGTTGTTTTGTTTTGTTTGTTTTGGTTGCCCAATATGTGTCAGCCCTATGCTGGGCTCTGGGATAAACAAGAGTTTCTCCATTTATACAGCTCACATGTGAATACAGGAAGTCACAGAAGGAACAAGCCACTTGTGACCTGTTCATTTCACAACATCAACAGAACGGATGTATGGAATTCCATTTGCTTCTTTCCAGGGTCCAGACCTATACCCATCCTTGTGGTTCTAATTTTTATTACAAACTCAATTCCTTTTTTGGACATTCCCAAGAGGCATTAATTTGCCTGCTGAAAAGTGAAGACATTAAAACCCATTCAGAAAGGCTGCAGATGTTGCCTTCAAGCCATTCTGCTTTCCAGCTATTTCCACATGAAGCTCAGATCTAAGATAAGGAACTATCCTCCAGCCAGGACACAAATTCCAGTTTCAGTCCTTACCAGCGGATGGTGGAGAATCTAGACTCTAGATGATCATTTTGGTGCAGTACAATTATAGTTGGGCCTTTTGTTGCAAAAGGCTACAGGATCAAAATAGAAAGTTTGTTTGGGGCTGGAGATATGGCTTATGGCATACAGACAGGCAGGTAAAACAATCATAAAATATATAAACAAATCTTTTTTTAAAGGTGTAATCTTTCTACATTATAAAATAGCTACAAAAATGTAAAGTGATGTAGGCTTAGCTTCGCTTATTCTTCATGGAAAATGACAGACAAGAAGCATTTGAAAATTGACTTGCAACAGTTAAATTTTTGTACAATGGAACACAGAACCATAAACATGGTAGCTCTCTCTGCACTAGTAAAGATGGCAACAGTATATTAAAGGTAAATGCAAAGTTTGTCTAATTTGTATCTTTGTATGCCTGTTCATGGTAGAATCACTTCAAGAGCAACACACTAAACTCTTAGTTTTTTTTTTTTTTAAGATTTTATTTTATCTGAATACACTATAGCTGTTTCCAGACACACCAGCAAAGGGCATCAGATCCCATTATAGATAATTGTGAGACACCATGTGGTTGCTGGGAATTGAACTCAGGACCTCTGAAGAGCAGTCAGTGCTCTTAACCACTGAACCATCTCTCCAGCCCCCTTATCTTGTTTTTTTTTTTTAACCCCTTTTTTTTCCTGGAGATCCTTTTTCAAAGTGTCTTATTTATTTTATTTTTGGATATCAGTGCATATCCCTGGCTGTCCTGGAACTCACTATGTAGACCATGCTTCATAATTTTGCTGGGTAGTTATTAGCATATATTCCATGTAATAATTGATTGCATTTTTATACGTGTGCATCACACTCACCCCACCAGTACTGTCTCCTTCCCCTTTCTACTCATCTCTCCTTTCCTTGACTTGTCCCTCTTTTACTTTCATGTCTGTGTGTGCCTGTGTGACTCAGTGAGTTTCATTAGGGTTCCTTATAGGAATGTAGGTAGGGTTTGTTAACAGAAGCAGGGACTATTTACCTGTGACTACACTGAGATAAGAATCTTTCCATTTCCTACCAACTGTTAACTGCACATAAAACCTCAGGAGATGTGGTGCCCCTCATGAAGCCCCCTCCCTTCTATAACAGGGTGTTGATCTAACCTTGCACAGATGCTGTGAGTTCAAGAGTACAATAGCCATATCATTCCTGAAGTCAATAGTCTATCCTGTTCCCCCACTTCCTGTCTTTTACTTTCTTCTAATAGTGCCCTAAGACTTGTAGGGAATGACATAGATTCCCCATTAATGAATGGAGATTCAAGTCATTTACTCTCAGTACTTTTGACTTGTTATGAGTATCTGAAGTCACCACTGACTACTGCCAAAAATAAATTTCTCTTACCAAAGCTGACTGCAGTACTCACTTATGGGCATACCCACACAGCTATTTTTTGTTTGTTTTTAGAGACAGGGTTTCTCTGTGTAGCCCTGGCTGTCCTGGAACACAGTCTGTAGATCAGGCTGGCCTCGAACTCAGAAATCCGCCTGCCTCTGCTTCCCAAGTACTGGGATTAAAGGTGTGTGCCACCACTGCCCAGCTAAAGACAACTTGATGGACATGTTATATTTATTAGTTAAGACAGCAGCAGTAGTTTCCTGACTTGGGTTATGACCTCCCCAGTCAAGGGCTTACAGTTTCAGACTGAATTTACAGTATCAGATGTAAATACTCACCTGTGGTAGGAACATCAATTCCAAGTGGAGAGTGGTTGCCTACCCCCATAACACACCTACCACACTACCAATAGTGGTTCAGCTTGCCTAGTTGGTCTGTATTGTAGCTAAGTCCACTGCTGATACAAATGATGACAGTTCTCGGCTGCTTGCACAGCATCTCCCAGGACTATGAAGTCTAGCTAACACATAGGGAAACTTGCAGCTTGATTTATGTCTTGAGACCAAATCACCTTCAGAAATAGGGTCTTACAACCCAGTTCTTGTGGCAACAAACAAAAGACACTTGCAATGTATTTGGCATAATTCTAATACCTCTCTGGATGTTTTAACTTTGCATAGTGAGATTATGAATTTCAAGAATGCTGCTCGGCTGAGTGTTGACTCGGCAGATACTGCTGATAAAATTACCCATGTCCTGAGGTCAGTATTTCTATTTTGGTCAAGCTTCAAGAATGGCATATATAGCTTGATCATGCTAGCTCTTTTTTGTCCTGGAATACTTTTATTCCTGCCCATCGTGTTAAAGCTTCTCTTTAACAACATCAACATGTTGGCAGACACAGTACATGGCTTGAAACGGAAAATGGACCCCAAGACAGAGTTATTAAATTAACAGGCTGGAAAGCCAAACAACGGGTAAGATTCTGCACAGAGCCTTACCAATCTAAGACATAAGTGCATTGCTTTTGATAATGCATATTCCACGACGGGTAAGGAAGGCATTCTTAACAAAATGACCTAAGACAGGCTCAGTTTTGTTTATGAAATAAAAAAGGGGGAGAGGTGGAGAGCCCCTTTGGGGCTGCTTGGCAAGAATCTGACATTTGGCTAGAACCAAGAAGTAATTTTAGGCAGGAATCTAAATATTAGGCTAGAACAAGGAAGTAGGCTTCAGACATGAAAATGACTTTGGACAACTTCCCTTCCCGTTGTTCTTCCTTTAAAAAAAAAAAAAGTATGTAGAAGGGTGCTTTGTCTGTATGTGTACTCTGGCAGTATGCTCTTGTATCCATAAAAACTAGAAGAGGGCATCAGATCCCGTGGAACTGGAGTTATAGATGACTGAGCTGCCAACGTGGGTGTTAGGGGTTGAACTTGGGTCCTCTTGAAGAACAGAAAGTGCTCTTAACCACTAAACCATCTCTGCATTCTCTGTCCTCCTCTATTCTTTATGAGTTTGCTGAATCTTCAATCTTGCTCACTTTAAGAGTAAAAATAAATGATCCTCACGTTTCACACTCCTGCATGTAAGGATTACAGGTATGTGCCTAGCAAGATGCTTTTTGCTTTTTAAAGAATAAACAAAGTGGGTTGGAGAGATGGCTCAGCCGATAACAGCACTGACTGCTCCTCCAGAGGTCCTGAGCTCAATTCCCAGCAACCACATGGTAGCTCACAACCATCTGTAATGGGATCTGATAACCTCTTTTGATGTGTCTGAAGAGAATGACAATGTACTCACATACATAAAATAAATCTTTAAAAGAGTTACCTAAGTCTCTTAAAAGCAAAAAGAGATGGACATCTATCTAGAAATAGTGAATTTATTCAGGGCGAAGTGGTATTTCCCCAATATCAAGAGTTTTGTTAGTGAATCCAAGTATAATGGAAAACATTAAAAACAAGTGCAGAAACAAAAAGGTATAAAGCAAGCACACATTTTCAAGTATACAATTTGTTTTATTTACAATACCCTATAAAAATGTAAATTTAGAAACTTTTATTTTTATTAATTAGAACTGAACAAAAGCACAATAAGGAAGAAAAAAATAATCAAGTGTTTACTTGATCAGGTGTAAAGGGAAGGTAGGAAAGGCTCAGTGGAGACAGTCAGCAGATGGCAGAAGGAAGCTAGGGACTGTCACTGGGGAGCAGCTGGTGGAGCCCGAGGCCACAAAATGAGAAGCAATGGAGATGAGTACGAGGACAGCTGGTTTTAACGGAGGGCTTTACTGTTATACAATACATGTATGTGCAAAACGTTTATTCTCTTTAAATATCATAGCCTGTCCCCCGACTACATTCAAAAAGGTGAGAACAGCAGAAAGTAGGATCAGGAAGGGAATATAAAATAAATCAATTTAGTCTTTTTCAGAACTGTAACCACTGGGGAGCAGAGTCCCTTAACCTGGCTGACTGCTGAAGGGAAGAGAGTGAAAGGGAAGTGTCCAAACCCAGGCCCCGCTGGCTGCCAGTGAATGGGGCTCAGGTGAGACTAAGCAGCCAGGACAGCAGTCTTGCTGCAGAGTAGAGGAGACTAAAGAGCAGAGCCCAAGCTTAGCAGCCATGGCTACATTTGGAGGTTTCTACCCAAGACACTAAATGAAAATGGGGAGGAGAAGCAGAAGCATGGCTTACAGAAGTCACGTCAGGAAGACAGTGCAGGTGCGCAAAAGCTACACTGCAGAAGCAGGCTCTACGTGAGGCTCATCTTGGGTACTCTTGAATGCACTTGAGGGGACAGACTCAAGCACGCTGTAGTCATCACAGGAAAAGGCTTAACCGTGTGTGTGCTGTTTCTATTGTGGTCGTCAGAAACAAAGGAAACACAGGTAGGAAGAAAGAAAAGTCCTCTCAGCCTAGAGCCGGGCATTAGCCAATTAACAAGTTTGATTTAATGTAATGTGCTGTGTACCCTGTATTTATATGTTAAAAAATTAGAATCCACCAAATGACAAGATGGAACAGAAACAGATTAAAAATATATCAGCTGGTTTATTTTTAGAGGTATATGTTAACTAAATATTTTTCAAACTAAGACTCATTCTTTAAGGACCCTCTGGAGACCATATGAATGTTGTGTAGGGGTGTGTATATATTTACCTATATCTTGATTTCTACTTAATTTTGTCTCTCCTATAGTCATATTAATAAGGGGAGATGAAAAAAGACTTCAAAGGGGGGAGGAGCCCTTTGGTAGACTACAACCTACTTTGAGTTGTAATAGTGGTGATGGGATAAAGGGACATTATATTTGTGTCTCTAGGGCAAAGAAAATGCAAAATTGAGAAGAATTGAGTAAAAGTAGGACATGCAAAAGTATAACGCAGAAGGTAAAAGAAACCAGCAGAAGTACCACCCAGCAGAAGTATCAGAGCAGTGGGAAATACCTGGCATTCAGAGCTAACTTCTGAAAACAAAATGGATCCCACAAGACTTTGCTTTGGGTCATAAGCTACCTCCCCTCCCTCATTAAAAACACTCCATTGGTGATGGCAGCAGTGCAGGTGGCAGCCAAAAGGAGGTACAGGACACTCTGGAGATCTTTTATCGTATCCCCTGAACCAGCCTAAGGATATGAAGAGAAAGATGACTTGTTTGTATGAGTAAGTTAAAATAGGATCAATCTTTTGCATTCAAATTATGTCTTTATAAGAATTCTCATAATACAAGACCTTAGATGCCTCTCAGCTTTTGTTGTTTTCTGAGGTACTGTTGCACACAATATAGTGATTTGTTTTAGCGCGCGCGTGCACACGCACACGCACACGCACACACACACACACACTTAATGGATATCTCAATCTCTTACTCTCATTCCACTTCATCCTCCCCATGGTGTGATGTCTGAGATACCAAGGTAGTGAAATGTGTTCACAACTTACTGCAGTTTTGTCTCCAGCAAGTTCAGTTTCTGCCGGTCAACATAGCGAGAAAAAAGGGACACTAGATTTGTGGGTATAGAGATTGGCTTGGCCAGGGCTGCTTGGGGGATCCGTAGAAGTTCTCGGGTTGCCATGAACATCACCTCTGTCCTGATAGAGAAAACCCAAAACAGTATGAGAAGTAGAAGGGAAAGAGGAGAGCAAAGACAATTTTAAATATTTAAAATAGGAGACAAGCAATTAATACTGACCATTGGTTATTTTTCGTTGATTCTATAGCAGGATCTGAACTCTGCAGGTCTTCCCCACGGCTCAGTAGGATTAGGAGCAGTGACAAGCCAAACTATAACAGAAATCAGATGGAATTCAACTTAACAAAAGAGCTGGAGAAATGGATCAGGAATTAAGAGCACTTGTTCTTGAAGAGATCAAAGTTCAGTTCCCAGAAACTACATAATAGTTCACAACCACCCACTGGCATTCATAGGGTACACATGCAGGCAGGCAGGCAAACAAACAAACAAACAAAAACCAAAACTCAATACAGTGCACCTAAGCCTCTTACACATCAGTTGATAGGACCACGGCATTGAATGGGAATGCTTCAATACCAAAGTCTTTGTGTAGCTAGGTGGAGAGGTCAGGCAAGCTTAGAATTAAAGGTGTCTTTCCTCTGAATTTTAGTTTCTCACATAGCAGATGACAAGCATACAAAGTGATTTCTGTATACCCTATCCTGTTGTGAAAATATTTTCCACACCAGTTACTAATAACCTAATGATTTTGTCTTTCTCCTTTTTTAAAGAATCAAAATAGATTAAGAAGAAAAGTCAAAGTTCATGGAAAATTAGAAAAAAAATTAAGTAAAGTTATTTTGTAAAGGAAAAAAAAGATATTAAGAGCTGCATGGGGCCCTAGAGATATAGCTCAGTTGGTGGTATTCTTTCCTAGCATGCATAAAGCTTCAGGTTTGAGTCCCAGCACCATACAAACTTGGTGTGACAGTGCATACCTATAATCCCAGCATTCAGGAGAATCAAAAGTTCAATGTCATCCTTGGCTACACAGGAGGTTAGGGAGCAGCCTGGAATATACAACAATGGCTCAAAAAGCAAAACAAAACAAATTAACAAAAATATAGAGAAATATACAAAGGGAAAAAAAATTGAAGCTCAAAGGAAATTAAAAAAAAAATTACACTCCTGCAGCTAGGAAGATAGCTTAGCTGGTAGAATACCTGCTGTGCTAGAGTGAGGACCTGAGCTTAGATCCCAAGAAATCACAAAAAGCTAGGGATGGGAATGATTCTACCTCTGGGAACTGGAACCTGGCAGATCCCTGATGTACGATGGCCAGCACATCTAGCCAAATCAGTGAGCTTCAAGTTTAGTCACAGAACTTATCTCAAAAAGCAAAGGTGGAGAATAAATCAAGGAAAAATGTCTGATGCCAACCTCTGACTGTATGGCCTCTGCATGCACATCACACAAAAGTGCACATGTATGCACACAGAGTATTTTCTTATCTGAAATCTACAAACTTACAAAGGGTGTTAATAGAAGCCTAAAAATCAGCAACATGAACTCTGAAGGGGCATCAAATAAAAATACCAACAGCACTAGATTTAATGTGATGTTGCAGTATTCTGGGATTTTATTCTACTTTTCTGTGTTCATATTACAAAGGATAATCTTTCTTTTCCACAAAATTTCCCTTCATTGTATTTATAGGCAAATTTTCGCCAGGGTCAGGATATTGTTTGACTTCTTGGTTTTCTACTGCTCTTATCAAAATAAAAACAAAGATTAAATAACAGGAAGACTACAACTGGCCACTTGAGAAACTGTATGTCTTGAGGGATATAGGTATCCTCTACTGTCCTCAGATACCTTGTTATTGTTGCTAGGTCAAAGGAAAAAAAAGGTGCTGAGACCTCACCTCCATCGTAAACCATGGCTCTACACAAGTACCTACTACATAACAGGTGTCATCTAAATACCATGACAACTGTGCAAAGTCTGCATCATTTGCATAACACAGATCAGAAAACCAGCTGAGGCGCTGAAGAGACGGCTGAGTGGTTTAGAGCACTGACTGCTCTTCCAGAGGACCTAAGTTTAATTCCCAGCATCCACATGGCAGCTCCATAACTGTCTATAACTCCAAAATATGACACCCTCACACAGACACACATGCAGACAAAACACCAATGCAAATAAAATACATAAATTATTAAAAGTAAAAAAGAAAACCAGCTGAGCATCATACGGCTGTAAGAGGGCAGGCAAGAACTGAAACCTGCCTGTTTAGAAACCATGATCCCCTTTCCTTATTAGGTTTCCTCTAAGAGGTTTTGAATTTAAAAAAGAAAAAAAAGTTTGGTTTTGTTTGTTTGTTTGTTTTGTACTGAAACTGGATATGTAGACTAGGCTGGCCTTAAACTCAGAGGTCTATGTGCCAGCCTTCCTCTTGAGTGCTGAGATTAGACACAAGTGCACCAAGTTTTGTCTTAATCTTTACATCTTTAACATGATATTAACTGAAAGTACATATAGCTTCCCTGTAGCTAGGCACGACATGTGACTAAGTCCTGGTGACTGCTCCTTAGTAGAAGCTTGTTAAAATTTCTGGGAAAAGTCCTAATAAAACAGGACAGGCAGCTAATCTACACCTTAATCATCCATATCAAGCTATGTTCCTTATGCCAATCCAGTTTTAACTTTCAGAATAGTTTTGAAGCAAGAATCTTCTGAGAATGGGAATCTACTGCTAAAAATGACAGGAATAACTGTAGAAGACTGAATACTTGATGCTACAAATTTCATCAGAAACTAATTTTTCCAAACCACTATTTGTGCTTTAGCCTTTGCTAGAGTAGTATGTAATTCCTGAGTGGAAGAAAGCTATAGCTTTCATGATTTTATAGCAGTCATAATTTTCGCAAGCCAAATTTAGATGCCACACAAACTTAAGGACACAAAATGACAAGACCACCTTGTTCTGGAGCACAGCAGTGAGGTGAGAATTGGAGGGTGCTGGTGCAGTTGCACTTTGAGGTAGGTTCATTAGCTGTTGCAGAAGGCTGGTGACAGTCACTGAAGGAAGATGATAGAGGAGAAGAGAGAAGGGGCTCAGTAAGCATGGCAGCACCTACAAAACATAGACAAGAGTGTTACATTCTGCAAACCATTCCTTTACTTACCTCCCACTCATGGGTGGGTGCAATCAACAGACTGCTCGCCATATACAAAATTATATTGCTGTGTGCAAGGACATTTGGTTGTAATGGAAAAGTAGGATAAATACTTGATTCTTTCTTGTTCAGATTTGAGATTAAGTTACTGGCCTAACACTCACTACAAATGATTGATATATTTTTGGTATCAGTATGAACTCATTAAATAAAATTTAATTCAGTAATTTTTCTTTCTGATTTTAAATGTCACTTCTGGCAAATAGGAGTCCCCTCAAATTGGTTTGTACATCCCTAGTAACCTAGTAGTTCTCTTGCCTCTGTTGTAAGATCAGGATTATCTGTATTCCCATGAGAATGCCTGGAACCAGCTATTACTTTAAGAAAGTGGATTCTAGAAACATGGTTTATTACTTTTTAATTTACATAGGTTAAAAACTCAGCATATGCATATACACATAAACATTTATACATACATACATACATACATACATACATACATACATACATACATAGAGGGGGAGGGAAGAGAATGAACTACAAACATATTTTTAGTCTGGTGTCAAACTTACAGCAACTCTCCTGCCTTAGTCACCATAGTGTGAGGAAATCAGGCATGAGTTACCACACACAACTTTTCTATAAAGTTAACTAAGTGCTCTTCACTAGCAAGTAAGCTCCATGAAGGTCTTTTTGTACTCCTAGCTTTATTTCTATGATGTGAAATGGTGCCACCAGTGAGTATCCACCAAATGAATGAAATTCTCCCACACTTGCTTTCATTGTTTGGTTTCCATGAGATCATAACTGACAGAGTACCCACTGCTCCACTGACTTCCTTTGGCATTTATGCTCTAAAATAGGTGTACCTTTTTATTTTGATCTTTTATTCTTTAGAATAAATATTGAATCTTTAAATTTTTCCTCCACTCCATTTTTCATTCTTGGAGCCTCTTAAAAACGTACTAGTTTCAAGGCTGGAGAGATGGTTCAGCTGTTTAGAGTACTTGTTGCTTTTACAGAAACAAATTCAATTCCCAGCACCCACATGGAGGTTCACAAGCCTTAACTCTAGTTGTAGGGATCTAATGCCCTGTTCTGACACCTCCATGGACACTAACCATGCATACAGCACATATACACAGGCAAGCAAAGGATTCATAAGTAAAACAAAAAAAACTAATACATTAAAAAAAAAATGTGGGGCTGGAGAGATGGCTCAGTGGTTAAGAGCACTGACTGCACTTCCAGAGGTCCTGAGTTCAAATCCCAGCAACCACATGGTGGCTCACAACCATCTGTAATGAGATCTGATGCCCTCTTCTGGTGTGTCTGAAGACAGCTACAGTGTATTCATATATAATAAATAAATAAATCTTTAAAAAAAAAAAAATGTGGCTGGGCAGTGGTGGCACACACCTTTAATCCCAGCTCTTGGGAGGCAGAGGTAGGCAGATTTCTGAGTTTGAGGCCAGCCTGGTCTACCGAGTGAGTTCCAGGACAGCCAGGGCTGTCTGATGAGATTTAAACTTTTCATTCCATTCTGTAAATACTAACATCTCAAAGGCTACACTAGTAATGTCCAGCTCTTTCACGTTTTGAAGTACATAGCATGTCTTCTGCACAGATAACACAGGTGATTACTTCTAAATTTTTAATCAACTACAATTAATTTCCTCACAGGTATCTCATTCTGAATCCTGTACTTACCAATACTAACTATTCTTTTATCAGTTTCTTGTCTTAAACTTAAAAAAGAAGAAATTTTGCTAATCTTCCAAGAGCTATTACAAGGATAAACAGAGATCTTTTAATCAAGAATTATCCTGTGGGGATAATTCAACTAAACCTCCAGGCTAATGTGGAGCTACTGACAACAGAGCAAAGAGGGATATTTGACATCCACAAAAGTAACCAAGAGCCAAAGTTTCCCAACTTGAGAACTATAAGGAAATTGGACTACATGGTGGGTACCTCATCTTGTGCATCCTTCTTGATAAGGAAAGGGAGGTTCCTGGCAGTTGCCATGAGAATGTCAGCTGCTTGTTCTGTGGAGAGGAAAGGGAGAATGCGGGCAACCATTCTCTTCCCTTTTCGGATACACATGATCTGTATAAAGTGGTCATCACTTGGCCTGCAAAAATAATACCACCTAGTGTCAAGAAAGGCAATACAGAAAACCCACATTTTAAAAATTATGCAACACTCATCTTTATGACCATTTGTACTACCAAAATGGAGGATGACTTTCTAATTCCAACCAAATAATAAAAAGTTTTACTAATATGGGAAATTATTTCCCATATTATAAGTAAAAATATGATCAAATTTAAGAAAAATTAAATATTGTGATCAAATTTGATTTAAGTAAAAAATATTTTTCAGGAAAGTAAATAAATACTACAAAGTTGAAACATAAGTAATCATAAGCCAGAAACAGTGTGTCACCTCAAAACCAAAATCCAGTAACATTCCTCCTTTTATCTCCAGCACTTAGCACAATCCTTGTAGACAATAAATATGTATTGCTGAATAAACCCAAGAAAGGTCTCAAAGGAATTATGGGAAGTTTTACATGAAGTCTGTACAAAAAGATAGATACTAGTGTGGTGTGATGGCCCACACCTTTAATACCAGTGTTTAGAAGGCAACTGGATTTCTGTGAAATTAAAGTCAGGCAGGGACATATGACTCTCTCAAAACAAAAACAACAAAACCCAAGATAGATGCTAAGCTTATAGAAATAGTAGGACAGAATCTTTCACAATCCCAAGTATGTGGAGTTTAGTTTGGCAATGGAGGGAATCTCCCATTTCGTCTAAGTGCACAATAACTACCTCTCTTGTCCAGGCACTTTGCCCCTCAGGTTGTCATACATGCTACAGATTTTGTGCTTTCTTTCATCCATCAGGGCAGGCCGCTCTTCTTCTAGACTTAGGAGATAGCGCCTTTCATAATCCTCTACATCAAGGAGTAAACTATAGGTCTAGGAGAGAGACAGAAAGGCCACAACACGCTAGGTCAGGACCACAGAATAGTAGATAAATGCCTTCACAGTTTAGGACTAACTAGTAAAAATACCAGCATAAAATTTAAACAAAAGGTGCTCCTTTAAACGTAGGGAGATATGGTGATATAATCTTTTAAGCATCATTCTTTCTCTCTCTTGGACTGCTAGTCAAATAGTAAAATAGTGAAGTAATTATGTTTCCCAAAATCTCTAGCAGCAATGTAAGGCTGAAACACCCAACTTTCTATAACAATGCCACCTTCCAATGATAAGGGTGTATGAGTGAGTGGAGAGGCCAGAGCATGACTGTTAAGTGTTTTCTTCCATCTTTCAGCACTTTCTATATTGAGGCAGCATCTCCCACCTGAACCCAGAGGTAGCCAAGTCGGCTTACCTAAACAGCCAGCTTCCTCCAAGGATCCTATCGCTTGCCTCCTCAGCACTGGCTTGCCATACCTGCCTAGTATTTATGTGGATGCTGAGGATGTAAACTCTGTTCTTCAAACTTATACAGCAAACAAACATTTTACCATTTTGCCAGCCCTGGCATCTTTAGATAGGGTCTCACTTGTAGTCCTTCTGGAATTCACTATGTAGTCCTCACCTTCAGAAACTAAACTTTAGGATTAAAATCCCTCTTATGTGATGAAACTGCCCCATGATTAAAACTCACCACCTTGGATTCCTGATACATATTTTGCTAATCAGGCAAATTTTGGTTTTGATTTGTTTCTTGAGACAGCATTACTCTGTGTAGCCCTGGCTATCCTGTTAACTTGTTCTGTGTCTCAGGCTAATCTAGGAGATCTTCCTGCCTCTGCCTCCTGAATGCTGGGATTAGAGTTTGTGCATCATCACCGACCAGGTAAAAAAGTTTATTTTACTACCAGTGTCACCCAGTGGTCTAAGCACTTTGTAGGTATTCAACTCATTGCAAACTCAACCCCAACACAACTACTATAGTTGTCTCCATGAAGAAACTGAGGACAGCATAAAAGTTTAAATAACTCAACCTCAGGTTAGACTCAGAAAAGGGATGGTTTATAGCTTGTGTTCTATAGTCTTGCAACGTGGTATATGCTTTATAGATAGTCTGTAAGTATAATCTCATTTCACCCAATAAATGATGTAAAACTAAATCAGTTCATGTAATAGAGAAACTTTTATTCCTATTTTTATTAGGCCCAAGATGACCTGGGTTGATGAGATGGCTCAATGGGTAAAGGTGTTTGCTGACCAGTCTGACAGCCTGAGATCATCTGTGTTGGAAGTTGCCCCATGTTGCCTCCCTTATGACTTCCACATAAACCGGAGTAGACACCAACACCTACACATACATTTACATATCACAAAAGGTGACCTGTGCAAAGAATTATTAGTTGAACAACAAAACCCCAGTGCAGTATTCTTTCTAGGATCCCAAAGGCAAGGTATATAGCACAATCACTTCTAAATACTCTGGTAAACAGCAAATGCTTAGCACAAACCAATTCTTACATAATATAAAAGAACAGGGGTCAGTGAGATGACTTAGCAGGAAAAAGCACCTACACACACAAGCCAATCGAGTTTCAGACCCAAAACCCACATGGTAGAAGGCAAGAACCCAGCCCTATAAACTGTCCTCTGACCTTCATGCATAATGCCACCCCCATACATAAAATGTAATTAAAAAAAAATACAACAATGCCGATTTACTGATCATTCTTCTACTTCTTGGGTACACATATATTTGATAGTTCTTTAAATTAAAACTAAATATAGAAATAAATCCTAAAACTTACTTTCTCAATTATGACAAGGGTTTTTCTTCTCTTATCCCGAACTTGTTTTTCTTTTGTTTCCTTAAAAAACAAAAACAAAAAAAAACCTATTCAGTAAAAATTCTTTACCTCTATGTAGAACATTTTACTCTGCCCCTAGAAACTACAAATGTGGCTGCTGTGTGCCTGCAGTGTGTCAGTAGGTGGCAGAGAGGAGAAAGGCTATGTCTATGCTCAGTGTTTTGACCTATGAACATCTGAATGATTAGTAGCCTGAAAAAAGCTAGCTGGAGAGAACTGCCAATCAGGTGCCAGGGATGCCCAGATGGTCTCCCAGGATGGGGAGCAAGCCTAAAACTTGAAGAACCCTGTCTGGGATTCTGGCCCCAGGCAGGAGTGAGCCAGAAACAACTACCAGACTGGCACCATGGGGCCCCCGATAGGGAGCTAACCTGAGATGAACACGAACTAGTCCAGTACTATACGGACTTGGGAGGTGCAGACCATGCCCAAAATGACCCGTCAGGCACCACGATGCACAAGTGGGGCACAGCACTCCCAAGACCACTCCTGAGATAATTCCAGACCCCCAGAGACCACTAAGGGCAAGTGAGTGGTGAAGAAATGGAAGAGAAAGATAAATAGAAGGATGTGGGCAAAATGAAGACAGGCAGAACTAGAGACCTGAGAGTAGTGAGGAACAGCCTGAGGTTAGTAGCTGGTGTTGCCACCTGAGACCATGGTAGGGTCTTGGCCTGTGATGCTACAGGGATGGGGGTGGGAGGCTGTGTAGAACTGGCCCTGGAGGCATGAGAGCAGACCCTGCACCTCACCTGGGGCATCACAGGAGAGTGGGCAGGTACAATGGAGTCATGGGTAAGCCAGCCCTAAGGATAAAAATGTGGCAGAGCCCTACCACTCACCGAGGGAGAGATTATTACCCTCTTCCCTCCTCAACTTCCACCAACTGTGACAGGTGGGAGACCTAGTTCTAGGGTCATGAGAGCAGAGGAACTGGCCCTGCCCCTCACCTGCAGCAGCACTTAGGAGAGCAGGCAAGGTACAGGATAGTAGAACTGACCCTGATGGTGTGATCATGGGCAAGCTGGCCCTGAAGATGTATGAGAGAGTTGGTCCTGCAACTTGTCTGCCATGGGGCACCACGGGCAAGGGAAAGATGCCCTCCTCAACCTCCGTGCCTTGTCATCTTGGGCTTGTGGGAGCTGGCCTTGACTCTCAACTGCTGTGGCACTTGAGAGAGTGGGACCTACACCTCACCTGGACACCACAGTAGAGCTGGCCCTGGATATGGGGGTTGCAGGTGAGCAGACCACTAAGGGTGTGAATGTGGGAGAGCTGGCCCTGCCTCTTGTCTGCTGGGCAGTAGCACAGACAAGGGAAAGACCATCCTCCTTCCCTACCTTGTCCCTCAACATCTATGGCAGGTGGCAGAGATGGCCCTGAGGTCATGAAGAGTGGGAGGACTGGCCATGTCCCTCACTGGCTGCAATACTCTGGAGAGCAGGTGCTGCACCTTGCCTGAGCAGCAGGGGAGAGCTGGCCCCGAGGGTGTGAGAGGAGGAGAGTCAGCGAATAGATTAGCTTATGTCTTTTCAATGACTAATCACAAATGAACACTTCATCTGCTGGCACTTACATCATCCTCACTCCGAGATGTCACAACAGCATCTATCATCTTCCGAGGATTATTCACACTAGAGACAGTAAGCTTCCCCAAAGAGCCCTCAAACTGCACTGAAAGGACAAAACAAACAAACAAACAAACAAACAAAAAAGACTCCAATAAACACTCGGAATATGGCAGAAAGCACTTGAAAAGCTTTTTTCTGTTCTTCATCCATGGCTTAATAATTTCTCATAGGACTGTAGATAGTAAAGCAACCCTCCCTCTGTCCCTCCCTCTTCCTCTCTCCCTCCCTCTCCCCCCCTCCTTCCCTCCCTCCCTCCCTCCCTCCCTCCCTCTCTCTCTGTTGTTGTTCTCGGTTTGTTTTAAGGCAAGACCTCATTACCTTAGGCCTGCTTTGAACTCATGACCCTTCTGCTTCTGCCTCCTCAGTACTGCGATTACAGGTGTGATCTGTCATAGCTAGCTAAAGCAACTCTTTTGCATAATCTATTCTTCACTCTTCACTAACATAATTATCAAAATAAAAAATATTTCCCTTATTAATTGTAGAAGTACTAAGAAAAGTTACAGTAGATTTTTAGAAATTATGGAGTCTCAAAAGGCAAAGAACCTGTGAGTTGATCTGTCAAGCTAGTCATGCTCTCCACAATAACTACCTCTACTTTATTACAACAGTAGTCTCTCAAATGGGCTTATAAGCACTTACCAGGCTTATAAGCATGCTCTAGTTTGGCCACCTGAGGGGTGATGAGCTTGGTACGTTCCTTCTTAGGGCCATCACCTTGTATTTCTTCAGCAGCTGACAATTTCTCCAGTTTTTCAAAGTAATTCTACCACAAGAGAAGATGTTTTTTGTTGCAAAACAAATACAGACTATTACTGTACTTCACACTAATTACACCAGTGGTAGTAACATAACTAGGGCACTAGAAACATACTGATCCCAAATAAATTTGTAGCTGGGCAGTGCTCAATGTGCTCTGCCTATCCTAGAAATAATCCACTAGGTAGAACAGGCTGGCTTCAAACTCAAGAGATCTACCTTGCCTCTGCCTCCAGAGTTTTGTTACTTTGTTGTAACTTCACACACACACACGCACTAATTAATTAGTTAATTAATAAATTTTGGTTTTTCGAGACAGGGTTTCTCTGTGGAGCCCTGGCTGCCCTGGAACTCACTCTGTACACCAGTCTGGCCTCAAACTCAGAAATCTGCCTGCCTCTGCCCCCTAAGTGCTGGGATTAAAGACGTGTGCCACCACTGCCCAGCTACAAATTTATTTTTCAATGTGTTCTGCCTACCCTAGAAATAACACACTTAGGTAGACCAGCCTGGCTTCATACTCAAGAGATCTACCTTGCCTCTGCCTCCAGAGTGCTGTGATTAAAGGCGTGCATACCCATCCTTGGCCTTTTTTCTTTTTTTGGTTTTGGAGACAGAGATTCTCTGTGTAGTAGTTAGTAGTTGCCCTGGAACTCACTTTGTAGACCAGGTCTCAAACTCAAGTGATCTGCCTCCTAAGCACTGAAACTACAGGCATGTGCCACCATGCCTGGTTCCCACACATGGATTCTATTAAAAACCAATCTATGAACTATAGGTACACCTAAGCAACAGAGTGAGTTTGTTCAAGGCCCAGGGTTTGATGGTCAGCACCACAAACCTCTGACACACTCATGCACGCACGCACGCACGCACACACGCACACACGCACACACGCACGCACGCTTTCAAATTTCCCAGCCTTTAAAAACATTAACTGGTTTGGTAAGATGGCTCAGTGGGCAAGGCACTTGTCACTAGGCATGATGTCCTAAGTTTAATCTTTGGGATCTACACGGTGAAAACAAAACAAACAAACAAACAAACAAACAAAGTCAACTAATTCCCCCTGACATTCACATGTAGACCCTGATAGCAGTACTCACTGCCCACAAAATAAATTTTTTATAAATTTTTTAAAAAGTATTTTTAAGGCCGGGAAGTGATGGCGCATGCCGTTAATCCCAGCACTTGGGAGGCAGAGGCAGGCGGATTTCTGAGTTCAAGGCCAGCCTGGTCTACAGAGTGAGTTCCAGGACAGCCAGGACTACACAGAGAAACCCTGTCTCGAAAAAACCAAAATTAATTAATTAACTAATTAATTAGTGCGTGTGTGTGTGAAGTTACAACAAAGTAACAAAAAACAAACAAAAAAAAGGTATTTTTAAAATCTGAATTAATGAAGATGTCTTTAAAAGATGGACTGTCAATATTTTGTTTCTTTTTCTTTGGTGTATATGGGGCTACTAGGGATTGAAGCCTGGGACTTGCACATGCTAGGCAAGTGTTCTCCCACTGAGCTACATCCCCAGCCCCACACTACCATATTACTAATTGGAAAAACCAGATTATTAATACTCAAATGAAAACACACAGCTTGATAATATTTAGAATTTAAAAATGAACAGAATCTGCAATCAGTTTGAATTCACTGGACACTATCTCAATAGAAAATCTACAAGTATTCAATTTTACCATTCACTATTTAAGTGATTATTATTAGCATAAGCAGACAAACTGTTTTTGAAACTAGCCTATTTACCTGGTAATAGAAATCATCCAGGTAGGGATCAGTGCTCTGCAGCTGCATCATCTGGATTTTAGAGACCCAATCCTTTTCCCGCTGCAACATTAGATTAGCATATGGATCCTTCCGAAGATAATCTTGATGACTGGCCCGGTGACCCCCTCTGTCTCCAGTACCATTGAGATTCCGATGCTGACTGAAAGGCAAATACATGCTGCATTCAGGCCAAGTTAGTGTATTACTTATTCTGTATGAAATATAAGAATACAACAGGCTGGTTCCCACTTTGATTTCTGTGAAGGAAAACAGAACTGAACCCTAACAGAACCGAAGAGAAAAGAGCTATGTGACACATAATCACAGAAATGAAATTAAGATCTGAGTACTTTCCCCAGTATTTAAGCACATCTGTACCAGTTGGTTTTGTGTCAACTTGACACAAACTAGAGTCATCACAGAGAAAGGCGCCTCAGTTGAGGAAATGTCTCCATGAGATCCAGCTGTAAGGCATTTTCTTAATTAGTGATCAATGGAGTAGAGCCCAGATCCTTGTGAGTGGTGCTATCCCTGGGGTGGTGGTCCTGGGTTTTATAAAAAAGCAGGCTGAACAAGCCAAGAAAAGCAAGCCAGTAAGCAGCACTTCTCCATAACCTCTACATTGGCTCCTGCCTCCAGGATCCTGTCATTTGAGTTCCTGACTTAATTTCCTTCAATAATAACATCTATTTGGAAGTGTAAGCCAAATAAACTCTTTTCTCCCCAACTTGCTTTATGATCATGGTGTTTTGTAGAAGCAACAGAACCCCTAAGACAATATTCATACATGGACTTTTGTGTAAATTATAACCACTCACAGCAGGGAAACTTTTCTCCATTTAAGACAATACACTGAGGCCAGGAAGTATCAAAGCTATTTACCAGGTGGCAGAGTAAGATTTGAATACACGTCAATCAGATTCTGGTCTGTATAAATTTCTTTAACTCACTGAAAATCCTAAAACATTTGAATGTAGCTAAAAGCAAAAGAAAGTACTATAATAAATACCCACCATCCAGATTTAAAAAATGTATTTAGGCCAATTTGCTTCACTTTGAAGTCACATATCCAATCGTGGACAGCCACTCATACTCCCAGCACTCAAGGCTTACTCAGGACTGTGGGTTCGAGCATAGACTAACATAATGTTTCAGGCCAGTCTCAACTATAAAGTAAGACCTTGTTTCAAAAACCAAATAATAATAATAATAATATAGGTTAGCTGAAGGCCTTAAAGATTATTTTAAAATGTTTTATGTATATTTGTGCATATATAGGCCAATTGGTGGTTATGAAGCTGAATGACATAGCAGCTGGGTGCTGGACTCTGGTCTTCTGAAAAACAAGGTTGTTTTGTTAGATTTATTTTTTATTTATATGAGTACAGTGTAGCTGTCTGTCTTCAGATACACCAGAAGAGGGTACTGGATCTCATTACAGATGGTTGTGAGCCATCATGTGGTTGCTGGGAATTGAACTCAGGTCCTCTGGAAGAGCAGTCAGCGTTATCCCTCTAGCCCCAGGAGATACTCTTAACTGCAGAATTATCTCTCCCGGCCACTTATAGCTTCCCCTGCTGCTTTTATATGGTCTCTCCTCAGCACCTGCTCCTCAAATCGTTGTACTGCTTATGCGTCTGTCTTTGAATGTCTTGTCTATCTGTCTGTCTTTCTCTCTCTTTTTTTTCTTTTTCCTTTTACCGTGGGCAGGCAGCAAACTTTATTCTAAACTTATGGATAGATGGGCACACTCAGATGCAACCATTTTAGATCACCTACTTAAGTGCTTTGATTATGTAACATAATGAAAAATTATTATTATTACTATTATTATCTTACATTCCAGATTTTATTCCCCTCCCTGTCCACCCTCCAACTGTTCCACATCCCATACCTCCTCCCCACAACCATCTCCACAAAGATGTCCCCACTCCCCCACCCCAACCAGACCTCTAAACTCCCTGGAGCCTCCAGTCTCTTGAGGGTTACGTGCATCTTCTCTGACTGAACTCAGACCCAGCAGTCCTCTGCTGTATATGTGTTGGGGGCCTCATATCTCAGAAAAAGGAGAGATCTCCCATGTTTATGGATTGGCAGAATTAACATAGTAAAAATGGCCATCCTACCAAAGGTAATCTACAGATTCAATGCAATCTCCATCAAAAATCCCAACACAATTCTTCAAAGACATGGAAAGAGTAATTCTCAAATTCATCTGGAAAGGCAAAACCCAAAACAGCAAAAAGAATTCTTAACAATAAAGAACAGCTGGGGGAATCACCATCCCTGACCTCAAGCTTTACTACAGAGCAATAGTGATAAAAAAAACTGCATGGTATTGGTACAGAGACAGACATGTTGATCAGTGGAATAGAATTGAGACCCAGAAATAAAACCACATATTTACACACACACACACACTTGATCTTTGACAAAGAAGCCAAAAATATACAATGGAGAAAAGAAAATATCTTCAATAAATGGTGCTGGTCTAACTGTATGTAGAAAAATGAAAATCGACCCATTTTTGTCACCTTGCTTAAAGCTCAAGTCCAAGTGGATCAAGGACCTCAACATAAAAACAAGTACACTGAATCTAATAGAAGAGAAAGTGGGGAAGAGCCTTGAACTCATTGGCACAAGGGGAAATTTCCTAATCAGAATTCCAATGGCTCATGCTCTAAGATCAAGAATTGATAAAACTAAATTGACATTTCACAACAGAGGATTCTCAAATGGCTGAGAAGCACCTAAAGAAATGTTCAAAGTACTTAGTGATCAGAGAAATGCAAATCAAAATGACCCTGACACCAATCAGAATGGATAAGATCAAAACCTCAAGTGACAACATATGCTGACAAGGATGTGGAGAAAGTGGAACACTCCTCCATTGCTGGTGCCATTGCATACTGGTACAACCATTCTGGAAATCAATCTGGAGGTTCTTCAGAAAATTGGAAATAGATCTACCTGAAGACCCAGCAATACCACTCTTGGGAATATACCCAAAAGATGCCCCATCATGCCACAGGGGCACGTATTCCAGTATGTTCATAGCAGCCTTGTTTGTGATAGACAGAAACAGCCCAGATGCCCCACAACAGAAAAATGGATACAGAAAATGTGGTTCATTTACACAATGGAATACTACTCAGCTATTAAGAATGAGGACATCCTGAGTTTTGCATGCAAATGAATAGAATTAGAAAATTTCTTTTTTTATTAACTCTCGTTGCATTGGTATTATTCTGTACGCTTCTGGTTATATAAGTGATCTTGCTTCTTTATATGAAAATGTATCCTGGAAATACTATAAAGTGGAACTTCAAAAACGTGATCTAGCCATGTTTCAACTTTATTATCTACTGCCTAAATCTTCTCCCAAAGAGCAGTCTACTCAATATACTCAATATTTTCACCAGATTAAGTACTGAGACACTTCAAATTTTGCTTGACTGATGACTGTAACCTACTATCTAATTTTAATGTTTATCTCTGAAATAAGTATGCTTGAACATCTCTTTAGTTTTAGGAACTACTCAATAAACTTTTTTCTATTGAGAATGGAATATTTTGATATGTTTTGTTAGTGTTTGCGTTTCTTCCTTAAAACAAAGAAAATTATTTTAGCTGTCTTTATTTACTTTTTAATCTTTTTATTGGATGTTTTATTTACATTTCATATGTTGACCGCTTACCCCATCCCCCACCCACCCAGGAACCTCCTATCCCCTCACCCCTCCTCCTTCTTCTCTGTGGATGTAACCCCTACCTACCCCCCCACTCCCACCTCCCCACCCTCAAAATTCCCATCCCCTGGGGCGTCCAGCCTTCATGAGGTCAAGGATCTCTTCTTCCACCTATGCCCAGCAGGGCCCTCCACTCTTACTTATTCAGCTGAAGCCCTGGATCCCTCCCTAAGTGCTCCCAGGCTGGTGGTTTAGACCCTGGGAGCTGTGGTTGGTTGGTATTGTTGCTCTCCTCATGGGGCCACAAACCCTTTCAGCTCCAATGGCCTTCACTCTAACTCCTCCACTGAGAACCCCATTATCAGTTCAATGGCTAGTTGTGAGCATCTGCCTCTGAATATGTCAGACTCTTGAAGACCTCTGAGGAGACATACATATCAGGCTCTTATCAGCATGCACTTCCTGACTTCCACATCAGCATCTCCCTTTGGTGACTGCACATGGGATGGATACTCAGGTGGAATGGTCTTCAGATGGCCCTTCCTTCAGTTTCTTTCTGTCCCTCACTATGTCTCCATATTTGTTCCCTTGAGTATTTTGTTGCTCCTTCTAAGAAGGACCGAATCACCCCCACTTGGTCTTCCTTCTTCATGAGCTTCATGTGGCCTGTGAGTTGCATCTTGGGCATTTCAAGCTTCTGGGCTAATACCCAATAATCAGTGAGTGAATACCATGTGTGTTCTTTTGTGATTGGCTTACTTCACTCAGGATGATAATTTCTAGTTCCATCCATTTACCTAGGAACCTCTCAAATTCATTGTTTTTAATAGCTGAGTAATACTCCATTGTGTAAATATACCACGTTTTTTGAATCCATTCTTCAGTTGAAGGACATCTGGGTTCTTTCCAGCTCCTGGCTATTATAAATAAGGCTGCTATGAACATAGTTGAGCATATGTCCTTGTTATATGTTCGAGCATCTTCTGGGTATATGCCTAGGAGTGGTATAGCTGGATCCTCAGGTAATGCTATGTCCAATTTTCTGAGGAACCGACACACTGATTTCCAAAGTGGTTGCACCATCTTGCAGTCCCACCAACAATGGAGGAGTGTTCCTCTTTCTCCACATTCTCGCCAGCATCTACTATCACCTGAGTTTTTAATCTTAGCCATTCTGACTGGTGTGAGATGGAATCTCAGGGTTGTTTTGATTTGCATTTCCCTGACGACTAAGGATACTGAACATTTCTTTAGGTGCTTCTCGGCCATTCGAGTTTCCTCCATTGAAAATTCTTTGTTAAGCTCTATACCCCATTTTTTAATAGGGTAATTTGGTTGTCTGGAGTCTAATTTCTTGAGTTCTTTGTATGTATTGGATATTAGCCCTCTATCAGATGAAGGATTGGTAAAGATCTTTTCCCAATTTGTTGGTTGTCGTTTTGTCCTATTGACAGTGTCCTTTGCCTTACAGAAACTTTGCAATTTTATGAAGTCCCATTTGTCAATTCTTGATCTTAGAGCATATGCCATTGGTGTTCTGTTCAGGAACTTTTCCCCTGTGCCCAAGTATTTGAGGCTCTTCCCCACCTTCTCTTCTATTAGTTTCAGTGTATCTGGTTTTATGTGGAGGTCCTTTATCCACTTAGACTTGAGCTTTGTACAAGGAGATAAGAATGGATCAATTTGCATTCTTCTACATGTTGTCCTCCAGTTGAACCAGCACCATTTGTTGAAAATGCTGTCCTTTTTCCACTGGACAGTTTTAGCTCCTTTGTCAAAGATCAAGTGACCATAGGTGTGTGGGTTCATTTCTGGGTCTTCAATTCTATTCCATTGATCTTCCTGCCTGTCTCTGTACCAATACCAGGTAGTTTTTATCACTATTGCTCTGTAGTACAGCTTGAGGTCAGGGATGGTGATTCCTCCAGAAGTTCTTTTATTGTTGAGAATAGTTTTCGCTATCCTGGGTTTTTTGTTATTCCATATGAATTTGAGAATTTCCTTTTCTAACTCTGTGAAGAATTGAGTTGGGATTTTAATGGGGATTGCATTGAATCTGTAGACTGCTTTTGGCAAGATGGCCATTTTTATTATATTAATCCTGCCAATCCATGAGCATGGGAGATCTTTCCATCTTCTAAGATCTTCTTCGATTTCTTTCTTCAGAGACTTGAGGTTCTTGTCATACAGGTCTTTCACTTGCTTGGTTAGATTCACACCAAGGTATTTTATACTATTTGCACCTATTGTGAAGTGTGTTGTTTCCCTAATTTCTTTTTCAGTCTGTTTATCTTTCATGTAGAGGAAGGCTACTGATTTGTTTGAGTTGATTTTATAACTAGCCACTTTGGTGAAGTTGTTTATCAGGTTTAGGAGTTCTCTGGTGGAAGTCTGGGGGTCACTTAAGTGTACTATCATATCATCTGCAAACAGTGATATTTTGACTTCTTCCTTTCCTATTTGTATCCCTTTGACTTCTTTTTGTTGTCTAATTTTTAGCTGTCTTTATTACTGTTGGGTTCTTCCTTTTTTAAGGACAATGCCTTCAAGTCACAGAATTACAAGCATGTGTTAACACCTGGCAAGGCTTAACTTTTAATACAGTGAAAATGTACTAATCTTTCCCTATATAGCTTTCATTTGGAGTTTTATTTTTAAGTCCCCATTAGATTCCTTTGTCTCCCCTGCAAAAATATATTCTAGAACATTTTTGGAAGTGAGAAGGAATTTTACACATATACACATAAAACAAAAACAGATGTTGAAGGGCCCTCAAAGCTATACTTAGTTTCTCTAATTTATCTAGGTAAATAATTATGACTTTATATAGAAGGCAGAGGCTTTATATATCCTACTGTTTTTAGTTTTCAAAGCTCACCATATTTTGGCCACACAGCCAGGGCCACAGATACAAATATACAATTATATCTGAATGAAGATGAAATAATGAGAGGCAAAGAATGACCACTGGGCTCACATAACACCTACATTTAGAGCTGGCTACTGTTTTAAGGTTACTTCTGAATTAGAAGACAAAGAAAAAGGTAGTTAAGAGGGGGATTATAAATTTGAAAAGGAATATAAATGTCAGAGCTCAACCATAACTATGACTTAAGGCCAACCTAACTGTAACTATGAATTCGTTGATAAAAATAAGATCATTTGAACCAGCCAGATGGCTCAGTCTTTAAAGTGCTTGACATCAGCCTGACAACCTGAATTCAGTTCCTGGAAACCATGTGCTAGAGGAAGCAAACTGACTGTCACACATAATAAGTAAAGCTGTCTTCTGACCTCCACAGATATGTATACACACATGTACAGCATGAAATAAATATAATAAAACAAAACATAAAAGGACAGCATTTAGGCCAACAAAATAACCTCCATACTAAGTACATGTAGTTAAAAAAAAAAAAGTAAATCAAGTCACTCAAGTCAACAAGTTCCTCTTACATGTCAAAAGAGTGATGAATACTCACTTTCTACTCTGCAGTTGCCTCTGATACAACAGGCGCCGGTGTTGTGGATGAAGGTGAGTTGTGTCTGGTCTAAACATTGGGGCCTGAGGTCTAAGAAAAAATGGAAAATGGTCCTTGATTATCTCATCTTAATTGACTTCATTTTAAAAAAGGTTGTCGATACAGGGTAACTTCATATAGGTTCACTCAAGGGACAGTCAGTGTACTATAAACAGACTTTTAGAAATGAAAGCCATATTACTGTATTTCTTCCATAATGACCAACTCAAATCCAAGAGGATAACTATGAAACTCAGTGCACTAGTAGTTAAACAATACAAGTTTTTTATTCTTAGTATTTTAATGTATTTAGCTTTAACTTTTTTTGTGGGAATAGTGTATTGAATAGTATATAGGTGGTGGTTAATTTTACATGTCAAGCTGACCAGCTATGATACTCAAGGTTAACCAAACCCTAGTACAGAAGCTGCCATGAAAGCATTTTATAGACATTGACTTTTATAATCCATTGACTTTTTAAGACACTGCCTTCTATAATCTGGCAAGCCTAACAGCCCAAACCAGAAGTCACTCAGAAGTAAACTGTATCAGAAAATAAAATTCTGCTGAGTATCTAGCCTGCTGGCTGACATACTTCAAGGTCAAGACTGCAATGTGACTCTTAGTTTCTAGCCTGCTACATGTGTTTCCAATTTGCCAGTCAGTTCCTTGGACTAAAATTAACTTTCCACACATGTATGTTCTATTGATGTTTCTCTTAAGAACACAAATTGCTGTGATTTACATAAGACACAATTTTACCAAGGCAGAAATCAAGTCTGTCTTATCAAACCATAAAGTAGAAGCAAGCAACTCAGCTGGCACTGAGATCAGTTAACTTCTTGGCTTCTGTTTCCACCTGTTATTTGTGGTAATTCTTTAGTCATCAGCACTGTGTATTTTACTGGATGAATGTTTGCAAAATGGTATGAAGTGAAACTTCAGAAAAAACGAAGTTTCACTTCATACCATGTGCAAAGGAAGCATGTGCACTTATCATGTGCAAAGGAAGCATGACATTCCTGACATCAGTGTATAGCCTGAAGACTCAAGCAGTTCTCCTGACAACTCAAGGATCCAGGGACTCCTCAAATACTGTACTAAGCAAGTATCCCAAGACTTTTACATTACAAAACTAAACAAGAGATTATGAAAATTTTACAGTATAAAACTAAAAGGGATTGCTAACAATGGATCATCAGAGGCATGTTTTGTATACCTTAGGTTTTGTAGGTGAGGTCCTGGGCCAGAAGGATGCTGCTGTGGAGGTGGTGTAGCAGGGGGTGGAGCACTAAAGAAGGCACGGAAGCTTGGTGCTGGGGGAAGCATCTGCCCAACGCGCCCTTGTAGCAACTTAGGATTCATGGCAGCCAGTGGGCTACCAACAAATCCAGGGACCCGTGCAAACTGGCTGGGAGACATTCGTCCAGGCTGTAGCTGCAAAGAGGGACAAGATCTTTGACACAGAATTAGCAATCCTCACCGGCCCCACCAACCTTTGTGACAGGATCTCAATATGTATTTCAGACTATTTGGGAACTCCCTGTATAGCCCAGGATGGCCTCAAATACATAATCCTAACTCAGCCTCCTAAGTGTTGGAAATACAGGCATGCACCATCAAAATGTAAACAATTTCCATTAATAACTTCACTTGAGAAAACAAACAGGGGGCAGGGTTTGAAGCAGCTAACAGTTAAAGAAAAGGGTGTCAAGCAATGAAATTTTAGAACAGCAGGACTTTTTATGGGTTCAGCAAACTGTAGGCTTACCTGTGCCCCCCCAAGAAGCTGTGCTCTCTGCAGGGGACTGAGTACAGGAGGAACACTAGGAGGAAAAGGGTGGCCCAGGAGGGAAGAGTTCTAAGGACACAAAAAAGGGATATTATGTTCACATTATGGAACAAGCAAATCAATATATTAAGCAAATTCAGTATAAATTTGATATAAAGTTAGATATTAAAAACTCCTAAACTGGAGAGCCTTATATTAGATAAGAATGCTAGAAATTATGGAACACTATGTCTGTGTAACAGGAAAAAGACAGCAGTAGAGTGAAAGGCTCAAGCAGCAGAAAACAGAGATTAAAATGAACTTAGAATCTTTTTGTGCTTCTTCCTTTTGTTGAGACAAGAGTCTTGCTAAGTAGCTCAGCTTGAAACTCACTTGCTATGTAGACCAGGCTAGCCTGGAATTAAGAATGCTTTTGCCACTTGGGAGGCAGAGGCAGGCGGATTTCTGAGTTTGAGGCCAGCCTGGTCTACAGAGTGAGTTCCAGGACAGCCAGGACTACACAGAGAAACCCTGTCTCGAAAAAACCAAAAAAAAAAAAAAAAAAAAAAAACCAAAACAAACAAACAAAAAAAAAACAACAAAGAATGCTTTTGCCTCAGTCTACTGAGTGCTAGGATTATAGGCATATATAGCAACGCCCAACTGAACCTAGACTCTTAAAGTGTCAAGAAACAAAGTAAACTTTTGTCCTTTGACCTTGGGACTGAAAAATCTAGAGAATAAGAGATTACAAGGGATACATATAATCTAGGAAATGTCAGCTCTACTACATACTAATGGTGATCATCAAGTTCACATTAAACAGTCCTGTTATGTTGTAGAGGGACATACCGGGACACTGCAGAGCTGGTTTGGAGACATCCTCTCACCATAGGGAGCAGGATAACGTGGTGGCATTGGGGGCCGAACATGAACAGGCTTCGGACACAGAATCTATTAGGACAAACACATACAGAACTACATTCAATGAAATCAGTCTTTTGCCTTCCTACACTCCCTCCCGTCAAGTACTGGTAGAGACACAGAACTCAATGCAAAACCCTACTTCTAAGTAATATGCTCTGGCTATGGGTTTAAAAAGACAACCTTTGGTCACTTCCTCTCACAAATCAGTTTCATGTTAACTGAAGATGATTTAGCTAATTCTCCAGTATCCCCACCCTTCCATGCTATCTGAGGGATGTAGCAGCAGACATTCTGACTTGAAATTTTTCTCCAAGAGGATGTTTTGGTTATTTTGAGGGAGAAGGAATGATAAGAAAGCTGGAGGATTAACTAAGTCCTATTCTGAAGCCTCAGTGATATGGCCGTCATGGTCAGCAATGTTGTGATACATTGTGACTCCACCATTTCTTAGGATATTGAGCCTAACTAGGCCATACCAACACCACCCTCCCCCCATACCTTCCAATTTGGCCTTCCTTTTCAGCTGCTGGTTTCAGGTGGAGGAAAGTCTATGGAACAGGACTGCACAGGCTCTAGGGAAAGCAGGGATATCTTAAAGGTAAAAAGGGATGTGGACAATGCTGAGTGTTCCCACTCCCCCCAGCTTTCAGTATTTTCTGCTAATGTACCCGGCAGCCAGCAAAACACTTAAAAAAAGGACATATGTTCTAATGTGGCTAACTACACTTTTCTCCCCCAGTTAAAAGGTAGCAGCAGCAGCAGCAGCAGGAGCAGCAAATGATATTAGGGAATGTGTCTCATTTACACTAATTTCTTCTCTAATTGGCTATTCTTTTAATGCCTATCCACAACTTCCACCCTCCTCCCAGGATCCCAAATAATTTTGCCCAGATTCCCAATATCCTGGGCTGTGTACGTCAATGAAAGGTACCTGTTGGTTGAAGCTGGGAACAGCCATCTGCTTAGGTGGGGTGCCAATAGGAACAGCTCTAACAGGAGGACTTCCAATAATAGGTGATGTTGACCGCCTTGGTAAAGCTCGCTCAGAAAGGTCTCGATCATCTTCTGGGCCCTGTGGGGGCCTCTGAGGCAAGGCATATTCTAATACAGATACTGTAGGCATTTCCTATTGAGGAAGTGGTTAAAAATGATACAGAGAAATTAGTTAACTTGTGATATTTTAATAATCTCTACAGATGCCAAAGATATACTAAGAAATTATCTTAATTTTAACTCGTACTCAGTAATAAGTCATCCTTTGGTGTACAATTCTCTGACTTTTAATAAATACATATACCAATTTTATTACTCCCATAAAATTCCTTTGCATTATCCTTTTAATAATCAATCTTTGGCCTTGTGCTCCATCACAGTCCTTGATGTGCAGTTTTGGTTGGATTTTTAACTAACTTAAATCATACACTGACATCTATGAATTCTGACAACTCCCCCTCATCCCTTAAAACCTGAGAGCTGAGGAAGGGAACATTAGCAGTCAAGGTTAACACTGGTGAAGGATACATACTTGTATACGATTACAACGGGAGCCAACTTATCTGTAGCTATGAGTCATTCTACATGAAGAGGAATGTTTAATACCTGAGCAAGTAGTGGTCCACGAATTCGCCTCAAAACTTCAGATCCATCCCAGATGCTGGAATTTAGACTTCCTGGTTGAGGCTGCCAAAAAAGGAAAACATACACACAGAGTCTAGAATAGTCTCTCAGACTTGAACCTGAACTACTGAGGAAATAAGCCACAGTGTTCCAGAATACACATGACTCCCCAAGTTCATCTACAAAGTTGCCAATATCAGGAATTATCAACCTTTTGATTTGTTTTCTTTTATATGATAGGGTCTTATTCTGAGTCCAGGCTGTTCTTGAACTTGCTAAATAGCTAGGCTAATTCCAATCCACAGTTATCTGCATGCCCCAGCCTCCCTAGTGCTGGGATTAGAGGTGTGAGCCACTCCACCAATTAATAATTTTCTATGGCACATGTAATTCTGTTATTAAACAGAAAATAAATGACAAAAGCTCAGCACTTTATTTGAGCTACATTGTGAGTTTACAAATCAGAGTAACTTACTTGTAAAACTGGCCTGGTCTGCACTGCCCTCATGATAGCTGGATCTTCTAGCTCATTTTCAATCACCATCTTACTGAGTCTTTCTGCTAGATTCTCTTCATGGTCACCCAACAAGTCCATCTCATCTCTCTCTCCATTGCCTGTTTGTTCATCAGGTGCCACAGGGAGCTTCTCTTCCAACTCAGCCAGGCGCTCATGTGCTTCCTGCCAATCATCATCTGTAAGACAGGTCAGTTTATTTAAGAAATGGAGCTCAGCTGAACAGCATGGTGCATATCTTTACTCCTAGCACCTGGGAGGCAGAGGCAGGTGGATGTCTGTGGCTGTGTCAGCCAGGCCTACATAACAAGTTCCAGACCAGCTAGAGTAGCACACTGAGACCCTGTCACGAATAAAAAAAACCAAACCAAACCAAAAACCCCTCCCCCCCATCCATCCATCTACCTCAAAGAAACAAAAGAGTGTTATAATATTTAAGTTTCTGTAAGCAGACATGGCATTTATAAACTGCTTTTTTCATTATAAAAAAAAGAAAAAGCTTGAATTAGGAATAAAACACAAATTCTGGGGGAGTGGAGAAATGGGTTAGTGGCTAACAGCACTTGCTGTATAATACTGAAGACTGGAGTTTCCATGCTAGCACCTGCATTACAACCCAGGGTTCCTTTGGATGCCTGGCACTCCAGCTCCAAGGATCTGACATCTGCCTCTGGCCTACACACACACAAAAGGGCATGTACCTGGACATATATGTGGGAACCTTCCCTCCACCCCTCTACCCCTAAAAACCAAGCTTTTGGATCAACCAACAGTTTAAAGTATCAACTAAAGGTGTCTGAACACTAGTCTGAAACTGATTTCTAAACTGAAGACAGAGCTTTATACTACAATGTATTAACTTTGGTATTTTATGTTTCAGGCAAAAACTTTAGGAAAAAGTAAAAACCTACAGTACTAACAGAAGACTTTCTTTTAAATTTTTTTTTTTTAATTTCTTTTTTTGAACATGAAATGCTTTTTTATAGCATGTTTTACAAGGGGAGGGGGTAAGAGGGTCCAGGTGGTGGAAAAGTACAAAATCTTCTTGGCCTGTGCCTTGAAACATGTCATGGTCTATATGGTACACTGCCTTGAATTATGATCTACCTGCAGTTCTTCAGAAGATATGGTACACTGCTTGAGTTATGGTCTCCCTGCTATTCTTAAGAAGACATGGTACTCTGCTTTGAGTCTATCTGCAGTTGCTAAGCAGGATCTTGCAGTTGCCAAGCTTCAGAGGACATTGTGCAGGTGGGGAAAGGTAGGGGGTAAGGGTAAGGGCGAGGGTCCTGGCTTCTGGCATCTCCCCCTTCTCTGTTTAGTTAGAGAAGGCGTCTTATGTTCAATCCCAACTATGTGAGTTTTGAATTTGGATGTCTAATTATGGGGGGTCTTAGACAAGTTCACAACCCCAAAACACTGATGTGAGACGAGTCACATCGATGGTCGAAGGCTTTAGGCTGTCGACGATGGGCAACGTCAAGGGACTCTGATGTGGGTGAAAGGAGGGTGAGAGCCCTGTCTTAGGCCATGTAGGCTGCACCCACTCCCAGCACCACGCACTCCTTTTCGGCTGCATTGGGTGGGCCCCTGGGCTTTCTTTTAAATTTTAACTGCCACCTTCTTCTAAGCCACTTGTTCTCAACCTGTGGTTTGGGACTCCTTTGACAAACCTATATCTCCAAAAATACTTACATTGTTATTTATAACAGTAACAGAATTACAGTTATGAGGTAGCAACAAAAAATTTTATGGATGAGGGTCACCACAACATGAGGGACTTTGAATCTACTACATTCAGTATTTGTTAAACCTCTATTATATGACAAGCACTGTGTTAAGAACACAGGATGCTACCCTCACACTTCCCTCACTCAAAAAGAAAGACAAAGAGAATAAACAATGAATAAGCAAATGACATACTGCATTAGAAGAATATTCTATGGAACACGGAAGAAAGGCCGACTGAAAATGAAGATAAATGGATGGCCAAAGACAAGTCACACTGTGAAGATGACGACAGAACCGAGATTTTAACTCTCCCTCAATACAATGTATCTTGAATATCTTCTCATGTATAAATGCAAGGTGTAACTACTGATTTTTTTTCTCATTCTTTTTAGCCATTATATATGAGCCATTCTATCAACAAACTATACTTTAGCTTATTTCCTAGAAAAACATTTAGATGATTTTAAAATCACATTGTAATAAGTATGATGCATATCTTAGAATCTTAAGTATTTATGTAGGCTATCTCGCTTTTAGGACCAGCTATGTATTTAAAGTTTACTATTAATCAAGTAGAAATGTATCACATATATAATACTAATGATAGAATAAAAAATTAAGTTGGTAGGACTTCCAAATTTAAGATTTTGGTGTCAAAGGACTTAAGGGCTGCTAGTTTAGAACTCTGTGAAAAAGCTGAACATATTAGTTCTATTAAGATGTCCTTAAATCAATGGATCACTTTGTATCCAAGTTGTAAATATATCCAAGCTTCTATATATAAGTCATCTTTCAAGTGTGGTTTTCAGCCTCTTAACCAAGTGACACTTTTTCTTGAACTGTCATCTTATAGAAAATAATTTAAGGCCGGGCAGTGGTGGCATACGCCTTTAATCCCAGCACTTGGGAGGCAGAGGCAGGGGATTTCTGAGTTCGAGGCCAGCCTGGTCTACAGAGTGAGTTCCAGGACACCCAGGGCTACACAGAGAAACCCTGTCTTGGGAAACTATACTTATATATCAAGGGCTAATCATGACTGGAACTGGGTAGAGGGCTCAGTGGATAGAGCACTTGCCACACAGGCATGAGGTCAAGAGTTCAAATCTATCTCTAGCAACCCATATAAAAACCTGAGTTGGTCTCCAATCTGTAGTCCCAGTGGTAATCGGGTTGGTGGGGAAGAATCCTGGGACCAAGTTGGTTAGATAGACTTCCTCATACATGTAAAAATGAACATACACATATATCACACAAATACATATGATAAAAACTGAAATTAAAAACTTCACATACAGTAAGTATATACAAATGAATAAGACATGAATACAAATAAACTAAAAATATAGTTGTTTAACTATATGCCAGTGTTTGACCTAGTTATAGCATTGGTCGAATAGATAAGAAATTAAGATTTAAAAAAAGGAAAGAGACATTCCTTCATCTAATAAACCAGTATACCCCAACGAACTCTTTCCATAAACTTTTATCACATTTAAAGCCTATCTTCAGGTTATTTCTAAGTAAAAACAAAAAGTGGAGGGATGAAGGAACATGGGGCTCTTCCAAATAAAAGTGGTTCAGACTTCCCCAAATACTACAACCAGTAGTTCACACTAATTGTACTTAGTTTCTGAACCCCTTGGCCACCATGCTTCCTTATCTGTTAAAATTAGGATAATACTGGGGCTGGAGACACAGCTCAATGGTAAAGCACTTGCCTTGTGTGGCGCTGGTTTAATCTTTAGTACAGGAAAAACAAACACTGCTATAAATATTAATAATAAATGTTAATTATTGAGAATGGAGCCTATAACCACCAAGTAAGTGTAAGGGGTTTTTTTGGGGTTTTTTTTTTCCCCCTTCCCCTGACGACAGGGTTTCTCTTTATAACCCTGAACTGTCCTGAAACATACTCTGTAGACCAGGCTGGCCTAGAACTCAGAACTCAGAGATCCATTTGCATCTGCCTCATAAATGCTGGGATTAAAGGTGTGGACTTCCACACACAGTTTAAGTGTAAACTTATTTTCAGATAATAAGTAGGGATTACTGTAACACTATTTGTTACTCTGAGATAGCAAACTTCTTTTTATGCAGAAGATAAAGGTTCAGTTTCTTATAGAAAGGTGGCATTGAACTTTAGTAGCCAATGATGTAAAGTATCCACTACGCTAACAGGTATTACTCAAGGTGCTGACCCCACTAATTACAAATCATCAAGTCAACATTTTACACACTGGTTTAAACTCTGTATCTCCTCTGTCTATAATGGTTTTCCAAAGAACTTACAGACCAACTTAGGAAGATGTAAGGAATTAAGAATTTCAGTTTACCAGCCTGGCAGTGCTGGGGTACACCTTTAGCATTGGTGCTTGGTAGGCAGAGGCAGGTGGATCTCTGAGTTCAAGGCCAATCTGGTCTTGAGTTCCAGGACAGCCAAGGCCATACAGAGAAACACTGTCTCAAAAAAACAAACAAATAAAACCCATACTCCCACATCCCACCAAAAAAGAAATTGACCTTTGAGCCGGGCGGTGGTGGTGCACGCCTTTAATCCCAACACTTGGGAGGCAGAGACAGGCGGATTTCGAGGCCAGCCTGGTCTACCGAGTGACTTCCAGGACAGCCAGGGCTACACAGAGAAACCCTGTCTCGAAAAAAACAAAAAAACAAAACAAAAAAACCCAAACAAAACAAAACAAAACAAAACAAAAAGAAAGTAACCTTTGGGAAACTTTTCTCCATTATAATCTTTGTTGGCAAAGATGTCCTTAATCACTCTTCTGCTTCAGGTGCAAAGTAAGCTAGCCATGTTAATTTGTTGCCTCTATATTCTACGAATTACTCTTTACTGCACACCAAGGACCTTTATCTGATCACATCATGTAAATCTATAGACCCCAGTACTCTTCTCAGGTCAGTGTTCCTATCTTGGGATGACAAGCATGATTGGAGGGGTGCACTGTCAATACTCTGAATGCCAGTGAGAAGGCAAAGATCATTCTATCAAGGTTCAAAATGGAGACCATACTATGCTGTCTCATCTTAGTAAAGTATGTTACTCATCTGCATTTTAATAGTGAAGAACTTGCTGAAAATGGTAACATTTTAATTAAAAAAATCTAGACACAAGTATATACTGTTTGTAGCTTTTACTGTATTTTAGGGGTTACTGATAAACTACCTTCTAAATACAATTTGCAATTTGTATCACTTCTCAGTGCTTGTAATTCTAGTCTACATAGCTTCCTTTGCTATCTCCATGGAGACAGACAACAGCATCTTGGATCATGTCATTCTCCTGAACAATCTCATCTCCTAACTCTGGCTATCTTCCAAGATTCTTTAACTCTTGTCTCTACCGAGCACGGCTTCTACTGTCAGCAGATTTCTTGATGTTCTCCCTCAGGACAGTTTTCATTTTGTACTGACTTTTGTAAATGGTAGACAAAAACAAACCTTTCCATTTTTGCCACCTCATGAACTCTGAGCTTAAGACTTTAAACTGTTTACATTACTGCAAAATCAGTATCCACTGTAAGATTTTTAAAGCTTTTTGGTACTGAACACCTTGGGCTAACCCGCTACTGTTATATTTTTCCTGGCTTTCTTTATTATTTAACTTGAAACACTTGTACAGACTGAACTTCCAAAGAAATAACAAATATTTACACAAAGCCCAACAACACCGTTATTGCTGCATTCCAACAGCTGAAGCAGGAATATCTACATTTCAGGTATTCATCTGTATACTCTACTTGTTCTTCTTTTAAAGTATAAACTTTACCTTGTTAGTCTACTTTCTCTGAACTTGTTCTAAGTACGTTTACTAATTTATAAAGACATTTTATAACCCAAATTCTTTGTATCGTGTTTCCACTGTACTGAAACCCTTCTGAGACAGTAGAAATTATGATGCCATACACTAGTGATAGCACAGGAGACTCCCACTTGAGGGTGTGTATGAGACAGGGACACCCCTGGAACTCATAGAGCTCTGCCTGCTTCTGCCTCCCAAATGCTGGGATTAAAGGTGTGTACCACCACTGCCTGCAGGGCTTTTCCTCCCTTTTTTTTAGGACATGGGTTTTTCCACGTAGTCTAGGCTAGCCTAGAACTCAAGTTCTTCCCCCATCTGATTGTGGTAAAATGAATTTTAAAGTGTCTTACATACTAGATCAGAATTTTCAATACATCCACTAGTTTTCCTTGCATTTTCTACAAACACGTATGTCCTTTATGCAGGATTACTTTCAACCTCATTTAAATGTCTACTTTTCCAATTATTTAAATTCCTTATATTGGCATACAGCTACAGAGAATCAAGAATATCTGCTATTATAGGTAAGGCAAAGAGGCCTCACAGAAGATGAACAGAAGATGAACTGCTACGACTTAGTGAAGGCTGTATTATATAAACAAAACTGGGTCAGGTAAGAATACCCAGCTCACCTGAGTGAATAAAACCAATTTGTGCACAAGTCTGACAACCTGAGTCCAACCCTGAGAACACAGAACACTGGCCAACATTTGTAATCCCAATATTCTACCTTGGGACTCATGTTAGAGGTTGACCTAATACCAAAGTACTTGCTGAGATCAAAAAAGACAGTATAAAATATGCCACTTACCAACTGCACCTGACCCAAATGTATCATCATTAAATTGATCAATTTCTTCATCTTCTTCTCCCAGGCCTTGAAATGCATCTTCATCTTCATCTAGAGGACAATCCTCCAAAGACTACAGAAAAAGGAAAAATACAAAGACAATTTATTTCTCTTATTTCTCATGACATTTATGTAGTTGTTTAAAGTTGGGCCTTTTTAATGACTATAACATAAGACAAAATCCCTTTATATCACTGTTTGAAATAGTGGTAATTATAAATGAACACCTTATTATCTTGAGTTTCATGTAACTTTTCAACAAAATTACATTTTCCTCACTACATCCCTGTCATTTTCCCAATACTTTTAAATCTATACATCTTTTTTCCTCTTTCCTGTAGGACTAAACTCTAGCCAGAAAGCAGAACGCGATCATTGTCAGCTACAATTTAAGTTAAGCATTAAAAACAATCACAACTTCTTGTTCTACTCTTACAGAGTTGTCTAATAGGCAATTTGAAAATTTTTTAAATGATTTACTTTTATTTTACATGCACTGGTGTTTTGCCTGCATACATATATACATGACAATGCTAGATCCCCTGGAACTATAGTTACAAGTTGTGAGCTGCCATGTGGGTACTGGGAATTGAACTTGGGGTTTGTGGAAGAGCAGTCATCTCCCCAGTCTCTAGATACCTTTTGAGGACCTACTATGTCTCAGACTCTGCACTAGGTACTAAACCTCCATGCCTTCAACTATAATTCTGAGCCAAACACAACTTGATGAAAGAAATTTGTGTGAGGATTAAACAAGGCAAAGATTTTACAAAGCTGAATAAAAGCTAGAATCGTCATAACATCTTGGGTATGTTCTACCTTACTTTGTTTTAGTTATTATTTCTCTAGGTACAGGCTGGCTTAGAACTCTTGATTCTCCTGCACAGCCTCCAGAGAGTAGTGATCACTAGACAAGCTTGGCATATCCTAATTTCAATCATTTCTCCCGATTCAGATTTATTCAGTTTATCAAGTTTTCTTTGCTTCTGGCAATTCCTATTCACAGTATGTCATCATCTCTCCTCATGTTTACACAAAGTGAGTTGAGTCACAAATGTAAAATCAAACATTCCAATGGCATATTTTACATTCCAATGTTCCCAATGTTCAAAGATTCCAAATCGGAATTCCACACTCTAGCAGAACAGCTGGTGATATAACTTACCTGGGAACTTTTAAGGGCCTTTCTACCCAATCTTCCTCCCCTAGAGAGCCAGCCCTGCAACTGTCTTCATACCAGAAGCAACTTCTAGCAACTCTCTACGAAATCACAAAGATCTACTGGACCAAATCAGGATGACTCAGTAAGGATTTCTTCCCTAGCTCAGTTCTTAAACTACAAATCCAGAAACTGTTTCGCCCCAAGATTAGGAGTCGCTCAAGGTCACACAGCAGTAAGTGACGGTCAGCAAACAGCTACATTCTCCAGACAACGTCACCAAACCCACACTTTCCTCCATCCTCCTAGAAGGAACTTCTGCGGGACACGCCCCCCTCCCCACTCCGAGCTCCTTAACAAGCCGACTCTCAGCCCAAAGGCCAGTCCCTGCCCCTCCACCTGACGGCTGCCCGCGTGCACAGGGGTGTGTGTAATCCGGGTGAAGGGGTTCCGGGTGCAGGGCGGGAAATGCTTCCGTGGGCATTCCCCGGGGATTTTGCCTCAGGAAGAGCCACCGGGTAGGAGCAAAGCAGGTCTCCAAGGCAGCTCCGTGAACGGAGGCGCAAGGAAAGGGTCAGGTTACCGCACTTAACGGGCTCTGCCCGCCGCAAACCAGCGGCCGGCTCTCGCCAGTCCCGCCCCCCGACGTGCGCTCCGGGCCCCACCCGAGCCCCCCGGCCGAAGAGGGGTTTCCAGCCGTCCGCGCCCTGCCCCCTCCTCAGCCGCACAAGACCCGCGCGACGGGCAGCAGAAGAAAAAAGGGGCGCGCGGGCGAGGGAGGGGTCACTTCCGGTCGCAGCCACTCACCTCGTAGCGGAACATTCTTGGGGAGGGGGGAAGGGAGCGGGGAGGGGAGTGGGGGGAGGGAGGGAAAGACGCGCCGACTCCCCGGGCTGCTCCGCGCGCGCGGGTCTCCCACCGGCTCGCGACCCCTGGCCGCCGCCGTACGCCGGAGCGTGCGTGGGGACGTGCGCAGGCGCGCCTCGGGCTGGGCGGGCGTCCCGGCGGCGGCAGCTGCGCGGGGACAGATTTGGCGTTTGGCTTCCTAGTGTGAGCGGCGGGAAAGAGATCCCTAGGCGAGACACTGCGCACGCGCGGGCCGTCGGGGGCTGACCCAGAGAGCGCTGGTTTGCGGCTCCTCCTCCGTTCTCCCAGCGGCACCCTTGCGCCGTGCTTTTGAGTCACGAGGATTCCGTCACTGACTGGGCGGAGAAAAGCCTTGTGAGTGTCACAGGATGCGCCCTGAAGCGTCTCAATTGAGAAAGTCGGGGATTTATTCTTGGGTGGTTAGATTTAACCGTGCAGTGTTCCTTCTCGGGTTGCCTTGACTGTGAGGGGAGATAATGTAGGAAGTCAGTGTTCTCGGAAAGGGACAGGTCGCTAGCTAAATCAGACGGGGGAGGCCAAGCCTGTGATTGATAGAGGCCAGCGTGTTGACAGTGTCTGTTTTTAGGAAAAAGACGAAGGCACATTTAAGAAGGATTATCTAAGGTGATATTTTTAGATGCCAAGCCCTTCAGCCCGTTGGGAAGCGGGAGAGCCTTAACGGGCTGCGCAGCCTTGGGGCTGGGGTCACTGCAGCAAGGTCGGTGAACTTGATTGAGTGCGCTGTAGAGAGCCATTTCCGCTGAGGATCAAGCCCCGCGGAGTTTGTTCAGCTTGCAAGCCTCAGCACCCTGGTTCTAGAAGTCTGCTGCTTTGGTCCTTTATTGCCTCTAGCGAGTCCGTTTGAGTGGGTGTCTTAATTTTTATTTTATTTTTGAGACAGAGTTTCTCTGTGTCTTGTTACTCTGTAGACCAGGTTGTCCTCGGAGAGATCTGCCTGCCTCTGCCTCACAAGTGTTGGGATTAAAGGGGAATAATGTCACTCACAACCGCCAGGCTCTTGTCTCACCTGGGGATGAATGGTGGGTGCACTTTAATTCCGTAACACATTACTGTTAGCGTGACTAGATTAATCAACTAGCTTACTATAAGCATTGGATTTGAAAATAGAAGTTCTGGATTGGGAAACGTCTGGTTTTTTCACTGCTGTGAGAAACTGGGCATGTTTTTCAAAACATCTGACCCTTTGGGTTTTCTTTGGTAAAATGTGTATAATTATATCTACCTCACCAAGTAGTAATGGAATAGTTACATTCTCTGCTCTCTGGATAAAGAATGTGAAGGTTAGAGACAAGAAGTAGATAGCCTTAAGCCACCTACTGGGAAGTGTTGCAAAGTTGGTAGGTAAGATGTCTGAATTCCTAAGTCTGATCACTTAAGAGCAAATAGAATTGACTCTTAAAGAGAAGGCAAGGTAAGCTAATGATTAATTTTCAAGAGTTATGAAACAATTTTTCATGTGTGAGATAACAGGTTTTAACAATTATCAAAGTACCGAGAGGCCATTTAGACCAAACTCCCATCAGACTTATTTTTGTAAGCCTGCCAACCCTCATTTATAAAACGTCTTTTGTTGGTTTGCTACTATTTATTAGTTTTGTATTGTGTTCAAAATACCTGAACAGACAATTTAAATGGGAGAAAAGTTAATCTGGACTTCGGTTTCAGAGGGTTAAGGAGTAGGAGTATGTCGAAAAGGCTATTTGTTTCTTTTTTCTTTTTTTTTTTTTTTTTTTTGGTTTTTCGAGACAGGGTTTCTCTGTATAGCCCTGGCTGTCCTGGAACTCACTCTGTAGACCAGGCTGGCCTCGAACTCAGAAATCTGCCTGCCTCTGCCTCCCAAGTGCTGGGATTAAAGGCGTGCTCCACCACCACCCGGCTTATTTGTTTCTTGTATAAGAAGAAAAAACTGAGATATAGGTTTAAGATTCAGCTTCCAAGGGACATAGCTGAGCTGCTACTTCCTCCACTAGGCCTCTGACCTTCCAGGACTTCCCAGTAATGACATCACAATTCCAAGCCCTTACAGTTTGACTCAATTATTATTATTATAATCATTATAGACTATTCATTAGATTACAATGCTCATGATCTAATTTTCTCTGACAGTCTTCAGACACACCCAGAGGTATGCCTCACTCATCTCTTAGGAGTTGCTTTATCCACCTAAGATGACATGAGTCGCCATCACCTGCTGTAAAAGATCTGTGAGGTTATAAAGGAGACCTTCGTCCTTGAAGCATGAAAATATTTAGTCAAATCTTATTTTTTTTATTTTTAGTTTCTTGATACAGACTCTTTCTACATAGCATAGCCTTTGCTGTCCTGAAACTCAACATGTAGACTTCAAACTCACAGAGATCTGCCTGTCTTTGCCTTCCAAGGACTGGGATTAAAGGTGTGTACCACCATGTCCAATTTAGTCTACACATTTAAAGAGTAAATTTGGTGATACAAAGTCATGTTTTCTGGTCATTTAGAAATAAATAGTAAACAAATAGAAAAAAATATGTACAGAAATCAAATAGATCCATCCAGTTTATGAACTAATCAAGAAAACAATGGAAAGTAGAAAATATTTAAAATTGCATGATAAACATACTGATGTATCAGAGTCAGGCATGTGTTGGCTCTTGCCTATAATCTCAGTACTTTGGGAGGTGAGGGCAGAATCAGGAATTTAAGGTCATCTTCAATTTCTGGGCCTCCCCCTGCCCGCAGGGGGGAAAAAGCCCTCAAAAACCTAAAAACAAAATCCAAAAACACTAAAAACCTACCAGTTTTAAGGTACAGCTAAAACATAAAATAGGAAATTCCTTGCAAGAAAGTATAATTTCCTACAAGAAAGTAGGAAATTTTGTGTACTAGGAGTCTCGGGAGTAGTGGTTCTCAACCTGGGGGTCACGATCCCTTTGGGGGTTGAATGACCCTTTCACATATCAGATATGTATATTATGATCCATAACAGTAGCAGAATTATAGTTATGAAGTAGCAATGAAATTTTATGGTTAGGGTTCACCACAACACGAGGATCTGTTTAAAAGTTGAAAGTGTTAAGAAGGTCGAAAATCACTGCTTCAATAGAGTGAATATATGTAAATAGGGGGCTTGATAGATTGACTTGCACAGTTCATTCTTGTACTACACCAATAGCTAACTCACTGGGAAGCCCAGGATTTTAGTAGTTGCTCAGTCCACAAGGGCAGGTGTCTCAGTCCCAACCTGGCCCTGTCATCCTGGAGGATTCTTGGAGAGATGATGGTCTTCAGCCTATGTTGAAAGCATGAAGAAACTGGCTCTAAGATCAGCAAAGGAATGCACTTTTCCACAAGAGTAAAAGAACCCGGCAAAATGCAGTTTCATCTTTATCTCCTTTTTTTTTTTTTTTGAGGACTATCCATGGGTGGATCTTCAGCACCTCAAATAATCCTACCACAAAAATCCCTCACAGTAGGGCCCAGCAATTTTGTTGACCCTGAGATCCAGTCACATTCACAACCAAAATTTTAACTGTCATATACTAAATGTAAGTGAGCTATAAGATAAACTCAAAGAAAGTATATGGAGAGATCTAATGGGGGACAGAAATTAAAGACATAGCCGGATGGTGGTGGAAAACACTTCTGCTTAGGAGGCAGAGGCAGGCAGATTACAGCCTGGTCTACAGAGTAAGTTCCAGAACAGCCAGGGCTACACACTGAAACCCAGTCTGGAAAAAACAAAGACACAGAAAAATGTTTCAAATAAGATTTTTGTTGAGCATGGTGGCACATGCCCTTAATCCCAGCATGTGGGAGGCAGAGGCAGGTGAATCTCTGAGTTAGAGGCTATCCTGATCTACAGAGCAAGTTCCAGGACAGCCAGGGATACACAGACCTTGTCTCAAAAAGAGCTGAGAAGGGACCAGGTATGGTGGTCACACATCCATAATTACAGCACTCAGTCCAAGATAGAGGCAGGACATCAGGAGTCAAAGAATACTTTATTGAAGTGTTGGAAGTCATCTGGCCTATATGAGAGAGACCCTGCCTTAAAAGCAAAAAAAAGAATCAAAGCTGAGAAAGGGTATCAGATGCCACTATACCGTAAGAGGCCCTCAGACCTTAGCAGAACTAATGACATAAAGGAAATACCATTAATGCTATAAAACCCAGCATGTGTCCAGGCAGCAATAGCTGCCAAAACAGGAACAAAGACCTGTTTGAAGTCCACTGAAGTCCATAGACTGGTAAAGTCCCTAAATATATTGACCTTGCTTTTTGGCTTCTGTAGTTCCACTTCTGGCCAACTGACATGTATCAACTCAGGGTATAGTTTTTGTACTTAAAAGCTCATCTTGAGAAAGGCTCAGGACTATACTGAGGTGCTGAACATTCATCGTAGTTGAAGGCCAGCTAATAGTCTTTCTATTGGCTTAACCAACCATGTTCAAGTAGTCCTTTCAGGTGGATACCTCACAACAATATCAACCTTTGGATTTATGTTTTCTCCAGTTTTTAAAGGTATTCTTACTTTATATGTATATTACTCATTTTTTAAAACTTGTAAAACAGATGGATGTGGTGGCACTTACCTTTAATCTCAGTACTCAGGAGGCTGAGGCAGGTGGATCTTTGTGAGTTTGAGGCCAGCTCTACATAATGAGTCCTAGACCAGCCAAAGCTGCATAGTAAGTCCCTGCCTCAAAAACAATATTGGGTGTTGGAGAGGTGGCTCAGCATTTAAAAACTGGCAGCTCTTCCACGGACTTGGGTTCAAATCTTAGCATCCACATGGTGGCTCACAACTGTAACTTCAGTTCCAGAGGATTGGATGCCGCCTTCTGATCTTTGAGGGCACTAGGCTTGTACGTGGTATAAAGCCGTTTGTGAAGATGTGGCATCCAGCCCTAACTTGATGGCATTGTGTTTTTGTTTGCCCCCAAATGAATTACCTTATCCCAACCAGAGTGCTTAGACCTGGGTAATAGTTTACACAGGTTCCCTGTGTTGACTAAAGAAACTTACTTTGGAGCCAGGCATCCCTTTAGGGCTGTTGACCTTTTTCTCTAGAATGCCAGGGAGACCCTAGTGGCCTGCTGTTGAGACAAGAATAGAATAATGGGCTGTGAGGTTTTAACAGATATCTTTTCTTCTGTAAAACTATCACTATGGGGAAAAGATGAAATGGTCTTTTTTATTCCTGTATAGGGGGAAAGTAAGAAATAGCTGAGAAATAAAACAATTTACCTACCCAGCTGTGTAAAGTATTTAGTGTACTTTACTTGACTCAAAATATGATGGCTTTATTGAGAGGGAGTGAAGAGTAGAAGGAGCAGCCCAAGTGGAGGCTTCAGAGTCACTGTGAAGCTAGGGATGGCCTTGAATTTCTCACCCTTCATCCTCTACTACATAAATACTGAATTAATAGGCATATGACAACCATATGCTTGCCTTTTTATTCTTAATTTTAAGACTCTGCTAGGCGGGTTTTTTTGTTGTTGTTGTTGTTGTTTTTTCGAGGACTCTGCTAGTTGTTAAAGGCTACCTCCATTCCATAGCTTGTGGTTCTATAGTCTGTCCTCAAAGTTACAGCATAACTCTTTTTCTTTACTTCTATTGTCCCATTTTTCTTTCCTACCCTTCTGCCTCTCTCTATTATGAAGACTCTGGGATAATATTGGGTATACCTGAGAAGCTTAGAATAAAGTTTCTATCCCAGGAGCTTTAACTTCAAACTCTCTTCTACAGTGTCAAGTAGCATACTATGTAGAGGCACAGCATGTAGTATGTGTCATTGGTATATTCAAAATGTGTTTGATATTTATCTAGCATTGTGTTTCTTCCCTATTAAGTTAGGTTACCCATTATATAACTTTGATATTTAACTTAGGGGACAGTTACAGTTATACTGTGTACCACAGCACACCATCTGGATTCAGATGGTGTTTTATTTTACTAATGAACCTATAACTTGACCATATCGTGGGAACTGCTCATCTCCACATTATGGACCATCAGCCAGTGCTTCCTGGAGGCTGAGAGGCAGTCATTTGTTGGGAGTGTGGAAATTTTATTTAGTGTTTGTAAGTGGGTGCAGTCTGTCAGCCATGGGCCGCCCGGGAAGGAGGAGGAGCACTGCAGCAGCAGCGGCAGGCGTCCACTCCAGGCCGGGCTGCAGGGTCAGGGGACTGACTCTGGGGTCGGGGGCCTGGAAGATGCTGGCTGAGCCAGCCTGGGGCTTTGGCAGCCGGTGGGACAGCGGGGCTCGTGGTCTGTGGTGGACTCTGGTTGGCTTGCGACCCCCAGAGGTGGGGGTGGCAGCAGCAGCGAAGAGGGAGAGCACAGCTGTGAGCTGGGGCACAGGACGCTTTTCAGTCTCCCGGACCTCTGTCCCAGCCTCCAAATGAGGGAGAGTGTTTCTTGCTCTTTCAGTTCCCTCTTTCCGGGGGCAGCTCCTGAGAGCCCACGGAAGAAAATTGTTAGGGCTCTCTCAGTTCGCTCTGCCCGCTGGCGAGGGATCGCGAAAGCACTCCTACAGCAGGAGGTCTTACACCACACAGCAAACATTACTTTGAGCTCTGGGGATATATATATATATATATACAGTTTTGGGGAGAGAGCAGATAACTTCTATTGGTTTGGTTTGAGGGCTTGGGGATGTCTTATTTGCATGGAGGTGTTATTCCTACCTGATAAAGGCCATGGACCTCTCTATGAGAGGGGGCCGTGGGGAGCGGAAGCTAAGAGGGCCATTGGCTCTGGGAAAGTTTGAAGCAGCCTGCTGTCCTATAGGTCTTCTTCAGACCAAGGTTCCCGGGGCTTCAGTTCTTTCTACCAAGCTTTCTGGCTTTTCTCACAGCCCACTGCCCCACAGGAAACTACAACCTAGAAAAAGCAAGGAAGTAATCTTCCAACAACCCCAAAAGAAGATAACTATACAAACATAATTCTACCTCTAATAACAAAAATAACAGGAAGCCACAATCATTTTTCCTTAATATCTCTTAACATCAGTGGTCTCAATTCCCCAGTAAAAAGACACAGACTATCAGACTGGATGCACAAACAAGACCCAGAATTTTGCTGCATACAAGAAACCCACCTCAGTGACAAAGACAAACACTATCTCAGAATAAAAGGGTGGAAAACAATTTTCCAAGCCAATGGTCCCAAGAAACAAGCTGGAGTAGCCATTCTAATATC